>NC_056729.1:865776045-866083545 GCF_019279795.1 Protopterus annectens
CATTAGCCACCGGTGGTGCAGCGGTAGCGTTGTTGCCTCACATCAAGAGGTTCTCCTGTTAGATTCTCAGCTGGAGTGCCTTCTGTGTGGAGTCTGCATGTCCTCCTCACAGTCGAGTGGTGTTCGAAAGACTTGCGTGAATGGGCGTGCCTTCGTTGAAGGTTGGGTGTTAGGCTGGCAACTCAGCACCATAAAAAAAATCTGCCAATCATTAACAGACCGGAGATCCGCTGTGGTGATCCCTAACTGGGAAAAGCTGAAAAGACAAACAAAAAAACTGTTTTCTGCATTGTTCTCGGGCAAAGAGTAAGGATTCTAGAGACGTGATTTCTGGCATCTGTATGTGCCACCATTGCAACCACAAGATAGTTGCCACCAAGACCCACACAAACTTTGGATCATGTACCTTGGGGTCAATCATCTGGATTTAGACTATTGGATATGTAAGAATTTTTCTGCAAGGATCTTGTAGATTGCTGCAACAAGTTAGTCCTTAAAGGATGTTAAAAGGCAATCTCAGTGAAGAGAAAGAAAAGGAAATGGACAAGAAATGGACAGAGAGACTGAAAAATAAAGAAAAATTAAGACTGCAGGAGTCTGATACTTCTCTCTTAGTGAAGTGTCTTACCCCTGACCCGGACCTTTTAGTATGGCTCCTCAACCAGGACCATCTAGTAGGGTCATTCCTTCTTGCTCAGCATAGCCTGCCTGACAAGAGTCTTTTGAGTCTGACTGTGTTCCTAGGAGGAGGAAAATGGGAAGCTTCTCCTTAGACCAGGAGTTATCAAGGTTCACCTCATCTTGTCCATCTTCAGCAACCTCCTTATGCTTCTCCAGGTCACTGTGGAGCCTAACACAGCTTGACTGGGACAAGATGATAACAGCATTTACCAAAGTCAAACTTTAACTCTATATTTCTTTGCCCCTTGATATCAAGGGTGGTATGAGAAGAAATCCAAGCCTTTTTCATTTTGCTTCCTACCCAGAGCCCAGTTTTGGCACAGGGGTATCGGAAAGGGCTGGAGATCTTGTGTTGCTATGTACTGTGCACCTTCCGATTTGTCTTCCTGTGTGTTGATGCCTTTGGCACCATTGGAGGTCTCTGCAGTGACCTCCACTAAGCCTAAGAAGATCAGTGTGGAAGGATCAACATTCCTGACTACCCCAACACTTTTTGGAGTTGTCTGTGTTGATGCTTTTTTCATTCAGTTCTTCTGTGCTGAAGCCCACTCCAGTGACTTTGGATCTAGAATCATAGGTGTCAACAGTTGATACAGCCTTCCCCCACTTAGTGTCGGTACATATAGTTTCAGTTTCAGGCACCTCAGCAGATTTTTTGGCACAAAGGAGATTTGCTCAGATCTTTTAGCAAGAACAAGTATGTGCTGCACCAGTTTCACCCCTGTACACCATTGAAGCAGAACCTTTGGGTTTTTCCTCTATCTTGCCCTGCCAGACAGAGAAACAGAAAGGGAATACGTTTAGTCTGGGTTACCTTCTCTCCAGAAAAGCTGGAATAATCATTTCTAGCAGGAAGAAGGTTGTGCAAGAAGTACATAGACTCCCTATTGCAGTCCCCATCCCCAGACATAGATTTCAGTAAAAGAGAGGCTTCACCTCATTTCTCTTCACAGGTCTTGGTCCTCTAGCAGCCTGGGAGGTCTGTCCAGATAAATAGATACGGTGTGCATAAAAGCTTAGAGGGAGCTTGACATATTAGAGCCCATGACCAGAAAGCGCAACAAATTATTGTGGACCACCAAGGATAAGTCACAGTGGAGTAAGAGGCCACTTACTGTGGTGCCAAGTGGCCATGAAACAAGAGGTTCCAGAAGATGGCCATCCCCAGAAGAAAAAATATGTGAAGCGTAGATTAGGAAAGTGTTTGTTTGTTCATGTATCTTTTCTATCAGGGTGAATTGTTTGGTGCATATGGTGAGGTTGTAGGGAGAACTAGCAGATACAATCATGGAAACCCTGAAGCAATTACCTTTTGAGACATCTGTAAATGGGATGGAGACTAAGGTGACTACTGTACGTTCTGCTAACATTACTGTCTATTCATTTCCTACACAGTGCAGCCGATGGGGCAGCTCATTCAGCATGCTTGGGCATTGCTATGTGACAGCAGGCCGAACTGCAATTAACTGGTTTTGTGGGACACTTTTAAGGCAGCCTTTGTCAGTGTCTCACTTTGGCAGAACCTCACTGTTTGGTCAAACACTAAAAGACAAGATGCAGCACTGTGAGCAAAAGGGCAAAATGCACATTTTCAGCTCCCCAAAGATAGTTTTCAGGGAAACCAAAAGGGTGCTAAGAACATTTGGTTTAAAAGTCCCAGCAGCCCCAGCAACAGCAGCAAGTTGTCAGGAGTTCCTAGTTGTAAGAAGCGTTTCTAACAGTTTCCATCCAAGAGCCAGAGGTAGACAACACCATCAAGAGTTTCTTGTTCTTTATGAAGGCACCAGGCAGTATGAACCTTGAACAGTTGCTTGACTGTCCTACTCAAAAGGCCATCTGAGGAAATCTCTGCCTTCATTTGCTTGCATAGCAGGCCATCATGCAAGATATTTGGATTGGAAAGATCATATCCAGAGGCTATATCATACCATTTTCACATCTTTCTATAAAGCCACCCTGTCATCCATCCATGGTACCACCCAGTAAGAGAAGGGCAACCCAGCAGAAGATGAAAAACCTACTCTTAGTAAGAGCCATTCAGGTGGTCCCACATAAGAGTGGCTCTGGAATTTACTCACAATTATTCTTGGTACCTTGAAAGACTCAGGACCTCAGTTCAATTCTGGACCACAGCCATCTGAATTAATATTTAAAGAATGATTCCTTCTAGATGGTCACTGTGCAATCTATCCTACCTTGTATGCAGTCAAGAGATTGAATATGCTTTTTGAATAACCATGACTTACCTGCACATCAGGATAGCCAAACCATCCAGAGATTTCCTTCACATTCGAGTGGGAACTAGTCATTTCTAGTTCAGAGCTCTATCCTTTGGTCTCACCAGAGCCCTCAGGGTGTTTACCAAGTGATTCACTCAAGTCACAGCTCACATGCAACTGTTGGGAATACATTTTTTTTATCTGGACAGTTGTCTCATTGCTGCATCCACAATGGATAAAGTAATCCTCACAAGGGAATACTTACCGGTGGATCACTATAAATGCTGCATTTCAATAGGGAGCCACTTTTCCATTCTTCCACAAGAGGGATATCCCCCCATGAGACACATTCAGCTACAGTTTGTCCTTCAGGCTTCTCTGTGCCTTCTCCCAGTTTCATTCATTCTGAGATGTTTACAAAAAGACACGATATGTAAATCCAAGTTGATTCTCCATAGCCCTATGGAGACCTACACCCATACTTGCCGTGATAACCATCCAGCTAGCCTTACCCAGACACCAAGTTTTTCTGTTTAACCGATTGGTTCCTCCACTTCCAGTGAAGGCCAGGGACCCTAGCCTTCTACCCCCAGGTAAAACAGATTCTCAGAAACCTTCAACTTGCAATATTTACAGAAGCAAATGATGTTATGTTGTCCCTCTCGCCTTCATTCTTGCTGGTTGGGTTCGGAGCCGACCTTCGGCTCTGACTCAGCCATTTTCTAAAGCTCGAGAGCTACTTACTGGCTTGAGGCCTCCCTATATCCCACAATGCCTGGCGCTAGACCCCCAGATCTCGTTTGCCGCTTCAGCTACGAGGTTGCGCTTCACTGGCTCAGGTCGTATTACTTTTTGTATTTGTAATAGCCTAATTGTAAGTGTATAGATTTCAAGTTTTTTTTGTCAAAATTATAGTAGTACTGTAGACTAGTCTTAGTTTTCCTTGTTTCTTCCGACCCTTAGGAAACTCGTTTTTACTTAGGCGGTCTCCCAAGTAGGCCGTTTAAGTTAGAGGCTATCCCCTTCCTATATATATTGTTTTCAGTAGGGAGTAGCGTTTAGCCTTTATAATATAATATCATAGTCTCTTAGCTTTTTTGTTAGTATAATTACATAAATCTTTTGTGTGAAGGTGTGGGACTAGTGTGTGTGTGTGTGTGTGTGTGTGTGTGTGTGTGTGTTTTTTTACACTAGTCAAAAGTGTTTGTCCATTGGTATTCCCTTTATTTCTATCATGTCGAAGGATACCAAGGTATCAGGGTTCAAGAAGTGTGACTCATGCTGTCAGAAAATGTCTCTGACAGACAGTCACACTTCTTGTGTTTATTGTTTAGGTTCCCTACACCTGCAGGACTCTTGCTCGGTATGTCATGCCTTTAGTCCGAGAGTCCTGCAGGAGTGTAGGAACAAGTTAATTCTCAGGGGTTTACTAAAACCCGAGGGGTCTCAGGCAGTCTCAGCCAGCTAAAACCCCTAAGCCCACCAAGCCGCCGGCTCCCAGTACAGAGCTGTTGCCAGGTGGAGCATCTGCTTCAATTTCAGTTCCGGCCGGGACCGAAGTGTCAAAATCTCTCTCGGCTCTGACCTTGCTGT
Source organism: Protopterus annectens (assembly GCF_019279795.1). Classification (NCBI taxonomy): domain Eukaryota; kingdom Metazoa; phylum Chordata; order Ceratodontiformes; family Protopteridae; genus Protopterus; species Protopterus annectens. The sequence continues at coordinate 865,780,539 of NC_056729.1, forward strand.
CGGAGCCGTAAGCGATCGAGATCTCCATCTCTGGAGTCAATTCACTCTGCTCCAGGATCACCCTTGCTACAGTCCGAATGGAGCCATAGGTCCCACTCTTCTTGATCCTCGAGGCTGTCCGATCATGACTTGGAGAGAGTGGTCAGTAGACTCCTCAAATCGCAGGCCCTGGCTAAAATGCTAACTAGCCCTCCTCATCCGGCTGTGGCTGCTCCTCTTCCTGAAGTAGTTCCTCCTCCGACTCCTGTCAGTTCGGAGCTGGAGCTTGTTGGGGCTCGGATCCTGGACACGGTGCCGATGCTTCCCCTTTCGGCTCCTTCAGCTCCGATTTCTTCAATGGTTCCGTCCTTGGTGGGATCTGAACACTGAGACTCCCTCGTCGGCTCCGCGGGGGCGAGTGGCATCGGACCCTTGTCCGACCCTGTTCTCCCTCTCGGAGCTTCGGCGCAGGTAAGCTCGGCTCCTACATCAGCTTCGGAGCCGTCCCTATCGGTGCCGGACAGGGTTCCCATCTCCTCGGAGCGTGTGCCAGACAGGGGCGCCTTCGAGGTCATGAGGAGCGTGCTGACTTCTGAGTCTGCACCTCGATCAGCCCCTTCAGCTCCTCCCCACAGGGTGCCTGCTTCGGTCTTTGCCCCTCTTCCAGACCCCAAGCGAGGGGATCAAATGCTCCAAGTCACCCCACTGGGTGTATCTTCCTCTTCCGAGGCCTCTTCTGAGTTTTCAGAGGAGCCCCCTCAAAAGAGGAAATGTAAGAGGAAACGTGGACTCCCCAAAGTCGGTCACGTCAGATACTGACTTGGAGGATTCGGAAGGGTCCCCAAGATCCCCCTCTGAAGATGTCTCTTTCTCAGACATCCTTGAGATCCTTAAGCAGAGGGGGAACTGGTCTGCCCTTAACCCTTCTGAGGACGAGTCAGTATACTTGGATGCATTTGGTTCTCACCCCTCCACCTCCTGGGTGTCTCCGCCTTTCGATCCATTAATGAAAGTGGTGGCTCGGAAGGCGTGGTCAGCTCCGGACACACTGGAACCAACCCCTCGCAGGCCCACTAAGTTTATCACAGCTCCTCAAGATAAACAGTTTCTGACAAAGCGTGCCCCCGTTGATGCCATGGTGGTAGCAGCTGCCACGAAAAAGGAGTTTGCTGACACTTCTGTACCTGTCCATCCCCCTAATAAAGAGTCTAGGATGATGGATAGATACGGGAAGCGGATGTTTTCCTCAGCAACCCTCTCCATGCGGTCGCTGAACTATTTGTGATACTTCACCCGTCTTCAGAGGGATCTCCTCAAGGAGCTAGGAGATGCCCTGCAAGATCATCAGCTGCAGGGGCTCAAGACAAGATAAACTCCCAGCTGGTTTAATTCTATCGTTAACCCCTCCATGTGGCTCATTTCGTATGTGGTTGATGGGGCGAGCAGAGCCACAGGCACAGGCGTGGCTTTGAGAAGGCATGCCTGGATGCGGTTATGTAACTTCGCTGACCCCTTCAAGGCATTCTTCACCAGCACCCCTTTTGATGGGTCGGCTCTGTTTGGACCTCAGGTGAAAGATACACTTACCAGGTGTGAGCAGGAAGGCAAGACTCTCTCTGCCGTGGGAGTCTGTTTTTCTACTCCCTCTAGACCATACCCTAAAGGTCAGAAGAGTGGGAAAATGTGGTTCTGGAAACCCCAGGGAGCCGTGCCTGACACACGTGGCGAGTTTCCCTCCAGAGGCAGAGGAGGGAACAACAATAGACACTGCCCGCGGGGCAGAGGGGGTCCACAGAATCAGGGTAGCAGGGAATCTTTCTCTGACAAGCCCTTCCAACACCCCTGAGGGGCTGCCTGGCTGTCCGCCTTCTGGGGCAGTCGGGGGAAGGTTGTCACTATACCCAGAAGCCTGGCGTCTCATCACTCGAGACAAATGGGTACAGTCTATCCTATCCGGAGGTTACAAAATCCTGTTTTTCCACACTCCCCAAAAATCAAACAACCCCATCCCAGATGTTCCACCCAGTCTAACGGAACAGGCAGTACAATCTATCCTATCCGGAGGTTACAAAATCCCATTTTTCCACACTCCCCAAAAATCAAACAACCCCATACCAGATGTTCCACCCAGTCTAAGGGAACAGGCAGTACAAGAAATTTCAAGACTGCTAAAAAATCGGGCCATCCAACAAGTCCCAGCAGACCAGCAAGGATCCGGAATTTACTCAAAGTTCTTTTTGGTACCAAAGAAGACAGGGGACTGGCGACCCATTTTGGATCTCAGCAGACTAAACAAGTCTGTTCAAAGAACGAAGTTCCGGATGGTCACACTTCAGTCCATTCTACCCTTTTTGGGTCAGGACAATTGGATGTGCTCCATAGATCTTCAGAATGCGTACTACCACATCAAAATGGACAGGCGTTCCAGAAGGTTTCTCCACTTCCGGCTGGGAGCCAGTCATTACCAGTTCAGAGCCCTGCCCTTTGGTCTCACCACAGCCCCCAGGGTGTTCACCATATGCATGGCAGTGGTTACCGCTCACCTGAGATGGCAAGGATTCCAGGTGTTTCCATATCTAGATGACTGGCTCCTTACTGCTACCACCAGACATCAATTGCTGAGAGCCAGGGATCATACCATACAAACATTCTCCAACCTAGGTATCTCAATAAATTTTGAAAAGTCTGCATTATCGCCTTGTCAGTCTTTAACCTTTATAGGCGCAAGATTAGATGCGAAAGATCTGTCCACAAGACTTCCAGTAGAAAGAGTGGCAGACATTTGCCGACATGTACAAGTATTATTAGGATGCAGAAATATTCAGGCCAGATTCATCCTAAAACCCTTAGGTCTCATAGCAGCAGCGATCATATTAGTTCCCCTGGCTCGTTTTTCACATGAGGATTCTCCAGTGGATGCTTTTCACCCAATGGTCTTTTCAATAACTTCCTTTGTCTCACAAGATAATCACACAGTCATGCAAAGACCACTTGGCTTGGTGGATGGTCTCTCCATCAGTACCCCAGGGCAGACCATTTGTCCTTCCTCCTCCAGTTGCCACGGTGACCACGGATGCCTCCCTGATCGGGTGGGGGGGGGCATTTTCAGGGCAGGACTGTTCAGGGCACCTGGCAACCCCATGAGTACCACTTGCACATAAACGTCTTGGAGATATGGGCGGCGCTTTTAGCGTTGCAAGCTCTTCAGAATTCTCTACCCACTGGGACCATTGCAATTCAGACAGACAATATGTCTGTAGTGTGGTACATCAACAAGCAGGGCGGAACCAAGTCTTATCCCTTATGTCGAGAAGCACTCAGACTATGGCAGTGGGCGATCTCCTCTCAATGGTTTCTGATAGCAACACACATCCCTGGGAAGTCCAACGTCATAGCGGACAGGCTAAGCAGAGCTATTCTCATGCCTCACAAGTGGTCTCTCAACAGGACAGTAGCGGACAGAATCTTCCACAAATAGGGTCAGCCTTGCTGCGACCTTTACACAACTCCTCTCAACAGCAAGTGCGACAGTTTCTTCACTCTCTTCCCTCTTCCCGGACACTCCCCCAGAGACGCTCTAGTTCACGATTGGCCCCAGGGACTTCTGTATGCATTCCCACCCTTTCCATTAATTCCTAAACTAATTCAGAAAGCTACCGTGCTGGGTTGCAGAATGATCCTCATTGCTCCATACTGGCCTCAACAAATCTGGTTCCCATTCCTGCATCGTCACCTTCTAGAACAGCCTTGGAATTTGGACCCAGTTCCGGACCTCCTGATCCATCAGTCGGGCAGGCTGCATCAGTCTCTTCAGTCTCTCAACCTCACTGCTTGGTTGCTCCACTTCCAACCCTAGCCAGGCTTCCCAGTATTTCCAATTCAGTGCATGAGATTATCCTTTCCTTGCACAAACCTACAACCAGGAAGACTTATGCTAGTAAGTGGAAACGTTTCTCTTTCTGGGCAGAGGCTAGAAATATTGATCCCTTCACGACCCCTGTCCATAACGTTCTGGACTTCTTAGCAGAGCTTTTTCAAGCGGGCTCCTAGTTGGCCACCATTAGAGTTCAATTAGCGGCAATCTCTAGTTTCCATATGGGCCTGTCAGAAAAGAGCATCATGTCCCATAAGCTTTGCAAAGCCTTTCTGAAAGGAACAATCATGCTCAGGCCTCCAGTCAGGGATCCCCTGCCTCCTTGGGACTTAAAATTTGATCCTAGCTTCCTTGATACTTCCTCCCTTAGAACCAGCAGCTTCCTGTTCCTTGAAATTGCTTACCTGGAAAACACTCTTTTTGGTGGCCATTACTTCAGCGAGGAGAGTTTCTGAACTGCAAGCCCTTTGTGTTCGTCCTCCTTATCTAGTTTTCCATAAGGACAGAGTTTCGCTCAGGACTAATCCTTCGTTCCTTCCTAAGGTCCCGTCTGAGAACAATTTGAATCAATCCATCGATCTGCCAGTCTTTTTTCCAAATTATTCCAACAAAGCTGAACACAAATTACACCAGTTGGAAGTTCACAGACAATTACGTTTCTGTTTGCATAGGACTGAGCAAATAAGGAAATCAGATCAACTCTTCCTGTCCTATGCAGAAGGTAAGACCAGTGTCTAAAGTAAACATATCCAGGTGGTTGTCCACTATTATTACCCTTATTTATCAGTTGAGGCATAAAGAACTCCCTGCTAAACCTAAAGGCCACTCAACTAGGGCTTTAGCTACGTCGGTAGCTTTTCAAGCACGACTACCAATGGAAGCCATTTGTACGGCGGCCACATGGGCCACCCCTCCTACCTTCATTTCACATTATAAATTGGATCTGGCCTCTACGAGCAGAGCTGATTTTGGTTCCACTGTGCTCAAGAGTCTGTTCCGATGAGCCACCCAGGACTAAGGTGCTAGGGACGCTGTCCCAACCAGCAAGAATGAAGGCGAGAGGGACAACTTAACATTAAGAAGTTATGTACCTACCATAACGTTCCATGTTAGTTGTCTCCTTCTCGCCTTCTTTCTTGCATCCCACCCTCCACCCCCCTAGCCTAGATGGACCGAGAATAGTTCTCCTAAGAGTCTGATCACTGGCTGAGTCTTTACCATTTTATGTCCTCTACTTTTTTCTTCAGCCCTGTAGCTGAAGTCTTGTTATAGGGACAGTTGTCATACAGTTGTATCTTTATGGTGTTAGGTCTTCCAAACGAGATCTGGGGGTCTAGCGCCAGGCATTGTAGGATATAGGGAGGCCTCAAGCCAGTAAGTAGCTCTCTTGCTTTAGAAAATGGCCGAGTCGGAGCCGAAGGTCGGCTCCGAACCCAGCCAGCAAGAAAGAAGGCGAGAAGGAGACAACTAACATGGAACGTTATGGTAGGTACATAACTTCTTATTCAGAGTTTCCCTGTGGAAAAAAACAAGCAGTAAATGAACACCATTTCAAGTCTGATTTCTAAAATCCCAATTTTTTGACAACTGTTTCACTCAGGGTCCAGTTACTGTTCCATCAATGTCCATTTGACTGCAGTTTCATTGTATGGCTAAGGTTTTCCATTGTTTTCTGTAGCTTTTCCTAAGCTTTGCAAGGCCTTCTTACAGAGAGTCTTCCACTCCAGACCTCCTTTAATTTGTCTCACTCCTCCATGGAACTTTTAATTTCATACAGGAGAAACTGATCTTACCCCACTTGATCCTGCTAATTCTGCTGAACCTAAGTTCTTGCCCTGAAAAAACATTTTTCTGATGGCCGTTACCTCTGCTAGACAAATTTCAGAATTGCAATCCCTGTCTTTAAACTTCCCATATACTGTTTCACAAGGGCAGGGTTATACTTAGAACCAATCCCTCTTGCATTCTTAAGGTTGCAAAACAGTCCAAACAGAATCAGTCTATATGCTTGCCAGTTTTCTTTCCAAATTATGCAACCAAAGGAGAATATCGATTGCATTGCTTTGGATGTGCACAGACAGATCAGATTTTATTTGCAAAGAACAAAGGAATTTAGAAAATACAGAAGGCAACCAAGCTTTCACTTTCCAAATACCTATTTGACTGCATTATGGTCTACTGTTCATCTAACAACATACTGCTACTTTACCTTCCAAATCCAGAGCACACATTGTCATGGCTTTGGCTGCGTCACCAGCTTTCTTCAGAAATCTGTTGCTTGATGAAATTTGTTCAGCTGCTACACTGTCTTCCTTGTATACCTTTGTTATACATTACAGTCTGAACATTTTGTCTGGGTCCCAAGCCTCCTTTGGAACTTCCATTTTCAAAGATGTCTTCTCCTAATTTGTCCCAGTATCTGCTGAGGATTCTGTCTATACACTTCCATTGTACTGGCAGGGTCAGCTTAAATACAGAGGATAATCGGTTCGCCAGTCATAATCCAATTATTATGCGTTCGAGACATGGATGCCAAGAAACTCGCCTCGAGAGCGGAGCTTGAGAAGTGAATCTTGGCATCCATGTCGAGAACGCATAATTTATGTTTATGATTGTCAAACTGATCATAACTCTTTATAGTGCATGGAAGTTTATCTACTGCATGTACTACAACTTAAAAGGGAAAAAATTGCCAAGTGCCAGCTTTCAAAACTGTAAAACACTTAGCAAGTGATGTCAGAGAGGTAGTGTAATCCAGTCTTATATTTACACTTACCTCCATACCTCTCAAGTGTCTAGAGCTTTGCAGGACATCCAGATTATTACTTCATATTTCCAGTCTGTTCCTCATAAAATATATGTTTTTTGGGCGAATCACTGATCCCTGAAGTCACTAAATAATGACATGCATTTGTGTTTCAAGCAGGCAAACCCACATCTAGCAGCTCTTTTTGTAGGGACATGTTAAGGGTATGTTCTGGGCAGCAGGCAGAAAATAAATGCTTTGTTTTATGCTGTCATTTGATAGTCAGTATATGCAGATGTTACTGTTTAGCTTTGGAATGAACCTTAAAAACTTTCCCAGGGGTTGCTTAACATTTGTTAAGGTTGAGTTACGCACCATTCTGGTGCTTAACTGATTTGTTGTTTTCAAAACAGAGTGTAATCAGCATGTTCCGTGCACTACATGGAAGGTATGCACTTACCAGAATGACAGAATTAGTTGCCCTCTGTTGGTACACTGGAAACAAGTCTTCCATCTATCTCTCTCCAAATTATAGTGTAGTAAATGTCATTGATTTTTATGTGTGGATACATAACCCAGTGCCATTAAAGTAATTACCTTTCAAAAATAAAGCATCAAATACATCACAGGAGAGCCAGACCCTTAGAGCTTCTAGGGTCCAGTGGCTCTCATGCCAATGATTGTTGGGGGGGGGGTGGATTCAGGCAGTAGTGCCAGATAGGATATAGGTATCCTTTCAATTGTTTGCCTTCTCGGTTTATTGTGAACTACTATGCTGTCACCTTTGAACATTAAGCCTTGGGCACAAATTTTCTTCCTTGAATGTAAAAGGTAAGACTGAACTTCTTTTCTTTCTCACAATTTTTACTCGGGCCACCACTGGATCAAAACATTAGGAAAATGCTTTAAAAATTTATTTTTTCCTGCATAACTGTTACTGTGCTCTCTTTGCTAGTTAGGGTATATTAAAATATTAAATATATTAATATATAATTTAACATGATATAGTATATTAAATATATAAATAAAATACAATTAAATAAATTAAATTGTATTATATTAAATTATAATATTAAATTATAATAATTATAGTATTAAATTATATTATTATATATTAAATTAAATAGTATATTAAATATTAAAATTATGTAGAGTAAGGAAGCTGACCAGTGACACTGAATTTCTTTCCTTAGTCACAATTTTTGTTCAGGCCATCCTTGAAAGAAAAGGTTGTTTAAAGAACATTCTAAAATATACCTCAGAACATCTAGAAAGCCATGGCTTCTGGGATAAAACTGAAGAGTAAAGCAAAATATGACAAAAGGAAGAAAAATGTAATCTGCATGGTTTGTGGAGGCTGGGATGGGAAGAGCGTCTGAGTGTGAGTATGAGTAGCTAGGCAGTGGGAGGTGCCATGCAGCCTTCACCTAGGGCACAGTTTCACCTAAGGCTGGCCCTGTAAACAGGGCTGTTGTAAAATAACATCAACACAGATAAATCTAATTCACTCTGAATATCCCTCTGTGAGATTAGCCAACATAGTGTGGTACATAGACATGTTTAATGTAAGAGGCATTGCACCTACAGTTCATTCTGTATGTACTACTTCTAAAACTTTGCAAGTAGTAAATTGTATGCCATTATTGACTGTATAATTGTTCCTGATTATTCTGTAGTTGATGGCTTTACTTAGTCTAAAGAAGCTAGCCAGAAGCAGTGCATTTTGGGTAAGGGGAGGAGCTTGAGCTAGTCAAGACTTCATTGTTTTCTTGCAAAGAGCATCTTTGGTGACCTGCCCATCCATTTCCAGTGTACAGACAGAGATAAACCTAAGTCCATCATTCTGGTAAGTGTATAAATTACATTTTCATGCAACTATGGTACCATCTGTAGTTTGCAACATACAGAATTGTAGTTTGGTAGTTGATGCTCATCCCTGACTAGTATAGATGCCGAACAGGTGGGGTAGTTCATTTATATGCTTTCTTACATAGAAACACATCAGAATGGATAGCAACAGCACAAAATATAAACAAACTGATTAACTGACAAACTACAAATACATACATGGGTACATCTCAACAGCTTACTACAAAAGGGCAGTCAGGCTCGCACATGCTCAGTATTTATATACTTGTGCAAGCCCCTAGAAAGCTTCTTAAAAGTATATATACATATTGATCTACATTCTCCCTCTTAAATAGACTGCCCGCAATTAAATGACATTGGAATAAGACCTGCAATAACAGACATTAGAAACAAACACAATGTTCATGTTCAAGTGTTTCACAGCATCTTATTTAATACCACACACAAGTCTGTCTTTTATCACCTCATCCCTTAAATCACCAAATCAGCACATTTTAGCCTTGTTTCTCAAATCCGTTATATATGTGCTGCAAAAGTTTCACCAGGCATTTAATTCCTTGTGTAAATAAGTGCCTTTCCATTGTAATATTCACTTGGGGGTTACACATTTCCTAAATTTATGTTTTAAGCACACGGGGTCTTCACTTGACTCAGCCGGTACAACTGTATGACGGTTTTCTCCCTCTCCTGCAAATACAGCAGGTGCATACACAAATGAATGATCTCTTCTATGGCTTCTGACCCACCGAAATTAAGCAGAATGAATGCCTTTGTGTGGTCATCTTTATCAGAAAATGCAGCCTGTATGAACAAAATCTAAACAAACTGATTAACTGACAGACTACACAGACATACATGCTTACATCGTAACAGCATACTACAAAATGGCAGTCAGGCTCGCACATGCTCAGTATTTATACACTTGTGCAAGCCCCTAGAAAGTTTCTTAAAGGCAGTAGTTTTCTGCAGTGTAGTGCTTTTGTGCCCTACTTTTTCTCCTTCACACTGACTGATCTGTCTAGTTGAAGAGGTAGGAAGTAGAGGCATAGAATAAAGTCTGTCATAAGACTTATGTGAAGCTTAGGCTTTCGAGTCACTTTGTTTGACTACATTGTACTGAATTACTTTAGGCACAAATTATGATGCTTAACTTTGGAAAGTCACTTTATATTTGTCTTCCAAGTCTGAACTGTGAAGGTGTTACTCTGGTGGGACTGTGTGTTATGAGAGCTCTCTGAGAATCTTTGTCATTCTAGGTAGTTTATACTACACTCTCACACCATTTGACTATGTTATGGGTGAAACTGTAGTCAGCAAAAAACTTTTGAAACTCACTTGGCATATACTATCTACTGTTGTCTGTAAGTAGTTCAGTAGGTAGACCATACCTTTTAGAACATATTCTTAAATCTGGTTATTATTTGTTGGTATGTGAATTATTTCTGTATTATGAGGGTAGTAATCTGACACTATACTGTAATATTCGCCTTCATATTCATATATGTCAGCAGCTGTCATTTGCCATAGACCTTGGGGTAAGGGTATTGGCACAAGCAGCTCTTGTCTCTGAAAGTTTGTGCACAGTATAGAATTGACACTTGGACAACAAGTTGTCTCTGTTAATATTTGGCCACTACACTGACATTTTTGGCTCTTTCTCAGCATTTAGTAAGACCCTGATAACCTTTGTGTATTTAATGTAGCATTTCCGCTCGCTGAGCTGAGGGTACTACAATTCTGGCTTGATATAACTACAAACCATCTTTTTCTGATAACTGTGCTTCAGCTGTATGCTGCTTATACATGAGCTGTTTGCTTCGTGTCCAACGATTTGGCCATCCACCTCGAAGTTGTTGAATAACACCTTGCAACTCCTGCTCATTTTTAGTAGGTTACTTAAGCTTGTATAATCTCTTGGTCATTAATGGCATAGTCCTCATTATGTTTTGCACACAAGCAGCCTGATCTTTGGCCATCAGGTAATGGTTGGTCATGTATAAGATTTCGGACGACACAGCTGCAACAACTAGTTGTTTTCAGGGTACATGTCCTGCTTGGCCTCTTTAGTCTCAATAACACTCTGACACCTCAATGGAATTTTATTTGGGTCACTTAGTGGAACCAGTGGTCTGTGGTTGGTTTGACAGTGGAAACTCTCAAGCCCTAATGGGTATCTTATGTCACATGCATCATTTGAATGTTTAAAATTAGCATTTTGCTTTTTAACTAATTCCTTTTGGCTTATGTGCATTTCTTTTTCAAAATTAGATGCACTTCAGCATCAGCTTCAAAGGATCCCCGTGCAATGGAATAGGCTTCCCATCCAGTTCATCACTGACCCTACTCAAATGAAACCTTGACAGTTGGATGGGAAATTGTAAATTTACCTCTGGTCTGGCCCTCATGGCCCTTATGAGCTCATCAATAAGAAAAGTATTCTCATAACTTCACCAGTTGTACATGCCTTTGGAAATGTTATTTTGTGCATTATCTTTCCTTTTGACATAAATGTTCATTGAGTTCGCTAATTGCTAACTCATAGGTAACATTATGGTCTTCTGTGAATGAGAAAGTACTATGTGTAGCCTCCACTTCATGCCCAGTGGAATATAATAGGGTATTTACCTGATCTGAATATCATCTGTTTCTTTATCTCATTTGGTTTCCACATGAAATTGTGTGAACCTCTTTTCAATAGGCAGGCCAGCCAAAGGATTTTGAGAAGTCCTATAGCTTTTATGGGTCCAATTTCATCATCACTGTAGAATTTAATTCTGGGCATAACCGTTAAATTCAGTAAAACATGGACTTTTTGAGGTAAAACGGCTTTGTATTGGTACAGTATTTGACTTTGAGGTTGCAGATTGTTTGAGGTGGCATGGCTTGGTTTTATAAGCTGCATGACAGTTTGTATGTTTTCATTCATTGAGAACATCCTTGTTCTCATACTATGTCAGTGCGCACACTCATAGTTAGCCAGTTATTTTCATTAGTACCTTCAACCAGGATGTCCAGCACTTGAAGCGAATGGGTTTCTTTTATTAAAAATAACATGGTCAGCTCAACAGATATAACTCTTCAGCATCTCATACTTAACTGATTCTAGCTTAGAACTGCAGTTCATTATGGAATATGTGCTGCTTTTAAAAAACAGCACTTAAATTGTCATAAAATGCTAATTGCTGTGTCAGATATGTAAAATATAGACACGTTGGTAGCTTCATTTTACTTAGTATATCATCACATTTTTAAATACTAAATGCAAAATCAATAATTTACTAGTTTAAAAAGAAATTTTGTGGATAATGAACTTGAGGGCATTATTCACCCTGCCCTTAATGAGGTTTTCTAATATCACTTTTCACCTCAACACTTTATAATATCAGCATCATTACTGGATACTTAATGAGGTTTACTGATCAAGTGATGCCGATATTTGACCACAGCTGAATTCTAGTAGTATTCTGTTTTTTTTTTTTTACTAGGTGGGATTCAGAAACATTTTATACACTGCAGCCAGCAAACTGTGCCCGATGAGCTGCCACACGCGGGGTTTGTGTGATTTAGAGACAAAATGAATATAAGTGAGGGTGGCTGATCCTCAGGGTTACTCACAGTACAGTAATATGCTAATGTGGGTATAATGACATTGTATTTAGCAACATTATTAAAACAGGGCTTCCATGTATGCAGTTGGGGAAAGCAGTATGCTGTAGCAATTCAGAAATGTACAAAGTCCATAAATGCAAAATCAATAATTTACTAGTTTAAAAAGAAATTTTGTGGATAATGAACTTGAGGGCATTATTCACCCTGCCCTTAATGAGGTTTTCTAATATCACTTTTCACCTCAACACTTTATAATATCAGCATCATTACTGGATACTTAATGAGGTTTACTGATCAAGTGATGCCGATATTTGACCACAGCTGAATTCTAGTAGTATTCTGTTTTTTTTTTTTTACTAGGTGGGATTCAGAAACATTTTATACACTGCAGCCAGCAAACTGTGCCCGATGAGCTGCCACACGCGGGGTTTGTGTGATTTAGAGACAAAATGAATATAAGTGAGGGTGGCTGATCCTCAGGGTTACTCACAGTACAGTAATATGCTAATGTGGGTATAATGACATTGTATTTAGCAACATTATTAAAACAGGGCTTCCATGTATGCAGTTGGGGAAAGCAGTATGCTGTAGCAATTCAGAAATGTACAAAGTCCATAAAGTGAAGCGCCAATGACAGTGAATGTGACCGTTACAAAGTCCTGAGATTGCCATAGGTTTAGCAAGTTATACATGCAACAGGCTGTTATTGTTGCTAATAGCTACAATGTTTCACATTTACACCTTTGGAGGTGCTGTGTCATCAGACGTAACATTTCATGGTTTTTGCAATACTGCATTTATAGACCAGATCTTTGTGGACAAAATCACCATACAGAACATGGTTGATATGTGTTGTCATCATCTGCAAAATTGTGTGAGTTATGGACTACATATTCCAGTGGATACTGAAGTATGTGTGGCTTTAAAAATATTAACTACGGGGACCTTTCATTGTCCACCATGGAACACAGTGGGGATATACAAGGTATCTGCCACAGCATGTGGGAGGGCATATGTGGGTTCCTTGCAGCACATAGAAAAGGGCAAACACCTTGCAAGACTTTGATATAGTCTGTTTCTCTTGATATACTGGGTGCCTCAGGCTGCACCTACACTGAAATAAGAACCCCACCCGGTGATCTGGGAGGAAGATATGTAAACCATAAGGTTTACCACTTCCTCAACTGCCAGGTGGTCTGTAATGCACGAGGTATTATCCACAATGCGTCTTCTGGCCACCCAGGCAGCAACCATGACTTCCATGTATAGCATACATGTGACTTATATCAACAGTTCTTGATAGGTTACTTTCCCACTGACATCTTGTTGGTGATATCAGATATGTCTTGGAGCCATGGTTGATGACATCTGTAAGAAATCCACATGCTGTGGCATCATAAACCCTGGTCATCATTGAGTATGTATATATGCTAAAGGCATGCCTTCACTGCCTGGATGTATCTTGTAGTACCTTGCATTATGACCCAGGCACATGTTCGAATATAATTTTGAGCAAAAAGTTGCTGCAGGGAGAGAGTATGTAAGAGGAATTTCTGACATCACAACAGGCAGAGGAGAGTGAGTTAGATGAGAAGTCAGTGGAGAACCAAGCAGCAGAGGATGATTGAGACTAAGGTGGACATAGTAGGCCATGGCACTGGCCAAGAAGCAGTGACTGGCAAATAGCTATGAGCCATAGTAAAGCGTATGCACTATATTAAACGTTATGCATGCAAATCTCCAACCAGACTGCACTTTACCCATGCATAGACTGGTCACACTTACACATAAGACATAAGCAACCCAAATAAAGTACAAAGGGCAAGGAATGGTTATCATCATTTGCACAGGTGGGAATGTGAACATTAATGTGCATGGTCTTTCACAGGGAACTGTGTGAGTACTGTTGTAACTGAAAATAACTTTGCACAGTGTGTATCTGATGTTGGAGTTGAGGGACCTATTGCAAAATGCAGGGGCTGAGTGAGTGAGGTATTTGTAACTGGGTCTGCAGTGAATTTTGTCTGGGTGTATTGGGACACAGCCTCAGCAGATGTGGCTGTGCTGCGGCTTGGTCTGATGTTGGAGTTGAGGGACCTATTGCAAAATGCAGGGGCTGAGTGAGTGAGTGTATTTGTAACTGGGTCTGCAGTGAATTTTGTCTGGGTGTATTGGGACACAGCCTCAGCAGATGTGGCTGTGCTGCGGCTTGGTCTTATGGGACAGGTCCAAAGCACTCGCAGAACACACGTGGACATCTTATGCACATTCCTGCCCATGAAACCACATCTCCTTGGAGTTTCACAGGTATTATCAAGGCTTGGCTACAGATTGATGTGCTGTGTGATCATGAACAGTGCCCTCTGTCAGATGTGAAAATGGCATGAGCACCACAATGTTGTGGATATCCTTTCTTGATTGTACACACCTCCACACTGGATGTTGCTGTAAAAATGTCACTGCATGACCTTGACCTAGATATCCTACATCCATACCACCAGTCAACACTAGATTCAGATGCGGCATACCCATCATGTGTCCCATGTGCTGAGTTGTTCCAACAGAAACATGTCCAGAATGTCACGCATGAGGGGAGTGCACTTTCATAGCTCATCACATATACCCTACAATGCTATCTTTGCAAATACTGAGGCATTGATAGCATGGGCCTCTGTGATAACCATTGGGTCACAGACATTGACAGCTGGCTCTGGGGATATTGGTGCCCAAGGCATCTACAGCCACCAGTATGCCAACCCACACATGGGGGGGGGGCATATTTTCCTGGCTAGGTTTGTCACGGCCTTTCAGTAGGACTCCTGGTATCTTGTGTAGGTTCCATAGGCAGAACAGCCATGTCCACTCCCTGGACAGGAGATGTGATTTGCACATTCCCTGAATCCTACACTGACACCATGCTTCCTGACTGTACCAGCTATTCATCATCTTTTTAAGCTGGACTCATCTCCAACATCAAACAGTGAAATTTCCATGGTGGTAAAGCAAGGTGGTATGTCACCTGTGAATACACCAAAACTTAGTACTCAGTGTAAGTATTACTCATCAACTTTACGCCAAAATTCAATACTCAGCATAAGTATTGCTCAAACTCTACACCAAAACTCAACATTCAGTATAAGTATTACTCATCAACTCTACTCTATTCCCAGTGCAGGAATAATAAGCACATGAGATAACATTACTACAGAAAAATATAGACCTTACCTTGCACAAATGTGATAATTCCTAAATAAGAGGAAAAACAAAATCAGTTTGACTGACATGCACGATGCTACACAGACCAGACATATGCTTTTCCAGTTACAGCACTGAAACCTACCTTGGGAATCTCCCATGGAGACTCTCATGTCACACTGCAGCTCAACACCTAGGTCCAACATACCACCATTGAAAAGTGATGATCTGATCCCTCACTCAGAATAACATGAAACTCCTCCATCTCAGACAAGTGATGTTTAAGCTGATGGACCACCTCCCATTATACTTCCTTCCTGTGCAAGGCAGGCAGCTTGCTTTTGTAAGTCTGTAATTATGTTGATGACCTGCATCTGACTTGGTCATAGTTTTGGTCTTTGCCACCTACAGCATTAATGTCTGCAACCACATCCTGCCACACATGGTCACAGCAGGGCTGGTCAGAATTCTCCTAGCTGAACATCTGTTGGCCATGGAGGTGGAAGCCCTGCAGCAAGATGTCATTCTTCACACAGGAGAGTAGTAGAAATTAAACCAAGAGAAGTTGCATTTGTGTACCCTTCCTTTTCCAGGTATGAGACTGTGTGAAGAAAGAAAGCACCGTGCGAGTATACCAGCAATTATACCTTTTCATATAAAACCATCTGCAATTCATTATTCAGTTGATGCCACTGTTGTGCCAATATCTAACCATAGAATAGGTTAATAGACTAGAGTACCCGAATATAGGACACAACCACAGTCAGTGTTTCCCTCTGCCTCCCCTAACCCCCCTCCCTCTCCCAACCAAATAGAGCAGCAGACTACAAACAGGCAGTTAACCCTATCCAGTATATCCACTATGGTTCACATGTGGGCAAGCTTAGCCATCAAGGAACCCATGGGGCATCACTGAAAGCAGTACCAGTATACCTCCTGAAATTGTGCACTATCCTCTGACCTAGAGTTACTTTCAGCTACAGTGTGTCAATGTCAGGTTTTTCTGATTAGCGCTACTGATGTTCATCATTCTTACTGTAGGGAGAGGAGATATATTCCATTGTTCCAATGCCCCAGTACTGCTGACCCAATAAGCTGCACTTTATACATGGTGGTAACCCCCTGCCTACTGCCTATATTCCCGAAAGGCCTGAAATGCTAAAAGGACATCCCCATGCTGAAGTTCCTAAACAGAAAGCTAAAGCTGTCTTGCCCCTCTACAATTTAAATGTAACAAGGTCCTAACCCCCTACATACTGTCTTTATCCCCCAAAGGCCTGAAACGCTAGAAGGACATCACCCTGCTGAAGTTCCTAAAGTAAAAGCTAAAGCTGTCCTGCCCCTCTACAGTTTAAATCTAACAAGGTTATTATCTCTAGTCACTAAATCTGTAATTACCTAAAAGCCCTGGGTGTACAGCACTGCGAGGTGTCCCTAGAATTACTAAGAGTAAACCCCATTCTCCTAAAAATTGGCTAGAATCTATTTTATATTGGCTTACCTCGAATATTAAAGCTGGTAAAGCACAAACAAGAATTTTTTATATTCCCTACCTAAAGCTACTAAATGTAATAGCGTTATGCTAAAGGAACATATTGACAGACGTTAAAGGAACATACTGGCAGACTTATAGATAAAAATATATTTTACAACCATCTTTGTACTTGCATCCTATTTACAGGCAGTAAATATCCTGTCTCTGTATGTATTAGCCTATCTACTGCCTAACCCCCCTTCCCACCTATGCAAGCGAGGTTACTTATCCCTCTACCTGCAGGCGCCACCTTTTAAATGCCCCAGTGCTCCTGACCCAGTAAGCTGCATTTTAAACGTGGTATGTAACTCTTGTATCTTGCTTTTCTTTTAAAACAAAAAGACTTGAGCTGCCTAAATAAGTTAATTTGTAAATAACACTATACAATGCAGTGAACTTGAATCTGTTTAGCAACGTTTATATGCCTGTTTGTAGTTCAGTAATGACAAATAGCTTTTATTGACTAGCGTAAGCATGTCTGAAACTCTACATGTGCTGTGCTAATCTGTTTTCTATTGCTGGGCTAATTGCAGACCTATTTGTAGAATTTGAAATGCTATCTAATGATTTGGCTAATATCTTTAATATGTGATAACCCTATACGCAAAAATTTGTTGCGTCTGTCACTGGCTCTAGTTCACCAGACTATACTGTTGGGTTACTCGCTGACTTATTTTGAGACATTTAAAAGGATATGTAATGATTTGGCCCTAGTTATATCCTGTGCTAACCTAAAAACGCTGTAACAAGTGGTAACTGGATATCGCTATCTCTAGTTTATTGAATAACTATTGAATTAGCTAGTATAAATGAAAGATTATTAACAGTGAATGCTTGAATTTTACAGTGCTATTTCTCAGTGTGTTAATAGTAGCAATATAGCTCATCAGTGTACTAATTAACGTATTCTTTACCAGGTGCAAAACCCCCTGCATACTGCCTATATCCCCAAAAGGCCTGAAACTCTAGAATGACATCGCCCTGCTAATGTTCCTAAATGGAAAGCTAAAGCTGTCATGCCCCTCTACAATTTAAATCTAACAAGGTTATCTCTACTCACTAAAGCTGTAATTATCCAAAAGCCCTGGATTTTCTTTGTGTTTCACTGTTGTAGTCATTACATTTGGGGTAATCTGCTGGCAGGTTGTCCTCAGTCAGCCTGAATAAAGTCTTGGGTCCTGCGTCGGTTGCTGTCTCCTCTTCCATGACGTCAGGTCATCAGGGGTATAAAACATGTAGCCGACGCCATTTTATTCAGTCTTTCTTGCCGCGTGGTGCCCGAAGCAGATTGCAAGTGCCGGTCGGCCGACTCCTGAAATTTTCACATTCCAGTTTCAGAACCGAAGTCTTCAAACTAAAGCTAAGTATCTCATTGGGGAAACTTTTTCTTGCTCCTTACTGGTGTCAGTAAAAGTTAATAATTGCATTACTTGGGAAGCAAATACCTCATAAGGATTTTCATTTGTACTGTATTCCTTGCCTAGGCCCAGATCATAACGTGCCTTGCTGTCGGTTTTGTGCTAGATTTAACCAATGTACTATTAAGCGCCGGTATATTTTTGCTTCTAAATATTTTGGATCAAGATTTAATTATCCTGAAATGTCGTCGTTTAGCAATCCGACTACTGGAGTTCACAAAAAACGCAAAAAAAAAAAAAAAACGAGACAGACCGTTGAGGTCCAAAACCGACAACAAAGCTTCTAAGCCAGTCGCCGGTTCGCCGGTACTCAGTGAGGTGCTTTCGCAGCCCCTGCCCTGATGCCCGCTACTTTTGAGTCTACCGAGACCCATTCGGAGTCCGGTATGCTGCGAGATTCTCAGAGTATTGAACCCACGGATGTCTCTCCCTTGGATGGGTTCGGAGCCACTGAGCAGGCACCGGCTTCTGAGGGTGTTTTCAGGTCTCAACATTTTTATATTAAACCGATGCCAGCCTCAAAAACAAGGTCAAAAACATCTTCTGTGCCAACAAAAACAACACATGAGCCACGTGCTCAGGCCCCTATGCCTAAAAATCAGATGATCAAAATGGCTGACCACTTAATTACCTTGATCAAGGGTTCCCAACCCCCCCCCGCTAAGAGGCCTAGGCAAGGCACTGATTATGAATCTTCAGATCAGGTTTCCATTTCTTCTGATTCCGCTTCTGATCAAGAATTTTCTATTCCACCCTATGAGGATTCTGTTGCAGAGGAATCCATCCCATCTGCATCTCCTCCTGAGGATTTCTCTTTTGGAGAGACTTTGCATACTTTAAGGGAACATTTTCACTGGGAGAGTCAGGACTTCTCTGAATCAAAAAAGAGGCTTAGGGATTTCCTTCTTCTTCCTCAGCATAGGCCTTTGGCAATACCTCCTGTATTAGACATTGTTGATGATGTGTTTTCAGAATCAAGTATGGCTCCCGATTCCCTACCTCTGGCTCTTAGTAAGCCAGACAGATATTACAGGGTTCCTGACTCCCACAAATTTCTATTCAAAAATCCTGCTGCTGATCCTGAGACTATTTCACAGGGTCCCAAGGGTGTAAAGGCCTCTACAGCCAAAAATCCTACCCCCTCTGATAGAGATTCCAGGGAGCTGGATAGATGGGGAAAGAAGGTTTATACGTCTGCAACCTTGGCAATCAGGGCTTTAAACTGCCAGTTTCATATGCTTAAATATCAACAGCATGTTATGGGCTTACTGAAACAGAAAATGATGCTGATTTCTGATTGTGTGGAAAATAAAGAGTTACAGGAATAATTGCATTCAGCGGAACAGGTTGGAAAGCATACTTTGCAATGTGGTTTTGATTCCTTGGAGGCCTCTTGCAGGGCCGCAGTTACTGGATCTGTGATTTAGAAGGCATGCCTGGCTCAAGGAGCAAAATCTGCCTGATCATGTTAAAGCTAAATTGTTGGATGCTCCCTTGCAGCATGATACTCTGTTTGGTAGTAAGGCAGAAGTGGTTTTAAAGAAAATGGAAGACAAAGCTAAATCTATGCAAACTGTAAAAGATTTCTTGCAAGTGCAGCCACCCAGGTTCAGCAGGCACTGGCCTACTAAAACTTGGTCCTTTCCTGTGTCCAACAGAGCCACTGAAGGCAAATCCAGGTGCTCAAAAGGCTCCCAATACCAATCACAGGGTTCTTACAGGTCAAAGCAATGGGGTGTCTCCACCTCCAAATCTGGAGGAAACAAAGCACAACCCCTACAATAAGCAGTCTCAATGATTTTCCTCTACCATCACCAAGCACTTATCTTTTGGCAGGCCCCTTGGGGGGGAAACTAGCACTTCATGCTCAAAATTGGCATTTAATTATCCAAGACAAGTGGGTATTAAACATAGTATCCCAGGAGTACAGATTTCATTTTCATACTTTGCCAATTCCAAACGGCTGGCCAGATCTGCCACAAAATCAGTGGGCAGAGGCTCAGAAACAAGTTATGTTCCTCATGGATATGGGGGCTATTCAACCAGTACCAGAAAAGGAAAAAGGACAAGGTTTTTAATCAAGACTTTTCCTGGTACCTAGAAAAGACGATTCTTGGTGTTCCATACTGGACTTATCGATTTTGAACATGTTCCTGGACATTCCAGAATTCAAAATGATGACTTTACAACAGCTACTGCCAATGCTGGGCAGGAACGCTTGGTTAGTGACTCTAGACTTAAAAGAGGCATACCTGCATATCCCAATAAGGGAATTATGCAGAAGATACCTCCGCTTCAAGGCAGGTTATTTGCATTACCAATTCTCTGCACTGCCCTTTGGCTTATCTACTGCACCCAGGGTCTTTACAAAGTGCCTGGCACCAGTAATTGCATTCTGCAGACAAAAAAGCATACACATTTATCCTTATCTGGACAACTGTCTCATTCAAGCAGAGGACAAGGACACTCTTCTTCAACATTTGGCATTTGTAAAAGGCTTCTAACATGCCTAGTGTACACAGTAACCAAAAGGAAATCCCAACTGGTACCCTCTCAAATAATTACATTCCTAGGTGCAAGCTTGAATACAGCTGCCCAGATGGCTTACCTTACACCAGACAAAGGCAACTGACAACATACTTCAAACAAATGGCAACAAAAACCCAGTTATCTGCAAGACAAATCCTGCAGGCTTTGGGGTTCATGGCATCCTGCATTTTTACTAATTCCATATGCGAGACTGCATATGAGGAAACTTCAATGGTACCTAAAAAGTTTATGGAGTCAACATTGTCACAGTCTGGAAACAATGATTCCTCTCATTCCCTGCCTACAGCAGGAGTTTCATTGTTGGGCAGAGGCATGTCACCAAAACAAGGGACTGTCATTCACTCTACCCCCTGCCACCCAAACCCTAACTACAGATGCATCAGACTATGCTTGGGGGCCCACCTGGCAGGGAGATGCATTCAGGGCAAATGGAGCCCAAAACAAATGCATCTGCATATCAACCAGAAAGAGATCCTAGGTGTTCAGAATGCTCTGACAGCCTTCAAGGACTTACTTCATCCAGGACAACTGCTGATAAAGACGGACAACACCATGGTTATATGGTACATAAACAAGCAGGGGGGTACACATTTCCTACCCCCTTTGCAGACTACCCATGGCATTGTAGAACACAGCTTTGACTTTCCAAATACATCTTCAAGCTCAATTCCTGCCAGGAAAACAAAATGCTCCGACAGACGACCCAAGCAGAAATCTTATGGACCCACATGAATGGAAACTGAATCCACAAATCTTCAGCATGTTAACACAGAAATGGGGGAGCCCAGACATAGATCTATTCGCCTCTCCCCAAAATTATCAGTTGGACAAATTATGCACAAGAACTCATCACAAAAAAGCATGGAAAGTGGATGCCCTATCCTTCAGTTGGAAAAACCTGTCAGTCTATGCCTTTCCCCCTCTGCCTCTTCTCTCCAAGGTCTTACTAAAAGTCAGACAGGAAAAACCAAAAATGATCCTAGTTGCACCGGACTGGCCTCGCCAGCACTGGTACCCACTTCTAAGGAACGTGTCTCAACTTCCTCCTTGGTACTTGCCTCAAATACCTCATCTCTTGTCTCAGCAGAACAATCAAATTCTGCTCACTCGGCTCCAAACTCTGAATCTTGCAGCATGGCGGATCATTTAATTATTCAAACAGCACCTCTCAGTAAATCTGTGACGGATGTCATTTTGGATGCCAGAAGGCCTAGTACTAGAAAATCTTATGCTGATAAATGGAAGAGATTCTGTGCTTGGAACCAAGCACAAGGAACAGACACAGCATGTTTGACTGAGATGCTTGACAAGGGCCTATCTTTTTCTTCAATAAAAATCCATGCCTCTGCTGTCTCAGCTCATTACAACACAGAGCCTCCCCTCTTTTCTCATCCTCTGCTTAAACAGTATCTTAGAGGGGTCAAAAATGTAAGGCCTCCCAGAAGATCACCAACTCCTGCATGGGACCTCAAGTATGTGCTGGAAAAACTCACCCTGCCTCCTTTTGAACCAGCAGCTACTGCAAATATAAAATTTCTATCTTGGAAAACAGCTTTTCTCTGGGCAGTCACTTCAGCAAGAAGGGTTTCAGAACTACAGGCTCTCATGACTGTGGAACCTTTTATTGCATTTTACCCGGACAGGTTGTCCCTCAGGACCAATCCTTCTTTTATGCCTAATTTGGTATCCAGTGCGGCTCTTAACCAGACAATTCACCTGCCAACTTTTTACCCAAGTCCGCAGAACAAGGGGAAGCTGATTCTGCATTCATTGGACATGCACAGACAACTAAGATTTTACTTAAACAGGACCAAATCTCTAAGAAAGTCTGAGCAACTACTGGTAGCATTTGCTGCAGGGTCAGAGGGGAAGGCTATATCAAAGCAGACTATTTCTAAGTGGATAAGCCACTGCATTCGTTTCTGCTACTTGCACCATGGTAAACCTGTGCCCAAGGGGATCAGGTCACATTCCACCAGGGCTGCCTCTACCTCAGCAGACTTTCTCAGAGGGGTTCCAACCAGAGACATTCTAGAGGCTGCTCCTTGGAACTCTGTTCATACCTTCACAAAGCATTATCATTTGCCTCTCTTCTCCAAATCCAGGGCAGGCTTTGCCATTGCAGTTCTACAGGGCCTTCTAGCCACTCCTAATGCTGTTTAGTTCCATCCTCCCATCCATAGCTTTGTGATTCTACCCAAATGTAATGACTGCAACAGTGAAACACGAAGAACATAGTACAGTTGTGTACACTTGCCATAAATGTAGATGTTCGAGTGTATTCACTGTTGCAGTCCGGTTTACCCACCCACCATCCCCCTTTTGTATACCTTTTCTTTCCTTCACTATATACTAAAGCCTTTATGGTGTATTTGCTTTTAGATGAAGGTAAAGTTTATGTTGCTAAAAGTGCATTTACATATATTTCTGTTTATTTATATATATATATATATATATATATATATATATATATATATATATATTTATTTTTTGCTCCCCATTTGGAGGGGCACCTGACATCTAGGGCAAGAAAAATTGAATAGAATGGCATCAGATGCATGTTTTATACCCCCTGACGACCTGACATCATGGAAGAAGAGACAACAACCGATGTAGGACCCAAGACTTTGTTATTCAGGCCGACTTGAGTGCAACCTGCCAGCAGATTACCCCAAATGTAATGACTGCAACAGTGAATACACTCGAACATCTACATTTATGGTAAGTGTACACAACTGTACTGTCTACAGCACTGTGAGGTGTCCCTAGAATTATTTAGAGTAAACCCCATTCTCTTAAAAATTGGCTATAATCTGTCTTATAGTGGCTAACCTCATAGATTCATAGGTAGGTACTAGGCTATTATCCCTAGAACCTATATAAGCCTAGCCAAAAAGGTACCCTGGCTTTCGCCACCCAAGAAAATTATTTTCCTGTGCCCCTGTCGAGCAGAGCCACAGAAGTGATCCCTGGGGTGAATTTCCTATTTCCCATCCAATCATCAAGATTTTTCTTGAAGAGTGCTAATGAGGAGCTCTGTTTGACATAGATAGGTAGTCTGTTCCAGAGTATGGGAAGTCTCTGGGACAGGAATCTATCCCTCCAGCATGTTCTGTTTATTGTGGTGACAACCTAGGTCCCTAGAGTGTGTAGCTCGGAGGGATTGGGATTTCTTTAAGTGGAGCATGTCCAACAGCTCTGGGTTTGACATAGCTTTGTATGTTAGGCAGAGATCACCTCTGAGTAGACGATATGCAACAAGGTAAAGCTGGAGTTTTTTGAGATGGTCTGTGTATGGCATCTGTTTGAGGCCAGTAATCTTCTTTGTGAGGTATTTCTGTGACCTTTCCAGTTGTAGATGTCTTGTGAGGTACATACCAAAAGGGGCGTTGTGCTCTATAATGGGTCTAATGAGTGATGAGTAAGGGGAACAATGACCTCTTTTTTTTTTACATGATGAGAAACCTTTTGTGATGAGGTAAGCCACATAGAAGGATTTCCTGACCACTGTGGTGATGTGATTATCAAAGGAGAGACTACTGTCCACCTGTGTCCCAAGGTCTCTTATCACACTTTCGGTGTTAAGTAGACTACTGCCTATGTGGTAGTTCATGGGTACAGAGTTTTTACCAAAGGGGATAATGATACACTTTTTGGCATTGAGCTTGAGGCCATGGCTTTGACACCAGGCATCTGTCTCAGTGAGGCCCTTTTGTAGGATGTCCACATCGTTAGGAGTTTTGATTATGGCTCCTAGTTTGCAGTCCTCTGCGAACTTCGTTAGTCAAAGACCTTCTGTGTTAGCCTGTACTTCAGAGAAGTAGATACCAAGCAGGAGAGGACCCAGGACTGAACCCTGTGGTACTCCACTTGTCACTGGTCTGAAGTCGGATTTGGAGTCTGCTACTTTCACAGTGTGGGTTCTGTCTGTGAGCCAGTTGGCAACCCATCTTGTGACATAGGGATTTATACTAGTTTAGTGAGCTTATCTATAATTCCAGAGTGGGGGATGGTGTCGAAAGCCTTGGCGAGATCTAGATAAGCTGTGTGAACCACCTTACCCTCATCTGTGGCTTTGATGACTGCTTCAAAGAAGTCAATCAGGTTAAGGAGACATGATCTGCCTTTTACAAACCCGAACTGGGTAGGGTCCAGAGTTTAGAGATTACCAATGTCTTTGTTTGAGTTCCATGATGATACATTCCATGGCCTTGCAGACCAGGCTCATCAGGCTAATGGGGCGGTAGTTCCTGGGGTCTGTCGTGGCTCCCCCTTTGTGGAGTGGGATAACCATCGCGGTGTGCCATTCAGTGGGCACAAAGCCTGAGGTGAGGCTATGATTGAACATGGTTGTCTTTAGAGCCTGGAGGTGTGGATCCCGTTAATGAATATGGACATGCCTCCACCTTTAGTGCTTCGTTCCGGGTTAGGTGGCCGAAAGGTGTGGTATGAATTATAGCCTGGTAACGCAGGGGTGCTCTCTTTAGCTTTGAACCAGGTCTCTGTCACTGCACAGATGTCGATGTTCTCCACTTTAAGGAGTGCTTCGAGTGAGTGCATTTTGAGGTTTAGACTTCTCAAATATTGAAGCTGGTAAAGCACAAACAAGAATTTTTTTATATTCCCTACCTAAAACTACTAAATATGATAGCGTTATGCTAAAGGAACATACTGGCAGACTTATAGATAAAAATATATTTTACAACCATCTTTGTACTTGCATCCTATTTACAGGCAGTAAATATCAGTATGTATTAGCCTATCAGCTGCCTAACCCCCTCCCCCTTCCCACCGATGCAAGCAAGGTTACTTATCCCTCTACTGCAGGCACCATTTTTAAATGCCCCAGTGCTCCTGACCCAGTAAGCTGCATTTTAAACGTGGTATGTAACTCTTTTGTATCTTGCTTTTCTTTTAAAACAAAAAGACTTGAGCTGCCTAAATAAGTTAATTTGTAAATAGAACTATACAATGCAGTGAACTTCAGTCTCTTTAGCAACGTTTATTATGCCTGTTTCTACTTTAGTAATGATGAATAACTTTTAATAACTAGCGTAAGCTTGTCTGAAACTCTTCATGTGCTGTGCTAATCTGCTTTCTATTGCTGGGCTAATCGCAGACCTGTTTGTGGAATTTTAAATGCTATCTAATGATTTGACTAGTATGTTGAATATGTGATAACCCTATACGCAAAAATTTGTTGTAAGTGTCTGTCGCTAGCTCTAGTTCACCAGCCTATACTGTTGGCATAATTGTTGATTTATTTTGAGACATTTAAAAGGCTATCTAATGATTTGGCCATAGCTATATCCTGTGCTAACCTAAAAACAGTGCAACAACGATAACTGGATATCGCTATCTTTAGTTTACTGAATAACTATTGAATTAGGTTGTATAAATGAAAGATTATTAACAGCAAATGCTTGAATTTTACAGTGCTACTTCTCAGTGTGTTAATAGTAGCAATATAGCTCACCAGTGTACTAATTAATTATTCTTTACCAGGTGCTAAACCCCTGCATATTGCCTATATCCCCGAAAGGCCTGAAACGCTAGAAGTTCCTAAATGAAAAGCTAAAGCTGTCCTGCCCCTCTGCAATTTAAATGTAACAAGGTGCTTACCCCCTACATACTGCCTATATCCCAAAAAGGCCTGAAACGCTAGAAGGACATCACCCTGCTGAAGTACCTAAACTAAAAGCTAAAGCTGTCCTGCCCCTCTACAATTTAAATCTAACAAGGTTATTACCTCCACTCACTAAAGCTGTATTTATCTAAAAGCCCTGGGTCTACAGCACTGTGAGGTGCCCCTAGAATTACTTAGAGAAAACCCCATTCTTTTAAAAATCTTATAGTGGCTTACCTCAAATATTAAAGCTGTTTAAGCACAAAACAAGATTTTTTTTTATATTTCTTACCTAAAGCTACTAAATGTAATAGCGTTATGCTAAAGAAACATACTGACAGATGCTAAAGGAACATACTGGTAGACTAATAGATAAAAATATATTTTACAACCATCTTTGTACTTGCATCCTATTTACAGGCAGTAAATACCCTGTCTCTGTATGTATTAGCTTATCGGCGGCCTAACCCTCCCCCTTCCCACCTATGCAAGCAAGGTTACTTATCTCTCTTTGGAGCAGTCGTTTACTAACACCTTAACTACCCTCATGGAGTTTTTGTTGGGTACAAATTATGTACTCTTCCAGGGTCAGTATTTCTAACTGGTTTCAGGCGTTGCCATGGGTGCCCCTTGTGGTCCTTTATTTGCTAACATTGTGATGGTGGCACGGTAACAATAGTTTGTGTTTGATTCTCCTTTTGTTCAGTATATACATTTATATACTAGATACCTGGATGATGTATTGTTGGTATGGGCTGGACCAGTCGAGGTGATAGAGGAATTAATGGCTTTTATCAGTGATTCCTCTGCCTTTTTGAGTTTTACACATAATATTGGTGGTAATTCAGTAAATTATTTGGATGTTTTATTTAAAAAATATCCCATTTCTCATTATTTGTCTTCCAGGATCTATAGGAAGCCATCCTACTCTAATAGTTTATTACATTTCACTGATAATCATCCTTGCCATCAAAAATGGGCAGTCTTCAAGGGCCAGACGGTTAGGGCAGCTAGGATGGCTTCCAAATGGGATGATTTTCTTGATGAATGCAGTATTTTGTGCTCCATGTTTTGGTTATCCTGATAGTTTGGTTAATAATATCTGGAATGAAGTCATTGTAAAAAGGCAATCTGGCACATTTGTTCCTCTTTTATGTCAGTCTCAACTCCAGTTTCAACTACCAGTTGAAATAGATTCCAATTCATGTTCATCTGGGAAACCAATAAGTAATACAACCAACATTTTGGACCAGCATTTGGTAAATGGGACACAGTTCGCTCATATTTTGTTACAACTTTCAATGTTGATAGTGATCTTATAGCTTCGATTATCACTAAAAATTGCCAATTGTTGGTTAGTCAAGGACAGGTTAAGGATAAACTTGGTCCATACCCTAATTTTGTGTATAAATGTGGCAAGTCCCTAAAAAAAACATTTTTGATGGGATGGTGGATGGGATGCATAGAAAAAGTGGTACAATGACCAAATGTGGGGCATGTTCTTCTTGTCACATGATCTTTGAAAGAGTGTTTGGTCAATAATGCAGAAGTCAGGGTTAGGTGCAATTTCAATTGTCAATCCAATGAGGTGATATATGTTGCCATGTGTAAACTATGCCCTGTTTTTTACATGGGGAAAATCGAGCACAGGCTTAGACAATGGATCTGTGAGCATTCATATGATGTAAGGAAGTCTAAGTCTACTAAGGCTCTTTGGAGACGTATTGCAACTCATGAAAATCACGCTTTTGTTTTTTGTGTTCTAGAACAGGTGGAGCAGCATCCAAGGGGTGGCCCTTGGTCCATTAATTTGGAAGAAAGAGAGTTGTGGTGGCAAACTTTTCTTAATGCCACAATACCACCAGGACTAAATGTCAGTATCCATAGTTTATTGAGGATGAGAGCATACTTACAATAATGTAGGTCTTCATTTATATATATATATATATATATATATATATATATATATATATATATATATATATATTTATAATGTGTCGTTATTTAGGTTCATAGGTGTGTACTAGACTAATAGCCCTGGCGCCTTTACAAGCCTAGCCCATAGGATTACCCTGGCATTGTGCCACCCGACCTTAGTTCCCATTGCCTCTGTCGAGTAGAGCCACTGGAATGATCCCTGGGTTGAATTTTTTATTTCCATCCACTCATCAAGAGTTCTCTTAAATAGGGCCAGTGAGGTGCTCTGATTGACATGTATGGGAAGTCTGTTCCATAGCATGGGCACTCTCTGGGTTATGAACCTGTCCCTCCAGCATGTTCTGTTGATTGTGGTAATGAGGTTGAGGTCTCTGGAGCATGTGGTGCAGAGGGATTGGGATTTCTTTAGATATGGCATTTCTAACAGAGCTAGGTCAGAAATGGCTTTGTAAGTCAAGCCGAGATCGCCTCTAAATAGGCGATATGAGACAGAGAATATATATAGGACAAGTGTTTAAGGCCTAGGATCCTCACTTTTGTGGCCTCTCCATTTGTTGTAGATGTCTGAGGTACATGCCAAATGGGGCATTGTACTTGATGATTGGCCTAATGAGAGAAGAGTAGAGGGAGACAATGACCTCTTTCTTCCTGGATGCAAAACCCTTAGTAATGAAATGTGCCACATAGAAAGACTCTCTGACCACACTGGCAATGTGGCGGTCAAAAGAGAGGTTGCTGTCAACCTGTGTACCAAGATCTCTTATGCTTTCTGTTCCTTGGACTACCATCAATGTGGTAATTCATGGGAACCATGTTTTCTCAAGGGGGATGACGACACATTTTTTGGCATTGAGGTTAAGGCCATGGTTATGACACCAGTCGTTGGTCTCAGTGAGGCCTTTCTGTAGGATGTCAGCATCACTTTGGGAGTTAATAATAGCTTCTAACTTGCAATAGTCTGTGAACTTTGTCAGCCAGAGTCCCTCTGTGTTGGCCTGGACTTCTGAGAAGTAGATACCAAACAGGAGAGGTCCAGGACCGAACCCTGTGGGACTCCACTCGTGACTGGTTGGCAGTCTGACTCGGAGTAAGCTACTTTCACACTGTGGGTTCTATCTGCGAGCCAGTTTGCAGCCCACCTAGTGATATAGGGGTTGATACCGAGCTTAGTGAGTTGTACCATGATTCCTGAGTGGGGAATGGTATCAAAGGCCTTGGCCAAATCAACAGGGGCTGTATGAACCACTTTGCCTTCATCCACAGCTCTGGTGACTGATTTAAAGAAGTCGACCAAGTTGAGCAGGCATGATCTACCCTTCACAAAACCAAACTGTGTGGGATCCAGAGTTTGGAAATTCTTTATATCCTTGTTTATTAGGTCCATGATGATGCATTCCATAGCTTTGCATATTAGACTTGTCAGGCTAATGGGGCGATAGTTTCCAGGGTCTGTAGTCACTCCTCCTTTGTGGAGAGGGATGACTGTAGCAGTGTGCCATTCGGTAGGGACAAAGCCTGAGGTGAGGCTGTGATTGAACAGGGCACACAGGTGAGGTGCCAGTTCACTCTGTAGTTCATGTAGAACACAGCCGGGGATATTGTCAGGTCCGATAGAAGCTGTATTCATGGCCTTGAACTGTGCTATTTTAACCTGTGCAGCAGTAATACTGGGTGCCTGGCAATCTACTGGTATTGTGATTGGTCCTTTGGGGGGAGGGGGAAAGTTGGCACTGAATCTGTCGGCCAGTATATTGGCAATATCTGGTGGCTCGATATAGGAGGTAACATTGTGCAATAGCTCAGACCAAATCTGGGTATTGCCATGGAGATTCTTTACAGAACTATAGAAGGCCGTGTGGTTGTCTGTACTATCTGCTGCAATTCTATTTTCATAGCTAGCTTTAGTGGATTTGATGAGGGTTCTCAACTTTTTGTTGAGGCTGATAAGGGAGTTTTTCCAGTCTTGGGACTTCACCTTATTCTGCCTCAGTTTCTTCCTTCTGTTGTAGAGTTTGTGTATGGCAGGGGACCACTAGATTGGCTTCCTTTTTTTGGAGGAGAGCATCTTCGTTCTATTGGGTATGGCGAGATTCATGCATTTGTGTACGTGTTTGTACAGTGCATTAGTGTATGATTTGGCAGTCATGCAACTATTTTCCATTTCCATTGGTGCCGTGAAGTTAGCCACCTCTGTTTTTAGGAGCCCAAAGTTAGCTTTGGAGAAGTTTTTCATGGCGGTTACCTTTGCAGGGGGGGGGGTAGGAGGGATGTGGATTTCCAAGGTGATTAGTTTGTAGTCAGACTTAACCAGGGAGGAGTTGACTACTGGTGTTGAGCAACGGTCGCCCATGTTAGTAATGACCAGGTCAAGGATGTGGCTACCTCTAGTGGGGGGTAAGAACGAGCTGGTCCAGGGCATTGGAATGAATGGATTCCAGGAAACGTTGGCAAGTGTTTTGGTACATGAGTAGTTTTCCCAGTTAATGGAAGGGTAGTTGAAGTCACCCAGTATGAGTGTGTTGGATCCTAATATTCTCCAGGGTGCTTAGGAACGTGGAGTGTGAGTCTTGGGACATGGCGGGGGACCTATAGCAGGCTACGACCTAAATCGCTGTCTTAAAACAATATTAGCTGCACCTGACATATGTTGGGCTTCCAGTCTGGAGGTGTGCGCATTCTTTATGAATATGGAAACACAACCGCCTTTGGAGCTTTGGTCCAACTTCTGGGGCCGAAAAAACTGGAATGAGTTATAGCCTGGTAGTGCAGGGGTGCTTTCTGCTGCCTTGAACCAGGTCTCTGTAGCACAAATGTTGATCTTTTCCATTTTAAGGAGTGCTTCGAGCGAGTGCATTTTGAGATTTAGACTTCTAGCGTTGAGCAGCATGACCCTCCGATTGCATTTGTTTGTAGCTGTTTTACGTGGTAATTTGGTCTTTGGAACACCGCCTAAAAAAGGCACTATAGGGGTGGCAAGAGCCTTGGTCAGTATCTGGTAGCCCAGGGTTGACAGATGCGGGCCATCTCTGGCAAAGCATAGAGGTTTGTCACTCATGTCATCCCAGGCAGACAGATGCTGGATCCCCTTAGAATGATATCAGAAACTTAGCCAGTTGTTGAAATCAATCATTTTCTGCTTGTACTGTGGTATTATTCTGAATGATGGTAGAATGCTGCTCAGGGCTAAGGTCATACCCACCTGGGCTGCATAATCCAAGAGCTCCTCTGTCTCTTTTCATGTAGTCCAGGGAGGTTCATCTCAGGTCTTTCACACCCACATATACAATGACAGATTCATAGTTGTACCTGTTGTTGAAGGACCTGAGTGCGTACATTATGTGGCAGATCCTGGTGCCTGAC
This sequence comes from Protopterus annectens, assembly GCF_019279795.1. NCBI lineage: Eukaryota > Metazoa > Chordata > Ceratodontiformes > Protopteridae > Protopterus > Protopterus annectens. The sequence continues at coordinate 865,812,237 of NC_056729.1, forward strand.
TGGCAGCTGACTGTTACTTTCTCCTTATTCAACCTAGTGAGTGGGACATCAGTGTGCCTCACTATGTTGAATAAGGCGAAAGTAACAGTCTAGTGTGTTGGGCATGCTGTTTTGCCTTAGGGGCTTTGGTTGAGTGGCATACTGTTTAGGTGAGTTGTGTATCTCGTGATTAGTGTTTTGTTGTGGTGGTCGAGTGTGTTTCTGCCTTGGAGGTCTCTGCTGTTTGGGTAGATTTTTATTGAGAGCTTCTGTGAAGGTGGGTGTGTGGTTTGCGTTTTTATGTGAAGGCAGTGCTGGTGTGTGTTCTGGAGGGCTATGTGTTCCATGTGGTGTGGTGCAAGTATTGGCCTTCTCCTCTTGACCAGCTGTTCTGGTCTTGGCTGGCGAGTGTGTGGCTTCCGATTTGGATATATAAGTGCATCTGTCACAAGTCTGAGTGTTGGGAGGTAAGAGGAAATGGTTGTCAGTGTACATGAAGTAGTTGCTACATTACCTCCGGATGCCCAGTTACACCAGGTTGATAGGAGAAAGCACAGGGAACTGACCTTTAGACATGCCTGGAGGGGTGGATATTAAGTGCTGGAGCAGTTTCTTTGTAGAATGTTTAGTGCTGGTAGCTTTTTTGTGTGCTACAATAATTGTTGCAAGAAGTCTGGTAAAGTGCTAGACTAATAAGCTAGTAAAAGTGCAGGAGAGGAAAAAACTAGCAGATCTAAGGGAAAAATTGAAAAGCAGACTTTGGCACTGCTCAGAAGCTTACAAACAGTCCTGGATACAGCAAATCTGTATCTGGACTAGACTAGTTACAGGAAAGGCGGGAAAAGCTCAAACACCGGCTTTTAAACCAGAACGTTGAAAGAGATGGAAAAACTGCCCAAACGGCCAATAAACTGCAATTTCTGGGCTAGAAACTACTCTTCTACCTAGTGCTTTCCACTCCCACTGATAGCTAGAAGGCTTCCCTCTAACACAGAAAGGCTTTGGGGCTCAGAAGCTTACAAACAGCCCTGGATACAGCAAATCTGTATCTGGACTAGACTAGTTACAGGAAAGGTGGGAAACGAGCGCAAACGCGGTATATGTATATATACATACATTTTTATTTTATATTGTTTATTATTATTATTTTTAATTAATTTGAAAATGATTTTCACTGGAAAAAATCCAACCTTCATCCAACCCAACAACTGGAATTTATAGGAGCGATATTCAACACTCAAACCAGCCCAAGTCTCTCTTCCTCCCCACAGACTTCTGAGATTACGGTTACAAGTGCAAGTGATACTCTGTTGACGAAAGTTGTCTGCAAGGGAAGTTCTTCAGGCTCTGTTGTCTGTGGCAGCTGCCATTCCAATTGCCCCCCTAGCAAGATTGCATATGAGAATACTACAATGGCTCCTTTTGTCCCAGTGGATATCCAATCTCCACCCCCTGAATGCACAGATCCTCATCACCAACTCCTGCAAGCAAGATCAACTCTGGAGAATGAGAACAGATGAAAATCTCTGGTGCCGCCCCTTCCAGACTCCCCAACCCAATGCCACGGTGACCACGGACACTTCCCTGATAGGGTGGGGGGGCCACTTCCAGGGAAAGACTGTCCAAGGCATGTGGTCTAACCTAGAGGTCAACTTGCATATCAGTGCCCTGGAGTTAAGAGCGGTGCTGTTAGCATTGCAGGCACTTCATTCACTTCTTCCATCAGGAACAATTGGTATCCAGTCAGACAATATGTCGGTCGTCTGGTACCTAAACAGGGAGGGACCAAATCCTATCCCTTGTGTCGTGAAGCAATGAGAATTTGGCATTGGGCGATAGCTTCCAACCGCTTTTTAATCGTAATGCATATCCCGGGGAGCTCCAACGTGATTGTGGACAGACTAAGCAGATACATCCTCCATCCTCATGAGTGGTCTCTCAAATCGATCATGACAGCAGAAATCTTCAGCCGTTGGGGCCAGCCTTGTTGTGATCTTTTTGCCTCCCCTGCAAACAAAAAAATACAACAGCTATTTTGCCCTCTTTCCCCCACATGGGGATTCACAGAGAGACGATTTGCCCATGGGTCTCCTCTATGCTTATCATCCGATACCGCTGATTCCCTTATTTCTAAGGAAAGCTATTCGGTTGAGAAGCAAGGTGATCCTCATTGCCCCTTTCTGGCCTCATCAAGTGTGGTTTCCCTTCCTCCGACCTCACCTGTTACAACCTTCTTGGATCCTGGACACTCGTCAGGACCTGATATCTCACCCACAAGGGCTGTCTCCCCCAAGTCTATCCACCCTCAGGCTGACAGCTTGGTTTCTCCACTTCCATTAATCACCAGGCAGGAAACTCTCTCCTCTTCTGTCTGGAGTATTATTCTGGCCTCCCACAAACTATCCACCAGAAAATTCTACAGAGATAAGTGGAAAAGATTCGCTATCTGGTCGAATAATCAGATGCTAGATCCTTTTCAACTCCTACAGCCACCATTCTTCACTATCTCTCTGAGTTGTTTAACAATGGGGCATCAGCCTCTACTATTAGAGTCCATTTAGCAGCTATTTCCAATTTCCCTCTTATCTCCACCCAACTCTGCAAGACCTTTCTCAAGGGAGTTTTCATTGTAGACCTCCTATCAAGTAGCCTGTAGAGACTTGGAATCTCTCCCAGGTTCTCCAGTGTCTCTCTCTACCTCCCTTTGAGCCTGCCACGACATGTGATCTACAATTCCTCTCATGGAAGTCTTTGTTTTTGGTGGCGGTCACGTCAGCCAGACGGATATCTGAGTTACAAGCCTTATGCATCAAGAGCCCATATCTAATCTTCCAAAAGGACAGGGTATCCCTTCGTACTAACCCATCTTTTCTCCCCAAAGTGGTTTCCGACTTCTCTATTAACCAGTCCATTGAGCTCCCTGTATTTTTTCCAAGCTACTCAAACAGAGGGGAATACTGCCTTCATTCATTGGATGTACACAGACAACTACGTTTCTATCTAGACAGGACTAAGCTTTTTTGCAAGTCGGACCAACTTTTCATTTCCTTTTCTGGTCCTAGACTGGGATGTGCTGTAACAAAAGTTACTTGGGTGTGCTGTATCAAAAGTTACTTTATCAAAATGTCTCAGACATTGCATTGCCTTTGCATATTCCCTTATGAATGAATCCAAACCTGATCAAATCAAACTCCTTCAACTAGGGCCATCGCAACTTTGGTTACCTTCCATTCCAAGGCTTCCATGGATGACATTTGTGCAGCAGCCATTTGGGCTAAACCCCATACCTTCATTAAGCATTACAAATTAGATCTGGTCTCCAGGAGAACAGCAGCCTTTGGCTCAATGGTTCTCAAAAATGTTCTTCCATAATGGCCACCCAGGTTCTCCAAGTAGCTTGGGATTCTGTCCCATCAGTGATGAATGGGAAGAAGATTAACAACTTCAGATAAAGAAGTTATGTCTTACCATAACGTTCCATCTGAGTTGTTGATCTTCTTCCATTCATCACACCCTCCCACCGTCCCCCACCAAAGGCTCCTGGCGGATCTTCTGGGTCCTTGTGGTATTTCAGGGTTTCTGTGCAGAGATGGCCTCTGTCTTTCTATTTCTTCTATATGTTGCATGCAATCTTGATCTGAGGTAACTGGGAGAAGGGCATTGTGGGTAGCAGCTTAGCTCTAGAGTTTTTGGTGTAAGCGAGCTTGGTATTAGGCCGACTCTGTTCCGAGGGCTCGGAACCGAACCCATCAGTGATGACTGGAAGAAGATCAACAACTCAGATGGAACATTATGGTAAGACACAACTTCTTTTTTTTAAGTTATACTTACATTCAGTTCACACCCAGCTTTTTTCTTTTTTTTTTTAAATTCTACCTTAACCCCCTATCTTTCTGAAGTATAGCAGCGTCACCTTGTATGGAGATGACTTAATAATCTGGGAGTTAAGTACATACTGTAAGTCTGTTTGAAGTTCACTAAACTGCATTTTACCTTAACTTTTTTTGGGTCTGTAAAATGAAGAAATTTAAATCCATCTAAGTAAAACAAATGCAGTACCTTTTAGAGCTGCGTAAATGAATTAGCACAGAGGCATGATCACTGTCCCTTATGGTGGTATACTGAATATTGTACAGCCAGATAAATACCTGGGAGTTTGTCTCAACCCTGCCTTAACCTTCTGTACTGATGTTTACAACATGATGAATAATAGGTAATGGGGCACATTCTTGCCACAGCATAAGCACCTTATTAACAAAGCAGGATAAACTTGATCGCTCTATCAGTGGTAGTACATGCTTTTGTAATACTCAGAAATACAGACTACATGTACAGGCAGAAGTTAGCACAACTCTCAACTGTCAAGCAGGTGGGTTGGTTCATAATATCTGTGTCGCCTTACTCATCAGTACCCTTGTATACATCCTTTTTAAGCTGGACTGCTGTAACAACTGGCATCACTTTATTGTTGTTAAACAAGCTTGTCTATCACTTACATCTTCCACAACTGTTGCCATCACTCTTGGAATCCCCAACTTCTTCACTCACAATAACAAGGCATTTTCCCATTGTGGCCCAGCAATCTGGAAATCACTTCCCACCAATATCCGTCAGCTCTTCCCTGGCATCTTTCATCAGTCAACTTATATTACTTCTTCAGCAGCAAAGTGAATGCAAATACAGTGGTTTCACTTACTAATTGCATCTTTGAGCTTTACTTTTTTGCTTCTTACTTGTCACAACAACAGGATTGCATTCAGTGGAGCACATCATGTGCATTTATGCTATTATTGCTATCAGTGTTATGTTTTGTTTGTTTAAATCCTGTAAGTTTTTCCTAACACTTCTCTTTACTATTTTTCATGGAAATATGCTGTGAGTTTGCATATTGTTTAATGTAACAATCTCATGACTGAAAAGGGGCCCTAGTCATCAAATTTACTTGTAATTCAGATAAATAAATAACTCTATGATCAGAGTGGTACCATATGATTAAGCCATAAAATGTGCGCTGTGTGGAATGCTGCGAGGTTGCTAGTGCTTATCTGATCAGCTAAGAAAAGAACAATGACAGTATTCAAATTACAAAGATCTGTTCATAACAATTAAAATAGGAAAATAGGGAAAAAAATTATTATTTTTAAGATATCCCTCATTGTTTTATGTACCAGGATTCTTACTCTAAATGTTACACATGTTCATTCCATCACTGAATTTCCTGTATTGATTTACTTATTGTCTTGTTTCTAACAAATGTGAATATTCCTTAATATAGTGTACCCTTGTAGTTATATGTGGCTTTTAACATATGCTGGATTTGTGTGTGTGTGTGTGTGTGTGTGTGTGTGTGTGTGTGTGTGTGTGTGTGTGTGTGTGTGTGTGTGCGCGCACACGTGAATTTGTGTGTTTTTTGGCAGTTTTGTAAGAAATAAAGCCTTATCTTGTTCTAGCTTTCTTAGCTGTTAATGCCTCTTCTTTTTTTTTTTTGTTTTATCTATAGTTTGAACCTGGATGCCTCCGTACCCTTCAACAGCTAGACATTCTGGTTATGGATTCCATTATGCTAGGATTAAATCTCACAGAAGAGCTTTGCATGGAACTGGAAAATACATCCATTAAAATGCTCTCGCTAAGGAAGGTCAATCTCTCAAGAATTGCCAGCACCACTTTTGCAGGATTAGAAGTAACTCAACTTAAAGTTCTTGACCTGTCTGAAAACACGCTATCTTTAATTGAAGATAATTCATTTAAGTGGCTTGAAAGTCTTGAGTACCTCAACCTTCATGATAACAGAATTTCACATATATCTGTTAACACATTTTCTGGATTGAATAACCTAACACACTTAAATTTGAAAAAATCTCTGAGAACAAAAAATGCAACTAACATTGGCTCTAGAATAGATGATTACTCATTTCAGCATCTTAAGAGCTTAAAGCAACTTATTATGGAAGATAACATTTTTCCTAGAATCACAGTTAATATGTTTAGTGGTTTATTTAGCCTAATATACTTAAGTTTAGCAAATTGCTCTACTGATTTAAACACTGTGACCAATGCAACCTTTTCATCCCTCTCCAACTCGCCTCTTGAAATTCTTAATTTAACAAGAACTAAAATTTCAAAATTAGAAAAAGAAGCATTTTCTAGTCTAACAAAATTAAGAAAACTTTATGTAGGATTTAATGCAATTGCACAGACCCTGAGAGGTGATGAGTTTAAAGGCCTTGTTAGTATTAAAGAGATATACCTTTCTAACAACATTAAGGTAACATTAACATCATATTCCTTTAGCCAAGTTCCAACTCTAAGTATACTGATGCTGAGCAGAACAAAGGTTGATAATTTGGAGAAATTAACACCTTCACCCTTTAAACCTCTTCAGAATTTGACAATTCTTGATCTTAGTAATAACAACCTTGCAAACCTAAATGACGAACTGTTTAATGGACTCCACGGTCTTGAAATTTTGAAACTGGAGCACAATAACCTAGCTCGCCTTTGGAAGCAGGTGAATCCTGGAGGACCTGTGCTGTTCTTGAAAGGTCTGACAAACCTGCACGTACTTCAGTTGTCTAGAAATGGCTTTGATGAGATTCCAGTAGATGCTTTTAGGGGTTTGGATCACTTAGTACATCTAGACCTTGATTCAAATAATTTGAATTTTCTACCAGATACAGTATTTGATGGGCTGAGATCACTTAAGTTGTTGAGCCTAAGGAAAAATCTGATTACTTCTGTCCCCAGAGGAGTGTTTGGCTCAGTTTTCCAGAAGCTGGAAACTCTTCAGATGGCATTTAATCCCTTTGATTGCACTTGCGAAAGCATTTCTTGGTTTGTTAACTGGCTAAATGGCACAAACACTAGCATCCCTGAACTCAGCTCTCATTACATTTGTAACACCCCACAAAAGTATCATAATGCTTCTGTAACAACCTTTGACACCTCTCCTTGCAAAGATGTTGCCCCTTTTTACGTGTTATTTACTGTAACTCTAAGTGTTTTGCTTCTTATTATTGTTACATCCATTTTTACTAAATTCCAAGGATGGAGAATGGAATTTTACTGGCATGTCATAGTGAATAGAGTTCTTGGGTATAGAGAAATTGATCCACTGGAAGTAAGGTTTGAGTATGATGCTTACATTATTCATGCCAAAAAGGACAACGATTGGGTTGTTAGAAATTTACTGCCACTCGAAGAAAATGATGTTAGGTTTTGTTTTGAAGAACGTGATTTTGAGTCTGGGAGATCTGAGATGGAAGCTATTGTGAACAGTATCAAAGAAAGCAGGAAAATTGTATTTGTTGTCACACGTGAGATTTTAGAGGATCCCTGGTGCAAGAGGTATGTAGCTCAATATGTATTCTCAAAATACTTCCTTAGTGGACACTGAAAAAGATGTTTTTTCTCATTTAATGTTGCACTTTCATTCACAAAATATTAATCTGATGTAAGACAGCTAAATTGATTGTAGCTTGTATACAGTGTGGCGTGACCATATAAAGCATGCAAATTCCAAAAATAACTTTTAGAAATTTTCAATATATGTTGCTGATTCAGGTGTTTGATAGATACCTTTTGTTAATGTCTTTTTCCAAAAGTAGTCAAAAGTTGTGGATTGTGTACTTCTGCGTGTTAAATGCTGGGATCCTAAAACTAATGACTCTAGCATTCTAAGTTGCAAGTACTGATGTTACTACACCTGTGAGACATAGGTACTGGGACAGACAGTGTATCATGCCAGTTCCAGGTGTTTACTAATGTCATGTTATTTGCAGTAGAGTCTTGTCATTTTACACTTTGTAATTTATTGTCAAGGTGTAAGACTGTGTAGTCTGTGTAGGAGTAGCAGCTTAACTTAGGCAATAAACACCTCTGTAGATGACAGACTGCAGGCGCATGTAAGTGCCCATTTGTCTTCTCCCTGCACTTTCAGTCCTTACGTTTAACTAGGCTTCATGCTGTCATTATAAAAGTATGTAAAATCATGTTTTATCCTTGAAGCTTAAAAAAATGTTCAAGAAATATCATTGTTTTTGATCTGATTAATTTGAATGCATAGTTAAAATTTAATAGCTATACATCTTAATTCTTTGTGCTTTACTTCTGCATCATATCACCCTTTATTTAAAAGCATTTTGAGAAGAATAGTACTAAACTAGGACTTGCACTTCTGTTATAAATCATTGCATATTCTAGGATCACCAGAAGACTTCCGCACAGCAGGAAGGAGAGTTCAACTTGTGTAACTTCTTTGATATGCTAGTCAGTTGTGGGTACACATCTGCTGGTCTTAGGAAGGATGGGATGTACTTCCAGTAGGCCTGTGGTTTCATGTACATGTTTAATAAACTAGGTCTGTGTAAGTTTTTCAGGACATTGTTCGTATTACGGATGTGATAGTGCTTTTTGTTGTACTGAACCAGAAGCCTAGAACCTGGTATGCTGTGTAATGAAGGAAATTTTTTGCATATGCCCCATGGATTACTCCTGTAATCTTACTGTACCAACAACTCATCTTATTAGTACCGAGTACACAATTTCTTCATTTGTGTCCACAGTTGTGACATTTTGACCCAGTGTGTCTTAGTTGACAGCATTACTTGCTTGCTTCTCTGACATTTCATCATCTTTTCAAAAGCCTCTGGTTAAGAATCCAACTGCAACATGTTTGAATCTTACTTTTGAAAATCTCATTCACTTTCAGGTTTGCTTGGTCTCTAAGTCTTTGTACAGAGAATGCTTCCGTAGCTATCTTCATAACAGTTGGGGTTTTACTCTAATCTGTTTTCACCCAGTTAGTTTTTTTAAGCAACTATCTCCTGTGTGAATGTAATTTCAACCCTAACCTACTTCTGTTGCAGTATCCAATGGCACACATCCGTTATGTGACCAGTATCACTGTATCATCTTAATTTCTTCTCATACCTTCAAGACCATTGATTGTTTGGTTGTATTTTCAGTTCATAAATGGTTTGCCAATTGTTTTGGCCTACATTTCATATGGTAGGTATTGCCAACTGTATTTATTTTATGGAATGTGAGAAGAACATTGATTTTGGACCATTATAATTTAAACAATGAAGTGTTCACCGAAGTCTATGTGTAAGTATGATGGTTATATCCTTTAAAGAGTGTGTTTTATGTTATGGGGTTCCTGTATGATACTGAACTATGAACTTAATTATTAAGATGCAAAAAAATATTATTCTAATCAGGTTCAAAGGTTTGGAAGTATTTATTTGACATAGAAGTTACACAGGATATTTATCGGCTCCATCACTGCTGCAGTAGCCTTAGCTATATGAGTTATATCCTGCCAAGAATATTAATAGCCAGCCAGCTTCCAAAGCTTCAAGCACCTTACACACACCCAGCCATTAGGCAGCTTCAGCCAAGCCTTTCAGAGCTTTCCTGTTGCCAAAGAGTATGCATCTTTTGAGGCTTTTGAGGATTGACTGTGCTGGTGTTTGATTACTGATCACTGCTACAGTAGCCTAACCTATATGGGTTTTATCCTTCAGGAATATAATAGCCAGCCAGCTTTCAAAGCTTCAGGGCAGCTTCCACTTGTCCAAACCATTAATCATCTCGAGTTGAGATGAGTAAAAACACAGATTTAGGCACCAAGTCCTTTGGAACTTTCCTGCTACTGAAGAATACACCCCTCTTAGGCTTTCAAGGACTGACATTCCAGCTTATGCTGTTCTTTTGATGGGCAAATAAGTTCCCTTCAGGGGAAAAAAATATTTTTTAAAACATTGTTTGTTTGATAACACTTTCCTTTTCATGAAAGTTATTTAAACACTAGGAGTTTGTTTCAGCAGACTGCCAGACGACTGTGTTGTACTTTTAACTGGGAGTGCTCTTTTCTCCTGTCATTTTAAAAGTTGTTTACAGTATTTAAAAACACTTTTTTCTCTGGAGAAGTTGTGTTTATTTTACTTTTGGGGCTCGTAAAAGGTTTTAAAATGCTTTTTACTGTGTTTTTCTGTGAAAAAGTGACTTTTAAAGACTTTATATTTTTACTGACATTTGCTGCATGTTTTCCCCAGGACAGAGGCACTATTTTTGGCTTGACCAGGGAATAAACTTTTGGTTCGGTGGTTGGTCCTCCTTCCAGCCACAAAAAGAAAAACTTAAGCGGACAGCCTTTGCCACTACATTGCCTCGGTCACAGGAGGGTGACTCTGCTGTGGCCCTTAGTTGTACCTCAGCCCACTCATCTTTTACCCTGGATCCCTCTGGTGTTGTGTACCTACAGCCACAGTGGACTGGGGGTTAGCCACATCCTCTGCTCTGTTGGTGTCCCCATAGTGGGCAAGGGAGAGCCACTGTTGGTGCTGGGAGTGAGAACAGGGAAGGCTTCCCTGTTTTGCCAGAATGTTGTGCCTATCCGTGGAGAAGCTGCTGCCGCCATTAATTACACTGTTTTCCCCATTTTTTCTTGTCCAAAAGAAACAGAAAATCAGACGTATCATCTACTCAAATTTCCTTGGACAGGGAGTAATTTACTGGGACTGGCTAAGGGTTTAATTCAGGCTATTGGCCCTTTTTATAAAGTACCTTCTGGTAAAAGAAAGAGGGATGCCTGTTTTCCTGAAGAGATTCATGATTCTGAATCTGGACAAAAAGATGAAAGCACGGATTAGTTTTCTCCTCATATTTCCGATTCAGACTCAGAGACAGCCCAGTTTCTTATTATCCCTGTTGGAGTTTTTCTTTCTCAGATACTATTTCCAAAATGTGTTTTAAGTGTAAGAACACTGAAGTTTCTCAGTCCTTTAGAAAATTCTACAGGCTGTTACAAAAGGAATTTCCAGAACCTTCTCCTCTTCCTCCAGTTCTGTCAGCTTTGGAGGATATATGTGTTACTGCCTGCAATTTTACTGTTAGCTAGCTGTCCTTAAAAAGGCTGATAGGATGTATAAAGTTCTTCATTAGTTTTTATACTGTCTTTCCTAACCTGACCCAGCAGCTATAGCTTTAGTTAATCCAACTGTTGCTAAACATTTAGTTAATTCCAAGTCTACTCCTTTTGATAAGGATGGGAAGATTATAGATAAGTATGGGAAAAAATATATGCTTCTCTAAATTTGATGTGCAGAATTTTGAATTGTCAGGCTGATACGTTAAGGTTTGATGTTCATCACATTGATTATTGCTGTAGAAGCCTTAGCTATATGGGTTATATTCTGCCAAATGGCTAGCCTCCAAAACTTCGGGACACCTTCCATGCACCCTGTCAGGCAGTTCAAATTGACCTGACAAAAAAGACAAGTTTGGGCAAAAAGCCCTTCAGAGCTTTACTGCTGCTGAAGGTTATGCACCTCTAAGGCTTTCAAGGATTGATGGTCAGCTTGGTGCTATACCTTGGCTTTGCAGATAAGTTCCCTTTGGGGGAAAAAGCTTCCATTTTCTAAATATCATTTGTGGTTTAGCACTTTGCTCTTTAGGAAAGTTATTTTAAAGCTAGGAATTTTGTGTTTTGATGTACTGACCAAAACTTTATTGTACTTTTAAATGGGAGTGCTGTATTTTCCTGTCAGTTTAAAGTTGAATAAAGTAACTGAAGACTTTTTTCTGTGAAGAAATTGTATTTATTTTACTTTTTGGGGCTAGAAAAGTTTTTTTAAGTGCTTTTTCTGTGCAAAGGTGACTTTTTAAAGACTTGTAATTTTTTGCTGGCATTTGCTGCTTCTGTTCCCTGGGAAAGAGGCACCATTTTCGGCTTGACCATAGTACAAACTACAGGTCCCACAGTCGTTCCTTCATCCAGCCACAAAAAAGAAAAAGTTAAGCAAACAACCTTTGCCACATAGCAGGATAGCAAATTGTCTCATCCGCAGGTGGGTGATTGTTCAGTGGCCATTTCTTGTACCACAAATTATCATCTTTTACATCAGATTACATTGATGTAACACCTACAACCACTGTGGGCAGGGGGTTAGCCACATCCTCAGCGGCTGTTGGGGTCCCCTCAGTGGGCACGGGAGAGCCACTGTTGTCAGTCCTAGGAGAGGGAACAGGGAAGGCTTCATCAGAATGCTCTCCCCATTCCTGGGGAAGCTGCTGCTGTCATTAAGAACATAGTCAGTGCCATTTTTCTTGTCAAAAAAGAAACAGAAGAGTAAACCTGTGTACTCTTCCTCAAATTATCCTTAGACAGGAGTAGTTTGCTAGGTCTGACTCAGGGTTTAATTCAGTCCTCCTTGTAAAGTAGTTTGCTAAAAGGAAGAAGGATATCACTTTTCCTAAAGAGATTCAGATTCTGAGTCTGAACAGGAAGATGAAGGGACAGATACAGGGTTTTGTCTTCAGATATCTGATTCAGAGGTGAGCTCAGTTTGTGATGGTCCCTGTGGGAGTTTCTCTTTCTCTGTGACTGTTGCTAGAATGTGCCAGTATTGTCAGTGGGAGAACATTGAGGTTTCTCCTTCCCTCAGGAAATGCTGTGAGTTGTTACAGAACAAAATTTTCAGAACCTACACCCATTCCTCATGTTCTGTCTCCCTTAGAGGTTATGTGTGTTACTGCCTATAATTTTCCTTATAATTGGCCAGCTGACCCTGAAGAGGCAGATAAGATGTGTTAAGTTCCTCGGTCTTTAAAGTTGTTACTCATTGTTCTCAGACTGATGCAAGCAGCTACAGCTGTAGTTGATCCCACTGCTGCTAAACTATTAGTTAATTCCAATCACAGTCTTTCTGACAAGGATGGGAAAATTATTGATAAGTCAGTGTATACTTCAACTTTGATTTTCAGAATTTTGAATTGTCCAACTCGTATGTTAAGGTTTGTTCTAATAGTGAAAGTATGAGGAATGTTTTATCTGCAATTTCTTCTTGTGAAAAAAATGTGCTTTAAATAATTAGTTTCTTGTAAAAGTCACTACTCACTATTAGTGTGTGCATGAGGATTGTGGCAACTGGTTCTATTTTGAGGAGGCATGCATGACTGCATTCTCTGAACCTCCCAGTTGATGTTAAAAATGAGATTTTAAATTTCCCTTTGGCTAGAGATTTAGTTTTTGGCCCCTCTGCTGCAGAGGTGATAAAAAATATGATAAAAGGGTTACACTGACCTAGGGAATCTCTGAAATTTTTCAGCCCTTCTTTTACATTTTTTTCTAAAGGATTCAACTCCTCACCCAGTTTTGACAAAATGGTGAATAAATAGTTCAATAAATGCCGGTAAACAGACGTTTAAGAAGAAAAATCAAGGAGGTTCCAAAAAGAAGCCTCAAACTTCCCAAAACCAAGAACATTCCAAGTCTGAATGAAACCATATGACCCCCTGTCACCCTGGCCCCTTTTTTCTTCCAGAAAGTCTGAATCTCCATTTTTCTCATTTGCAACAGATAGTTTCTGACAGATGAGTTCAGAAGATCATTAATCAAGGTTACAGGAGGTAGGAGGAAGAAATTCCTTCTTTCCCAGGGGGTCATTTCTCATCCTCTAGATCAGACTGTTTTGTTTCCACCGGTTCTTCATCACAGGTTGTACCAGGAGTGATAGAACCAGTTCTTCCTTCCCAGCTGGGAAGGATGCCCTCAGTACGAAAGAAAGAAAATGCTCGGAGACCATTTCGGGATCTTTCTTTCTTTCTTTCCTAAACCTAGTTGTGATAGTGCCCAAATTCAAAATTATGTCACTTCACAGCCTTCCTCTTTTAAGTTTCCTGGTAACACTAGACTTAAAAGATGCTTATCATTTTCCTGTTCATCCAGATTTCAGATATTTCTTAAGGTTTTGTATACCTGGATCACATTATCAGTTCTATGCCATACTGTTTAGATTATCCACTGCACCTAGAATGTTCACAAAGTTTCTAGCTCCAGTTATAGCTCTTTGCAGGGTAGCCACAGTTTTTTATATTTAGACAACATGCTTGTCTTTGCTAAGTCTCTTTCAAAGTGTGAGGACCCTCTCTTTGGTTCATAGGTTGGTACTAGGCTATTGTCCCTAGGGCCTATACAACCCTAGCCATAACAATTCCCTGGGTATTTCTTCCCACAATATTTACTTCCCTGGACCCCTGTGTAGCAGGGCGACTGGCGTGATCCCCGGGGTGAATTTCCTATCTCCCAGCCAATCGTCAGGGTCCCTTTTGAAGAGGGTCAAGGAGGCGCTCTGCTTGACATGTATGGGCAGTCTATTCCAGAGTATGGAGAGTCTCTGGGTCAGGATCCTATCCCTCCAGCATGTTTTGTTTATTGTGATGACAAGGTTTAGATCCCTGGAGCATGTGGCTCTGAGGGATTGGGATTTCTTTAAGTGGAGCATGTCCAACAGCTCAGGGTTTGACATGGCCTTGTATGTTTAGCAGAGATTGCCTTTGAGTAGATGATATGCCACAGAGTATAGCTGAGTTTTTTAGACGGTCAGCATAGGGCATCTGCTTCAGGCCTGTGATTCTTTTAGTGAGGTATTTCTGTGGCCTTTCCAGCTGATAGATCTCTCACACAAGCTGGGATTCTGAGAAAATATTCAGGTCTTTCTTGACTCCTTCACAAATGATTGTGTTCCTGAGATGTCTGCTAGACACCTCAGTTCAGAGAGCTTTTCTTCCACAGAAAAAATATATTTCTAGATCTATTTCTATGGTTTTCCACCCAAACTTCATTCACTGTGTGGGAGTACCTCAAGATTTTGAGTCTCATGGCTTCTGTGATTCTCAAGATACTTCTGGCAAGACATCACATGAGAAAGATTCAGTGGTATCTAAAGTCTGTTTGGTCCCAGCAAAAAACTCCCTTTGTCTTTTCAAATCCCAGTGCTGCGGTTTGTCAGAAGAGTAATCATTTGGTGGCGACAGCAGATATCCTTAAATACAGGTCTCTCCTTCTCCCTGTCTGTTCCAGAGCGCAATCAGTCACCACAGCGGTCTCGGACTTTGCTTGGTGAGGAGTGTCAGTAAGTATACAAGTGCAGAATGTGTGGAACACCAAGAACAGAAGCAAGCACATAAATATCAAAGAGCTGCTTTCCCTGATCAAGGCACTCAACTTTCAGAGTCATCTTTGGTACCTGGGACCTCTCCAAGTTATTACAGACAATGCTACAGTGATGTGGTAAATCAGCAAGTTGGAGAAAAACCAGATCATAACCCCTTTGCAAAATAGCCATATTAGCTTGGGATACAGTTTCACAAAATGATCCCCACTCTACAGGTATCCTGCTTCAATCAAAGCAAAGTTGTGCGGTAGGAAAAGCTGAGCAAGATCAGGGGGTCTTCCAAAATTTGATCCATCTGTAGGAAATTCCTCAAGTAGATCTCTTTGCCTCCACTCTGAACCGTCAACTGACAAGATTCTGTTCAAGGACTTCTTGCAAGAAAACCTGGATGATCGATGCCTTTTTCTTTTCCTTGGACAGGAGTGTTCTTGTATGCTTTTCCACCCTTTTCACTAACATCCATGGTACTGCTGAAAATTCAGAGGGAATCCTCCAAGATCATTGTGATGACTCCCTTCTGGCCCAGGTAACCATGGCTCTCCCTTCTTTTGGAAATGGCCAGGGGCAGTTACCACAAACTTCCTCACAGACTGGATCTACTCACACAAGAACAGAGGTGTTTGATGCTCCCTGAAATCAGTCTTCTTTAATTGACTGACTGGATGATATGGTCTTAATTCCCGTTAGGCACCTCTTTTACTGAGAATGTGCAGCAAGTAGAAATAGAGGCAAAAAAGCTTGCTACTAGAAAATAATTTATTAACAAATAAATATCAAGAAGGACAGTATGGCAGTAGTCTAGTACATAATCAAGGAGAACCCAGATCTTACTCGCTTTGTTGCGAGACCATGAGTGTGAGGCAATGGGCAGTGGCATCTGACAGGTTTTTAACTGCATCACACATCCCAGGAAGATTCAGCGATCTAGCAGACAGGCTGAGCAGGAATTTCCTCTTGCGTCACAATTGGTCCCTGAATCCAGCAATTTTATATGAAGATATTGAATCGCTGCGGCACCCTCTGCTGCTGTGTATTTGCAACCCCCTCACACAGCACAAAATGCAGCAGTTATTTTGGCATACTCCATCATTAGGGACAAATCCCCAGGGACGCTCTGTCTCATCACTGGTACTCGCAGTTGCTTTATGCCTATCGTCTGTTCCTCTGATGACCAAGTTCATGCAGAAAGCACTACAGTGCAAGGCCATTGTTGTCCTGTTAACCAACTTTTGGCACTGACAGATATGGTTCTCTCTACTTAAACTATACTTGAAGGCCCCCTCCCCCTTAGTTCTTCAATCTGCTTCCGGATCTTATCACTCACTCGTCTGGGGAGCCTCACCTGGGTATTCCCAGCCTGAAGTTAACAGCTTGGGTTTCTCCAATTCCTATGATGGCAAGGGATGCAAGTTTTCCTTCAAATGTAGTCCACATTCTCCCAGCAACACAGAAATCTTCCATCACAGAGTCTTCTGCAGTAAGTAGAAAAGGTTTGCTTTATACCCTGAATTACTGGGGATGTTCTCTGCATCTAATGTTTCTTATTTAGCTCTGCTTCTAATTTCTCTACTACCAACGTGCACCTAGTGGCTAGTATTTCCTTCCACGTCAGCGTTCAGGATTCTATGTCTGCTTCTCACAAAGTATGTAATGCCTTTCTAAATGGCACCTTCCTGTTGTGACCTCCTATCAAAGATCCCGCACCACATTTGGATTTAAAATTTATTTTGGAAGTCTTGTCCAGAGCTCCGTTCAAAACAGCAGCATCTATGGACTTAAGCCGACTTCCTAGTAGCTATCACTTCAGCTAGGAGGTTTTCAGAACTTCACACCCTATTTTCCATTTCTCCCTACATTGTGCTTCATAAGCATAGAGTAACCTTAAGGACCATCCCCTTCTTAATTCCAAAAGTTGCTTCAGAGACCAATCCTTCACAACCCCATCCATTTTCCTGTGTTCTTTCTTGACTACCAGAATAAAGGGAAATACACTTTTCATATGCTGGGTGTACATAGACAGCTCCATTTTTACCTCTACAGAACAGCATCCTTTAGAAAAGATGAACAGCTATTTGTATCATTTGCAAAGAATAAGCTGGGAAGAAAAGTATCTAAGATTTCCTTGTCCCTATGGTTGTCTGACTATATGTCCATCATCTATACTCTTCATAACAAATTGTTACCTACCAAGCCTAGAGCTCATTCCACTAGAGCCATGGCAGCTACAACAGCATTCTTCAGATCTCATTCTCTTGATGACATTTGTCAACCAGCTACTTGATGTTCTTCGTGTTTCACTTTTGCAGTCATTACATTTGAGTAATCTGCTGGCAGGTTGCCCTCATTTGGCCTGATTAACAAAGTCTTGGGTCCTGGGTTGGTTTCTGTCCATTCTTCCATGACGTCAGGTCATCAGGGGTATAAAACATGCAGCCGACACCATTACATCAGTCTTTCTTGCCGCGCGGTGCCCGAAGCAGAAGCAGTTCGCAAGTGCCGGTTGGCCAACTTCTGAAATTTTCGTTTTCGAGTTTCAGATCCGAGGTCTTCAGCTAAGTACCCCGTTGGGGAAACTTTTTCCTGCTCCTTACCGATGTCAGTAAAAGTGAATAATTGCATTACTTGTGGAAGCAAATACCTCAAGGATTTTCATTTTCCTTGCCTAGGCCCTGACCACAATGTACCTTGCTGTCGGTTTTGTGCTTTTTTTAATCAACGCACTGTCAAACGTCTGTACATTTTTGCTTCTAAATATTTTGGCTCCCACTTTAATTATCCAGAAATGTCATCGGTTATCAATCCGACTACCGGAATACCTAAACAACGCAAAGAAAAAAGACAGAGACAGGCCATTGAGGACCAAAACTGCCGACGACGCTTCTCCTAAGCCAGTCGCCAGTTCACTGGTACTCAGTGAGGAGCTTTCGCAGCCCCTGATACCCACTACTTCTGATTCGCAGGCCTCTACTGAGACCCACTCAGAGTCCGATATGCCGCAAGGTGCTCCAGTTATGGAACCCGTGGATTTCTCTACCTTGGATGGGTCTGGAAGCCGCTGTGCAGGCACCAGCTTCTGAGGGTGTTTTCAGGCCTACAGATTTGTATATTAGACCGACGCCATCTTCAAAACTAAGGCCAAAATCTCGATCTATGCCTAAAAAATGATGACTGGGCCACATGTGCAGGCCCCTATGCCTAAAAAACTAATTGTCAAAATGGCTGAAGGTTTAATTACTCTGATAAGGGGTAGCCAACCCCCCCTTCTAAGAGGCCTAGGCAAGACATTGATTATGAATCTTCTGAACAGGATTCTGTTTCTTCTGACTCTTCTAATGAACAGGAATTGTGTATACCTACTTATGAGGACTCTGATGCAGAAGATTCCATTCCTTCTGCTTCTCCCCCTGAGGATTTTTCTTTTGGGGAAACTTTACATACCTTAAGGGAACATTTCCACTGTGAAAGTCAGGATTTCTCTGAATCTAAAAAGAGACTTAGGGAATTTTTTTCTTCTTCCTCAGCATAGGCCTTTGGCTATACCTCCTGTTCTAGACATTGTTGATGATGTTTTTTCAGAATCTAGTTTGGCTCCTGATTCTCTGCCTCCAGCTCCTTGTAAGCCAGACAGATACTACAGGGTTCCTGACTCCCACAAATTCCTTTTCAAAAATCCTGTTGCAGATCCTGAAACAATTTCTCAGGGTCCCAAGGGCATTAAGGCTTCTACTGCTAAAAATCCTACCCCTTCTGATAGAGATTCCAGGGCGCTGGGATACATGGGGTAAGAAGGTTTACACTTCTGCAACCTTGGCAATCAGGGCTTTAAACTGTCAATTTCATATGCTAAAATATCAACAGCATATCATGGGACTGCTTAAACAGAAAATGATGTTAATTTCTGACTGTGTGGAAAACAAAGATTTACAGGATTTATTGCATTCAGCTGAACAAGTTGGAAAACATACTTTGCAATGTGGTTTTGATTCTTTGGAGGCCTCTTGCAGGGCTGCTGTAACTGGATCTGTGCTAAGAAGGCATGCTTGCCTCAAAGAGCAAAATCTGCCTGATCATGTTAAAGCAAAATTGTTGGATGCTCCTTTACAACAGGACCATCTCTTTGGTAATAAGGCTGAAGAAGTTTTAAAAAAGATGGAAGATAAAGCTAAATCTATGCAAACTGTGAAAGATTTCTTACAAGTGCAACCTCCAAGATTTAGTAGGCACTGGCTTACTAAGAACTGGTCCTTTCCAGTTCCTTCGAGAGCCACTCAAGTCAAACCCAGACATTCCAAAGGCTCCAGGTTTCAGTCACAAGGGACTTTCAGAACAAAACAATGGGGTGCCTCCTTTTCCAAGTCTGGAAACAACAAGACACATCCCTATGGTAAGCAGTCTCAATGACTTCCCTTTACAGTTACCAAGCACTTACCTTGTAGCCGCCCCTTTGGGGAGAAAACTGGCTCTTCATGCAAGAAACTGGCAACTTAGGACAAATGGGTTTTAAATATGGTTTCCCAGGGATACAGATTTCATTTCCACACATTGCCAATTCCAAACGAATGGCCAGACCTGCCACATCAGTGGGCAGATGCCCAGAAACAAGTACTTACCCTCATGAGCATGGGGGCTTTTCAACCAGTGCCAGAAGAGGAAAAGGGACAAGGTTTCTATTCAAGACTTTTCCTGGTACCCAGAAAAGACAAGTCACGGTGTCCAATTCTGGACTTATCTACTCTGAACACCTTTCTGGCCATTCCAAAATTCAAGATGTTGACTCTTCACCAGTTACTTCCTGTGTTAGGCAAAGATGCCTGGTTGGCAACTCTAGATTTAAAAGAGGCTTACCTGCATATCCCAATCAGGGACTCTTGCAGAAGATACCTCCACTTCAAAGCAGGCTGCTTGCATTACCAGTTCTCTGCACTGCCCTTTGGCTTATCTACTGCACCCAGGGTCTTTACAAAGTGCCTGGCTCCAGTAATTGCATTTTGCAGGCAAAGAAATATTTAAATATATCCATACCTGGACGATTGTCAAATTCAGGCAGAAAACAAACACACTCTTCTAAACCATTTGGCATTTGTAAAAAGGGTTCTAATTTGTCTAGGGTACACTATAAATGAAAAGAAATCACAACTGGTACCCTCTTAAAAAATTACATTCCTGGGTACAAGCTTGAATACAACTGCCCAGATGGCTTTCCTTAAGCCAGAGAAGCAAATTCATTTGGTGACTTACTTCAAACAGGTGGCCACAAAAACCCTGCTTTCTGCAAGGCAAATACTGCAAGCCTTGGGGTTCATGGCCTCCTGCATTCTTCTAATTCCATATGCAAGACTGCATATGAGGAAACTTCAGTGGTACTTAAAAAGTCTATGGAGTCAGCCTTGTCACAGCCTGGAAACAATGATTCCTATCATACTTTGCCTGCAACTAGAGTTCCTATGGTGAGCAGAGGCCTGCCACCAAAACAAGGGACTGCCATTCACACCACCCCCTGCTGCCCAAACCCTAACTACAGACACATCAGACTATGCTTGGGGGCACATCTGGCAGGGAAGTGCATTCAGGGAAAATGGAGCCCAAATCAAATGCACCTTCATATCAATCAAAAAGAAATGCTAGCTGTACAAAATGCACTGACAGCCTTCAAGGACTACCTTCATTCTGGACAACTAATGGTAAAGACAGGCAACACCACGGTTATGTGGTACATAAACAAGCAGGGGGGTACACACTCCTACCCCCTTTGCAGACTAGCCATGGCATTGTGGAACACGGCCTTGACCTATCAAGTACAACTACAAGCTCAATTCCTGCCAGGAAAGCTGAATACTCTGGCAGACGAACTAAGCAGAAATCTCATGGACCCACACGAATGGAAACTGGAACCACGGATTTTCAACATGTTGACACACACATGGGGGAGCCCAGACATAGATCTATTTGCCTCACCCCAGATCTATCAGTTGGACAAATTTTGCACAAGAACTCATCACAAAAAAGCCTGGAAAGTGGATGCTCTATCCTTCAGCTGGAAAAAACTATTAGTCTATGCCTTTCCCCCTCTGCCTCTGCTCTCCAAAGTTCTACTAAAAGTCAAACAGGACAAACCAAAAATGATTTTGATTGCCCCAGACTGGCCTCGCCAACACTGGTACCCACTCCTGCGCAATGTGTCACACCTTCCACCGTGGCACCTGCCTCAGACACCTTACTTACTGTCTCAGCAGAACAACCAATATCTTGCAGCATGGCTAATTACCTAAATTCACCCTTAGCATCCCTCAGCAAACCTGTGATGGATGTCATTTTGGAGACGAGAAGGCCTAGTAGTAGAAAATCTTATGCTGACAAATGGAAACGATTCTGTGCCTGAAAACAATCTCAAGGGATAAGCACAGCAGTGCCCAACATTCCTCAGATTTTACAATACTTAACTGAGATGCTTCACAAGGGCCTGTCCTTTTCTTCCATAAAAATCCATGCCTCAGCCATTTCAGCTCATTACAACATCTGCGGTGGTGCAGCGGTAGTGTTGTTACCTCACAGCAAGAGGTTCTCCCGTTCGATTCTCAGCTGGAGTGCGGGGAGTGCCTTCTGTGTGGAGTCTGCATGTCCTCCCCGTGGTTGGGTGGGCATTCGAAAGACATGCGTAAAATGGGCGTGCTTTCATTGAAGGTTGAATGTCGAGCTGGCACCTCGGCGTTCGTGAAAATCTACTGCCAATCATTAGCAGATCGGAGTTCCGCTGTGGCGAACCCTAACCAGGAAAAGCCGAAAGACAAACAACAACAACATAGAACCCTCCCCTCTTCTCTCATCCTCTGCTACAATAGTATCTCAGAGGGGCCAACCCAGGAGAGCTCCAACCCCTGCCTGGGACCTCAATTTTGTACTGGAAAAGCTCACTCTCCCTCCTTTCGAGCCAGCTGCTATTGCAGACTTAAAATTTCCCTCCTGGAAAACAGCTTTCCTTTTAGCAGTCACTTCAGCTAGAAGGATTTCTGAATTACAGGCTCTGGCAGTGGAGCCTTTCATCATTTTTCATGTGGACAGGGTATCTCTCAGGACCAATCCATCCTTCATGCCTAAGGTGGTATCCAGTGTGGCTCTTAATCAGACCATTCATTTGCCAGCCTTCTTTCCCAATCCACAGAAAGGGGGAGCAGATTCTGCATTTATTGGATGTGCACAGACAACTTAGATTTTACTTAAACAGGACAAAATCTCAAAGAAAATCTAAACAACTGCTGGTGGCATTTGCTGCAGGGGCAGAGGGAAAGGCTATTTCAAAGCAAACCATTTCCAAATGGATAAGCCATTGTATTTGTTTCTGCTATATGCACCATGGAAAAACTATCCCCCAGGGGATCAGATCCCATTCCAGCAGGGCTGCATCTACTTCTACAGCTTTTCTCAGAGATGTTCCTACCAGGGACATTCTAGAAGCTGCTACCTGGAGCTCAGTTCATACGTTCACCAAACATTACCATTTACCACTTTTCTCTAAATCTAGAGCTGGCTTTGCCACTGCTGTCCTGCAGGGCCTTATAGCTGGTCCTAATGTGTTATAGTTCCCTCCACCCAACCATAGCTTTGGGAATCTACCCAAATGTAATGACTGCAACAGTGAAACACAAAGAATATAGTACAGTTGTGTATACTTACCATAAATGTAGATGTTCAAGTGTATTCACTGTTGCAGTCCTGGTTACCCTCCCTCCAGCCTCCTATTTTTCTCTGGCTATACCTCTACTTTCTTTCACTATGCTTAAAAGCCCTTTTGGTGTATTTGCTTTTGGGATTGGAGGTATATTTTTTGTGTTTTTAATTTTATTTGCCCCCCATTTGGGGGGCACCTGATATCTGGGGCAAGAAAAACTAATGTAATGGCATTGGCTGCATGTTTTATACCCCTGACGACCTGACGTCATGGAAGAAGGGACAGCAGCCGATGCAGGACCCAAGACTTTCAGGCCGACTGAGGGCAACCTGCCAGCAGATTACCCAAATGTAATGACCGCAACAGTGAATACACTCTAACATCTGCATTTATGGTAAGTGCACACAACTGTACTGTCTTCCTCTCGCGCAGTCATTAAGTATTATAAGGTGGACTGAAATATCAGAACCAGAGCTTTCTTTGGAGCCTCCATCCTGAAAGGTCTCCCATCATGAGGCCACCCAGGATTTTCACAGCTAGGGATTCTGACCCATATGTCAGATTGGATGTACTGGATGAATAGCATACAGAAGTTATGTACTTACCATAATGATAGATCCTTTCATCCCAGTGCATCTGATATGGCAACCTGCCCTCCTTTCCCCTGCCAGGCTTACGACCTGAAAGATAATTTTCGTTGCTGTATCAAAGGTAGCATAGGATGTACATTATGTTCAGGCATTTGAATTAGTTGGGAGGGGCAGGGCATTATGAGAAGGAAAGATTTTGAAGGGCTCAAGACTGGAGCATTGAAATTGGTGGATTGGGTCTGATCGGTGGCTACGATATGTCATATCATATACTCTGGGATGAAAAGATATATCGTTATGGTAAGTACATAACTTTTGATGTTATGTAATCCTATCTTGCCTACATTCTTCACTTGTGGGTTCGGAGCCAAATGTCGGCTCTGACTCTGCCTATTTACTAGCTCAAAAGTCTTTGATTGGCTGGGCTAAGATGGTATCCCACAATACACTGCTCCACATCCCCAGATCTCGTTTGCCGCTTGTAGAGCTCGGACGTGGTCTCAACTTGGCTGTGGCTAAGTATTGCTATAAAAAACTTTTTCTTGTGGAAATTTTTGGCTAATTGTGTTTAGACAAATAGAATTGTGTATAGTGTTGTTGCTGCGTTTCTTTTGGTAGGTTGCGAGTGTTTTGTGTGTGGTATCCCTTACTCCCTCGGGCTAGGCCCGTTTAAGTTAGAGGACCTAGTCTTCCTTGTGGTGTTTGTCTGGCTGTCTTAGGTGCGTTTCTCTTAGTTTAGTTGAGAACCGTTTTATTTAGAGGTTCTCCCCTGTGCCTTGATTGTTGATTTTACTTGTTCCCCAGTTGCTGTGTTAGCGGTTTCCCGCCTTTTGTCAGTAGCGGCGGCTACAATTGTTGGCTTGGCATGTCTAAAAAACAAAAAGAGCATAAGCCCTCGGGCTTCAAAAAGTGTACTAAGTGTGCCTATAAAATGTCTATCACGGACGGACATTCGGTCTGTGTTTACTGCCTTGGAGCCATCCGCCTTCAGGAGTTGTGCAGTTTCTGCCATGCCTTTAGTCCTCGGGTGCTCCAAGAGAGGAAAAACAAATTGATCCTAAAGGGACTGCTAAAACCGTCCTTTGAGGAGGATTTAAGTTTGGCTCCCAGCTCCCAGTCGAAGTCTAAATCCTCCAAATCCAAGAAAAGGTCTCTGGCTCTGTCTATTGCTTCGGAGCCACCTTGTAAAATTACCATTGTTGAGTCTGCTTCCTCGGCTCCACCAGCATTGGGGCCGCAGGAGGTAGCTGTGTCGACTGAGCCTGCATCCGCTCCAATAATTTTGGAACCGATTTGGAGCCGGTCGCCAAGTTTGAGGCAAGGTTCTCCAGACAGGAGGTCTAGGTCTCCATCCATTTCCTGCAAATCCTCCAGGCTTTCCGATTTGGATGTAGATAGGGTGGTGCAGAGGCTCCTCCAGTCGCCGGTGTTGGCCAAACTTTTCCCGGCTCTGACCCAGTCGCTCCGGAGCCAGCTCTGTTAGTTGTTCCTGCTATTCCTCCTCCGAGCGCATCCTTGTCTTCGGAGCCGGTAAGCTCTGCTCCGAGGGATGTTCCTGCGCCGGCTCCGATCCCCCGGCGGGGTTTATCGGTGCCCACATCGGCTCCAACCTTGTTGGTTCCGTCCACAGGGTTCGAGACTCGGGTCTCCTCGGTCGGGCCTGAGTGGGATGCCTCGGAACATCCTTCCGAGCCTCCCTCTCGGTGCCTCGGCTGCGGGCACACCAGTCCCAATCATGGCCTTGGAAGGCGGTCGGTCCTCCAATTCTGGAGGTCCCGCCTTCGAGGCTATGTGGAGCGCGCTGGCTAGGTCAGCTACTTCTCTCGGATCGGTTCTTCCATCCCCCACAACACCGGTGAGAGCTTGTGACACCCGCCTATCCTTAGATAGCAGAGCGCCAGGACCTAAGGATACCCCCACGAGTGGTCCCCTTCTTTCTGAGGGGCTCTCAGAGCCTGTGCCTGAGGAATCCCCCAGAAAGAAATCGTGCAAGAGGAAGCACGTAGACTCCCAGGACGAGTCTCTCACTTCTGATACTGACCTCGAGGAATCGGAGGGGTCCCCTAAGTCTTCCTCTGAGGATGTTTCGTTCTCCGACATCCTGGAGATCTTGAAACAAAGAGGAGACTGGCCCTCCAAAACCTCTGAGGAGGAGTCAGTATTCCTTAAGGCATTTGGCGCTCAGCCCTCCGCCTCCTGGGTGTCTCCACCCTTCGAGCTCCTGGACCTTATTTGTTGGAGGGTGTGGGAGACTCCTGACTCCATGGAGCCTGTTCCTCGATGCCCCAACAAATTTTTATCTGCTCCCCAAGGGAAAGAATTTGTAACCAAGGGAGTCCCGGTAGATGCTATGGTGGTGGCGGCTGCCACACAGAAGGAAGTTGCTGAGTCTTCCTCTTTGGTCCATCCTCCTAATAAGGAGTCCAGGACTATGGATCTGTACGGGAAGCGTACACTGTCTTCAGTGACCTTTACCTTGTGGTCATTGAATTATTTGTCTCATTTCACCGGCTCCAAAGAGATCTCCTTAAGGAGTTAGGAGATACTCTGATGGGTAACATGCCTGAGGTGGTGGCTCAGACTGTCACTGCTCGGCTCTCTACCCTCCACTCCATCGCTGACTCGTCCATGCGACTGATTTCGTACGCGGCCGAGGGAGCTAGTAGGGCGGCTAGCTCAGGGGTGGCCCTCAGGAGGCAAACCTGGCTATGCCTGTGTCACTTTGCGGAGGCCTTTAATTCTTCCTTTACTGATGCCCCCTTCGATGGTTCCGCCTTGTTCGGGACCAAAGTGAAAGACACTCTCACCAGGTGCGAGCAAGAGGGGAAGACCTTGTCTGCCGTGGGAGTCCGTTTTTCCCTCCTGTCGAGACCTTATCCCAAGGCTCAGCGAGGGGGAAAGATGTGGTTCAAAAAATCACAAAGGTCTTTTCCTACCACACAGGGTGAACCCCCCCCCGAGGCAGGAGAGGGGGGTCGTACTCAGGGAGACGCTGCCCCAGAGGCAGAGGGGGCCCCCGCAATTCTGGGGACCTCGATTCCTTTCGTGGTTCCCCATACTCTCATTCCTGAGGGTGTGCCCGGCTGTGCTTCTCCAGAGCCAGTCGGGGGTCAAATTTCCCGGTATCTGGAAGCCTGGGTCAACATCACCCAGGACAGATGGGTATTAGGGATAATCGTCGGAGGTTACACCATCCCATTTCACTCCACACCCCCTCCCGTCAAAGGGATCCCAGACGTTCCACCCAGTCAAAGGGGTCATGCAGCAACAGAGGTTTTTCAGCTGCTAGAGAAAGGAGTCATCCAACAAGTCCCCCCAGACCAGATCGGATTAGGGACTTACTCGAGATTATTTTGGGTGCCGAAAAGAACGGGGGACCTGAGACCCATTTTGGATCTCAGCCGACTCAGTCATTACGTACACAAGTCCAAATTCCGGATGGTCATGCTACAATCGATTCTCCCATTGTTGGGAAAAGAAGTATGTATGTGCTCCATCGACCTGAAGGATGCTTATTACCACATCAAAATGGACAGAGCATCCAGATGTCATCTATGCTTCTGTCTGGGAGCCAGGCACTTCCAGTTTTGAGCCCTGCCCTTTGGTCTCACCACAGCCCCCAGGGTGTTCACCAAGTGCATGGCAGTGGTGACGGCTCACTTGAGACGTCAAGGATTCCAGGTGTTTCCTTACCTGGGTGACTGGTTCCTATCCGCCCCCACCAAGCATCTACTTCTTCAAAACAGAGATACTACCATCGATCTTTGTCACCAGTTAGGCATCACAATAAACTGGAAAAAATCTGCCTTGCTACCCTCACAGCATGTCTCATTTGTAGGAGCAGAGTTGGACACTATTCGGTTGAGAGCATTCTTACCTATGGAGAGGATCACAGGGTTGCAATGACAGGTTCGGATGATAATGCCTCTGACACGTGTGAGGGCAAGACTAGTTCTTCAGTTACTGGGGACAATGGCGTCCACTGTCATGATGGTTCCATTAGCGAGGTTACATATGAGGATCCTAATGGTCCTTCCAAAGACTACCGTTGTCTCATTCTATCTTAATCACAGGCAAATGCAAGCAGGACCTCAGTTGGTGGCTATGCACCAACAACTTAGACTTAGGGAAACCCTTTGTTCCACCCAACCCGGTAGCCACAGTGACTATGGACGCCTCCCAGATAGGGTGGGGGGGCATTATCTCGGCAGGATGGTCCAAGGCACGTGGCAGGAGCATGAGATAGACTTGCACATAAATGTCCTGGAGATGAGGGCAGTGCTCCTAGCGTTGCAGGCACTTCAGGATGTCCTCCCTCTAGGGACTATTGCGATACACTCAGACAACATGTCAGTAGTGTGGTATCTCAACAAGCAAGGAGGAACCAGATCGTACCCCCTATGCAGGGAGGCCATGAGAGTGTGGAACTGGGCGATAGCTTCCCAATGGGCCTTGGTGGCAATGCACATCCCGGGGAAGACCAATGTGATTGCAGACAGGCTAAGCAGGGCGATCCTCATGCCTTATGATTGGTCCCTGAACCGCCGAGTGGCAGACAGCATATTCAGCAAATGGGGTCAGCCTTGCTGCGACCTGTTTGCCAGTCCCCTCAATGCGAAATGCAGCAGCTACTTCTCGCTGATCCCCCCACCGGGGGAATCTCCAAGGGACGCTCTTGCGCACAATTGGCCCTCTGGTCTGCTATATGCTTTCCCTCTGTTTCCCCTTATCTCTAGGGTGATTCAGAAAGCGCTATCCCTGGGAAGCAGATTAATTCTGATCGCACCATACTGGCCTTGACAAGTATGGTTCCCCTTCCTTCAACCTTACATTGTGGATGCTCCTTGGACTCTGGACCCCCATCCAGACTTGCTGACCCATATGTCGGGACAGCTCCACTCCTCCCTGGAGACCCTCCAGCTGACCGCCTGGCTGCTCCACTTCCTTCCGTAGTCAGGTGTCACGATTTTTCTCCAGACGTAGTCCATATTCTTTCGTCCTCTCATAAACAGTCCACTAGGAAGATCTACTCTAGCAAGTGTAAAAGGTTTTCGATATGGGCCCATTCCAGAGGTGTTGACCCCTACAACAGCCCCCATTGATTCTTTTTTGGAATTTCTGTCTCATTTATTCTACCAAGGGTCTACCTCAGCCACCATCAAAGTTCAGCTGGCGGCTATTTCAAATTATTATGTGGCTTATGAACCTAGCTTAATGGCACACAGGCTGTGTAAAGCGTTCCTGAAAGGCACTCTTCTCCTTCGTCCCCCTGTATCTCAACCTGTTATGCCCTGGGACCTAATTTTGTTCTGCATGCTCTCACTCTCCCACCCTTTGAGCCCGTGGCTTCCTGCGATTTAAAATTTCTTACATGGAAATCTGCCTTTTTGATAGCTATCACATCGGCTAGATGAGTATCAGAACTGCAGGCCCTCTCAGTCAAGCCTCCATATTTGATATTCCATAGAGATAGGACGGATTTGGTCTGAGAGAGTCTTTCTTCCCAATGTGGCTTCCTTATCTAATATTAATCAGTCCATTGAGCTGCCGGTCTTCTTCCCCGACTTCTCCAATAAGGCAGAGTACCAGTTTCATCTGTTGGATGTTCATAGGCAACTACGCTTTTATCTACACAGGACTAAAGACTGGCGGAAGTCAGACCAGCTCTTCGTTTCATTTTCAGAGAATTGCTTGAAGTCTGCGGTTTCCAAAGTCACCATCTCTAGGTGGATAGCTGGTTGCATCTCCTTTATTTATCAGGCAGGAAGAAAGAGCCTGCCCTTTCCAGTCAGAGCACACTCCACCAAAGCAGTTTCCACTTCCACAGCCTTTTAGGCTAGGTTATTGCTGGATGATTTTTGTGCGGCTGCAACATGGGCTTCTCCTCACACGTTTGTTTCCCATTACAAATTGGATGTGGTGTCCAGGGGCAGATCATCTTTTGGCTCCACAGTGCTCAGGAGTATTTTCCATTGAGCCACCCAGGATGTAGGTGCTAGGGACGCTGTCCCACAAGTGAAGAATGTAGGTGAGATAGGACTACATAACATCAGTTAGTTATGTACTCACCATAACATTAGATGTATGTAGTCCATCTCGCCTCACATTCTTCATTACCCCCCCCACCATCCCCCACGCCTGGAGGATTTGGAGGATCTCCTTGTACTTCTGATGTTAGAGTCCCTTTAGATAATTTGTTGGACCTCGTTGTTATGTGCGTGTGTGTGTGTTTGGGCTATGGATACGATACTTCAGTTGGCAGCAAACTAGATCTGGGGATGTGGAGCAGTGTATTGTGGGATACCATCTTAGCCCAGCCAATCAAAGACTTTCGAGCTAGTAAACAGGCCGAGTCGGAGCCGACATTCGGCTCCGAACCCACAAGTGAAGAATGTGAGGCGAGATGGACTACATACATCTAACGTTATGGTGAGTACATAACTAACTGTTTTTGATGCTTCATCTGTCATAGGTTGTATAGCTTGAAAACATTTAGAGGAAATACATTGAAGGAGTAAATGGTGTTACAGGTCTGGATTGGTAGAAAAGGTTGTAGAAGTTAGGTCTCTTTCCTATATCTAATCACATATTTTTGGGAATTTTGTTACTTGTTCTATGAACTTTTCAAAATTATTAACTTCTCTGCATCTGCAGACATCAAGTAGAAATAAAGGGAGATTAATTAGAAGTTAATACATTTTATAGAGAGGCATCAGCTGTCAAAACAGTGTATGTATCTTATTCCATTGAATAATCATTTCAGCAAAATTTTTCCCAGGGGTTAAAAACCAATTGACCAACCCGATGACCACAACAAAAACAGCACTGTTTAAAATCCATCCTGGTGGGGGCTGCACCCCACCCCCCACCCCAATGTGGGGGGGGGGCTGCAACCCCTTAACTAAATATACCAACTCTGAGATCACACTACAGTGGGGAATAGGACAAATTCGCAATGATGGCCCACTGTGTTTTTCCCCATGAGGAAAAACATTGCTGAAATGATTAACAGTTTGATGAAGAGGTGTTCAGTAAGTAGTGCATTCAGTAAAAACATTAGTGGATTTAAGAGTAGTCCATATATATATATATATATATATATATATATATATATATATATATATGTGTGTGTGTGTGTGTGTGTGTGTATAATAATACAAGTGTAGTTTATTAAAAAAAATGTTTACAGTGTAATCCAGTTGGAAGGGAGCATAAACTGTTGTCCCAAGACCCTAGAGGATATATGAACTAACATTGGGCTGTAAAGAATGACTATACTAATATAGAACATAGATAAAGGATGTAATAAAAACACAACTGATGAAAAAAATGGAGGAGTAAAACAAAAAATGATGAAACAATTTAATGACAGATAATACACATCAAACAGTAAGCACTTTCGTCCGCAATGGACTTAATCAGACTGAATAATGTGACTAAAAGTTACAATTTTTAAATCAGATACAAAAACACATGACCTTGTAATTAATGATGCACCCCTTTCCTTCTTCCCTATCATTTAAACCAGGTGGATGGCAGGCATTTAACCTAGCCTGCCATTCATATTCCTTCCACCCAAGTTCTTCCTTGGCATTAAATTTATAATCAGAATTCAAAACTTTATCTAAAACACAAAACCTAAAATCAATATTACATACATTTTCTTCATAATGTTTGCCCAGAGCATTTTTGTCATCTGTAATGCTTACAGCATACTTATGCTCATATAGCCTCCTGTTTAGCTCTCTTGTAGTGCATCCTACTTAAAAAGATTCACATGACAAACACAAGATTAAATATACTATAAACTTAGATTTGCACGTATATCTACCTTTTAGCTGAATATTATAACCACCAATCTTGCTTTCTTTTACATCAGTCAATAAAAAAATTGCATAAATTACAATTAAAACACTTATACATTCCAGAGTTTGCACACTTTTTTTTTTGGGGGGGGGGGTTAATTTGCTTTGAAACAAAATTTTAAAACTACAAATTGATTTAGTCACATTATTCAGTGTGAAGAAGTCCAGTCTGGGTGAAGTGCTTACTGTTTGATGTGTATTGTCTGTCATTAAATTGTTTCACTGTTTTTCGGCTTATTTCTCTGTTTTTTTTTCTTCAGTTTGTTTGGTTTCCTTAAATTGGTGTGCTTTTGGACGTAATACAAACATATTGGTACAGTTTGTAGATATTTTTGCCTATGCTGTTGACACATTATTAGACATTTATCCACACTGTTTTGATGTATCATTACAAGTTTATCTGTTTCTTTGACACATTGTCAGAACTAATAAATTCCCGTAAACCTGATATATTTATGTTATTTGCTACAAACTGAATTCAAAATTCACACACTGTACATGGCATCTGGACAAATTCCAGCTGTACATTCACAAAAGGCCCCCAGGGTGGTGGTAAAGATGAAGCTTTAATATTTGCATTTTTGCTAACATTGTGTTCGTAACATATTGTACAATTATTCACATATTGAAGAATCAAATGAGAGACATAAGGGGCAGACTGACTTTGGGGAATTTGGTTAAATAATGCTGTATTACCTGCATGGGCTGGTAAATGATATGCTGTTACCAGAAAAGTAGCAACGAGGCAGGCGTCACCAATTGTCCGTCCAGATGTTGCCATAGCCCCTTGGCAGATTTACTGCATCCTTTCTTAATCCACCTCTAAATTTCTCCCTGTGATGCTTCAGCTTGGAAAGCTGATACTTTTTTTTTAAAAGCAAACACACCATCTCCTTTGGATTCATGCAATAACATCATATGTAGTTTTGGAAAAAGTCCTTTTACAACTTGTTTGTCAGCTTGAGCTGCCAATTTGTTTCCCTTTGAACAAGTATCTATGTCTTTTTTATGGGTACTACATTTGACTACTACTAATTCTTTGGGTAACAAAAGAGCATCTAAAAGAGAATTGACATAGAAAGAATTTTTAATCTGAGTCCCTGCTGAGGATAAGAACCCCCTCTGTTTTTAAAGTTGCCCAAAGTCATGTACAACACCAAAAGCATTGCAGCTGTTTGTGTAGACATTTGCAACTTTACATTTTAGCTAACTTACAAGCTGTTTGTAGAGCCACTAACTTGGTTACCTGGGGAGAATATACACCCTGTAGTCTTTGTTGGAGCAAAACCTCAGCACTGATGCAGACAGATATTCCTGCAAACAAACATTAATTTCTATCTTTCCCAGAGGAACCATCCACAAGTAGATCTAGTTCAGTGTTTGGTATAGGAATGTCCTTTAAATCACCCCTAGGAGAAAGCAGATAATTAGTCACACATACAATCATATACTTCAACACCCATAGCAGTAGGTAACAAAGATACAGGATTTAGAACAGGACAGCGTATGAGAGAAATAGATGCATCAGAAAGAAGAGTATGTTTATATTTAGTTAAATGTGCAGTTGAGAGAGGATGAGTTTTCATTTTAAGTAAGAGAGCTGATACAGAATGAGGGGCTGTGACTGTAAGCTCATGCCCGAGCATCAGTGATTGTGCAAGATTGACTGTAATGGCAGCAGAGGCCACCACCCTTTGCAATAGAGTCAAATGCCGAACTATAATAAGCTAATGGAGGATAGTTGTCCGTATGTTTTTGTACAGGCACTTCCTTAGCAAATCCATTTAATTTGTGACAAAGTGAAAGTCTTTCCATAATCTGACAACACTACAGTTGGGGCAGTAGCTAAAGCTTGCATTAAAGTCTGAAATTAATTTTCCTCATCGCTATTTCAAGGGAGGGGCTCTGGTGATTTGTCAAGGGTTTAACAGTTTCTGCATGGTTAGAAATCCGTTGTCTGCAATATCCTGTCATACCCAAGAAGGATTTAAGCTGACGCTGAGTAGTTGGTCGTGTAGCTTTAGCTATTGCCTCAATATGAGATAGTAGCATCTGCCTACTACCCTAAGATGACCAAGATAACATACCTAAGATGACCATATTTCCAACTCTTCTCTTGACACCTTATGTCCCTTTTCTGGAAGAATAGTTAAAAGGTGTATTGTATTCTGCTGACAGTGCTGAAAAGGATCAGATGCTGTTAGCAAGTCATCTACACATTGCAGTAGCACAGACCCACCTGGAAATGTCAAATCTTCTAAACCTTTGTTTAGAATTTGAGAAAATAATGGAGACTCCCTATGTCCCTTTGATAGCCATGTCCATGTATACTGTTGTCCTTTATAAGTAAACGCTCACAGAAACTGACTTTAAGGGTGGATAGTTCTGTGTTCAGCATTCTTTTTTATACGTATCACAGAAAAATATTTTGCTGTAAGTTGTATGCAACTCAGTATTGTTGCTGCTTTTGGAACTTCAGGAAAAGTTAGTAATACTGCAGTGTTTACACCCTCAAATATTGCACAAACTGGTATGTATCTTCTTGTGGTTTCTTTTTAGGGAGAATGAGTATTACAAGGGCTTTTAGCTGGCGCTGTTATTCTTTGTTGCATTAAAGGCTGAATTACAAGCTTAATTCCCTGTTCTGATTTCAGTGGATACTATGGAACTCTATGGAGAGCTTTAGATGGATCCAATTTTATTTTTACTGGTTCTGCAGATTTTAATATTCCTACTTCATTAGCACGTTTAGCCATAAGTTGGCAGGTACCTGCTGCAACAGTTCTTCAGCCATCTATATACCTTCAATAGGCTGTTCCACAACTTTTGTAAGACTGCTAACACTTGCCCCTCTGATTCTGTTGAAACACCAAATACACCCCTTCTGGTGTTACAGTAAATAATACAGCCCAGTTTACATAACAGGTCTCTTTCCAGCAAGTTCAGCAAGTTAGTCAGAAAGAAAGAATGCCTTTCCTCAGTAGGTCCTAAAGAAATTGTTATAGGCTTTAAAATAGGATATGTAACAGTAGCATTTGTTACCCAAGTACCTTTTCTTTATTTTGATGCTGGTATCTGACTATCTGAAGTAACTTTTAATACAGACCTAGTAGCTTCAGTGTCCACCAGCAAAGGGATTGCCTTTGATTTTATTTCTACCTTAACATTGGGTCCCTTTTGATCTATTGGCAGCAGAGGTTCAAGCGATTTCTGGCTCCTTCCAGTTTGAGGAGGTAGAGGAGGAAATGCAGTATTGCTATAATTTGGCTGCATTCAGTCCGGGTATCTTGAACTCTCTGCATTCGATTGTGTGGGTATTCTCCTCTCCAGAGTCCTGCTTCACCACAGTTGAAGCAAGATCCATCAGATGGGGGAGGAAATCCACTGCCAGCTCATTGTTGCCTACCAGCCGTACCTTGTTCCCCATAACCAACACTTTTACTAAAACCGCTAGCAACTCCTCTCCCCCTTCCCTTGTATCTGCCTTGCCCCTTTGGGGCTTCTAACTGCCTAATTTTCAAACTTAACAGCTTATCCTCAGTATCTTTTCTCTGTTTTTCCTGATGCTCAATACATTGATTTGCAGCACTTAACAAGGACTCCCAAGTCCTTTCCCTGCCAGTCTATAAGCACTTGCTTTATTTGATTTGGTACAGGGGCTTGCTGACCCTGCACAAAAGCAGTTACAATAGCTGGTTTAGCTTGTTCTTCTGGATCTGGTCTTCTTGAATGTTGAACAAACACTGCTTTGAGATGACTCAAATAATCTGAGGGGCTTTCTCTTTAGTTTGCTTACATGCATGTATTTTAGACCAATCTGTCTTAACTTGATACACTTCCGTAATTTTATTTAACCCTGACCTTTTTTCTATACGTGGATTCCCTGTTCGTGTAAAATCTTGTTATTCCAGCCTTTTCAAGCAACTGTTTTCTTATTTCATCTGAAGTGACTACCCAAATCAGCTGGTTTAAATTTTTCAAAGTAGGGTTGGAACATTCTATTATGTTTTTTTATTCCTCCTTAAACCTTAACGGATCTTCTCTAACATTTGGGAAACTTTTGAACAGTGTGCAAATCAACAAGGGGCTCAGGGCAATGAACAAGTTCTCTATTATTTGCCCCCAATATTTCTCTGAATGGTACCAAAAGATCCTCTCCAGAGGCAGCAGCCTATTGTCCTACCCTGTCATGTGAGATCATGTGGAGATCCACAGGTGTGTCACATACTAGTGCTCCTGTTAGAAGGATAGAAATTTGTTGGAAATGAGAGGAAGAAGAAACCTCTCAGACTACCAATGCCTGTTCTGGCGATAAGGGTTAAACAGGGGAACTAGGTTGTGATGCAGCAATACCACACTGACCTGTCATCCAGTGGACAGATGACCAAAATGCAGGAGTCTGAGAAACCGTGGAATTTTGCATAGGATCCACCTGTACTGGTGCATATGCGGGTGGGGTTTCAGTAGCTACTGGAGTGCTATCGTTCTCTTCTGAAGTCTCTGCTTTTTGACCATCTCCTGTTTATTCTAAACCTGACAAGACAGGATAAAGGAATAGTGGTCTGTACTGCTTTCTTAACCTTTTTTACTTGCTGTAGCAACTTCTTATTAGTATCCTGTAATCTTATTAATGCTGATTCATTTTCCCTTTTAAGGGCTTCAGTATACCAGGAATAAAGTATTGCCCATTGTTTTCCATTTGTTTTGGTTTTCTTCCAAAGTAGTCCTTAAATTCCCCTAATTTATCCTTTTCACAAGTCTCAGTTAATGGAAGTGCTTCACCAGGGCAATATCTTGTGAGCTGAAATTCGAATTCTTTCAAGTTTCCTTCCCATAATTGTGATACATAAAATATGCAGGTGATGTCCTTCTGTTCAGTGTTGCAGTATACTTTACATATGGATTGTATCCCGCCCAATGACCCAAAGTCTGGCCTGTATACAAAAGCTTAAAGCCACTGCCTGCACATGGGACACCGCACAAAGGTACAGCTGATGTCGGCCATAAAAGGGATGTCCACACATGCCATCTTCAGAACTTATTCGTCGCCATAAGGAAAGGTTGACTCATAAGTTTGATCTGCCATTGGATATTGCTGGTTTCACCTTTCAGCTTCAGATAAGTATCCGTAGGGGATTTAATTTGTTGCTACTGCCTCTTACTGTTGTTAATATCATCCAGGAAGGGCAAGTGTAGGTGTGGAAGCAAATTCCACATAAGGATAGTCATGCGCTTTGTTTGTTCTGTTTAGGGCTTACTCACGACCATTGTTCTTGTTCTGTCTTTCAGGTCTTTGTACCTAAGACATTGCGTAGTCATCTGTCAGCTTTAAATCTCTATTTAGAAAACCAGAGACTCAAACGTCTGGCTAGGGATGCAGTGGAGGGTTCTGGAAGTTCTTCTGAGCTGTCTGTGAAGAGGAAGGTCAGCAAAGCTGTGCCTACTCCCTCCATTGTACCTTTTGACATTGGTGAAAACCCGGCAGTGGTTTCAGAGACAGGGTCTTTTTCTTCAGCAGGTACCACAATGGAAGCCGTCAGGAGTGGGGACCCTAGCGCATCCAAGGCTATGCAAACATCCACTTCGGACAACTTGGGGCAACCATGGCTTGTTATTTTGGAAGACTCGAACTGTTCCTGCCTCTCAATCTAAGGAAGTGTCAGACATAAGACCTATGTCCGCCCATTCTCCTCAACAAGTGAAGCATGTTAAGAAGAAGCAGAAGACTAGGCATTCCACTGTTCCTTCTACACCTCCGTCAGATTGGGATGCTTTCTCGCAGGTTCTCATTAAGGCTCTGATGGCCTTGAGGCCTCCAGCTTCGGCTTCTTCCATTTCCATGCCTGCCTCTTCCTTGTCTCCTGTGCTGCCATCAGGGTCTCCGGGGTCATCTGCTGTGCAGGCTGGGGAATTTCAGGTTCATGATTTTGATTCTGAGGAGTCTTCCTCAGATGAAGACTTTTAACATACCCCACCCAGATTCCTTCCCCTCTGGAATCTGCTTCTCCAAAGGAAGAGTCTAATGGGGGGATTCCCCCATAGAAGAACTTTCCTTTGGGGAAACTGTTAATAAAATGAGGAAATTCTTTATGTGGGATTCCTCTCAAATTTCAGAGGAGCAAAAAATATATGATCTTCTCAAGTTAGAGGCCACTGTTCCGGAGGCCCCTGCTCCTTCAGCAGTTTCTCCAGGCCTCCCAGCTTTCTTAGATGCCTTTGCATCTAAAACCCTAGACTCCCAAGCTCCTGCCCCCAAAAGGCATAACCATTTTTATAAGGCCCATGAGGATTGTAAGTTTCTTTTAAAATGCCCTTCAGCTGATCCAGCTGTGATCTCCATTACTTCTGACAAACCATTTTCATGTATCTTCTTGTACAGAGTTGCTTCCTTCTGACAAGGAAAGTAAGATTTTGGAAAGGTAGGGGAAAAGGTCTATACTTCTTCTACTTTGGCTATCAGAGCTATTAACTGCCAGACACATATGTCTTGGTATGCTGTGGCCTTGTTTTCACAGGCTTCCCAGGCTCTTTCCTCACTACCTGATTCAGAGGCTAAGTCACTGACTTTCTTTTGTCTGCTTCCTCCCAGGTAGCTAGACATTCAATCAAATGTAGTTATGATGTAGTAGAGGCATCTTCTTCTGTTCTCAGGAGGCATTCCTGGTTATGTCTCCAGGCACTCCCTGATGACATTAAAGCCAAATTGCTTGATGCTTCTTTGGATAATTCTGCCCTGTTTGGCAAAGCAGCTGCAGAACTCTAAAATCTCTGAAGGAAAAAGGTAAAGAGCTCCAGGATTTGAAACCTTTACTTATTTTCCCCAGTCCCTAAATTCCATAGGAATTTTCCTGCCAAAACTCCCTTTGTCAGGAAACCTGCTCACTCCTCCTCTTTTTCCCCTTCTAGATCTAAGCCACATAAGTCTTTCACGAGACCCCAACAGCCTAAGGCTGTTGCTTCTGCTCCCTCCTTCTCCTCAGCAGCCTTCTCAGTCCAGGCAATGTTCTATGTGACGTTCAGCTCCCTCTTCCAAGTCATACTCCTTTGTCTCTTTGCCTTTCTCTTTCTGTCTCAGCTTGGATGGAAATCACTCAGGATTCCTGCATGATTTCAGTCATCAAAAAAAGGATACTTTATGACTTGGAAGACTCTTCCAACATTTCAGGGGATACCTCAGCCTCCCCCCAGTCAGTTGCATCTGTTTCCACTGTTGCTTGCTCCAACCAAGGCACCATTCAGGCTGTTCCTCCAGACCAGTGGGGAAAGGGGGTTTATTCCAGAATGTTTCTTGTTCCAAGGAAAGACGGTCCTTGGAGGCCTATCCTAGATCTTTCCCTGTTAAATACTTTCTTGGCGATGCCTTCTTTCAGGATGCTATCTCTACAATTTCTTCCTCCCCTGGTCTCTCATCAACCTTTCCTAGCTTCTCTGAATCACAAGAATGCCTATCTGCATATCCCTGTTCACCCACAGTTCAGGACATTCTTGCATTTCTTGGTAGGTTCTTCACACTCTCAGTTTTCTGCCTTGTATTTTGGTCTTTCCACTGTTCCAAGGGTATTCACAAAGTACCTAGCCCCAGCCATTGCCTATTTAAGGCTGAAAGGGCTTCAAGTTTACCCTTACTTGGATAATCTGCACTTTCTGGCCAGCAGTCCAGACCTGTTACTCCACACCTGGACCTAGCTATTCCTTTTCTGCTGGGGCTAGGATTTTCAATAAATTTCAATCTAACCCCAAGTTAGGATCTCATATTCCTAGGGTGCAGGTTCCTTACAGACTTGATGGTTTTTCTCCCTTCAGAAAAAGCAATTTCTCTCATAACATAACATGGAGTCTGTTCAGCCCCTTTCTTCCATCATGGCCAGGGAGTTTCTGAGACTGCTGGGGTTCATGGCCTCCACAATCCCCATGCTACCTTTTGCAAAATTACACAAGAAAGTCCCAGTGGTTTCTAAAGACAGTTTGGTCCCAACATGCTCATCCTTTGGAGGTCTTGATTCCTCTTCTTCCCTGCCTTCAGGCAGAGCTACATCAGTGGATGCAACTCAGTCATAACCCTGGCCTACCTTTTCAGGTACCTCAGCCAGCTTAGCAGCTTTTCACAGATGCCTCAGATTTAGGTTGGGGAGCAACCTTTGCTTCCAGAAAGGTACAGAGTCTTTGGTCACCCTCTCAAAAGAGGGAGCACATCATTATAAGACAGATGAGGGCTCTGATTCTAGCCTTGCAGACCTTTCATCCTCTGTTCTTGCCAGGACCCCTCAGGATTCTTACAGACAATACCACTATCCTTTAGTACATAAACAGGGGGGCACAAAATCTGACCTTATTTGTCGCCAACCCATCAAAGCATGGGAACTGGCTATTCAGTACAAAGCGACGCTGCATGCTGTGTACCTCCCCCTCAGAACTTGGTGCCAGATGCAGTAAGCACATCCATGACACAATCCATTAAGTGAATGCTGCACAGGGATGTGTTCCTCGACCTAGTTCGCTGGTGGGTTACTTCAGAAATGGACCTGTTTGCCTTCCCTTTGAACAGACAACTTCCTTTTTTTTTGTGCCAGAGTCCCTTATCCTCAGGCTTGGAAGGTGAACGCTCTGTCCTTCTCATGGAAGGGAATGTTTCTTTATGCATTCCTCCCTTCCCTCTAATTCAGAAAGTCCTGCTGAAAATTCTACAGGAAAACAAAAATCTTGTTAGTGACCCCCTTTTGGCCAAGACAGCACTGGTTCCTTCTTCTTCTGCAATTAGCCAAGGGTCATCACTACATGTTACCTCACCATGTGGACCTACACACTCAGGACAAGGGATCCTTGATCAATCCACATCTGTCAACTCTGCAAATGACATTGTGGGTGATCAACTTTTGATCTCTTTCAGGCACCTGTTTTTAAGGACGTGCTTTGGGTTTTGCAGGAGGCCAGGAAACCCAATACTAGAAAAATCTTACATTTCCAAGTGGAAAAGATTTTCCATGTGATGTCAAAAAAGAAACGGGGATCACCTCTTTGCGGATGTCCCTTTAGTATTTTCTTACTTGTGTGAGTTGCCTAACAGTGGTCTTTCCTATTCCTCAGTCAAAGTCCACTGTTCTATCTTGTCTGCTTGCTTACTGTTAACTCCCCACTTAGCTTCCAGGCTAGAGGTTAAGCTTTTTCTTAAAGGCATGCTACACATGAAACATCCTAGGAAACCAGTTCCTCCTCCTTGGGATCTTTATATGTTAGAGAAGCTTACTCAGGTCCCTTTTGAGCCAGCAGCCTTCTGTAAGGCTTTGCACATGGAAACAGTACTCCTAGTAGCCCTCTGCTAGCAGGGTCTCTGAAATTCAGGCATTGATCACTTCACCCCCCTTTTTGGTTTTCCACAAGGACAGAGCATCTTTGAAAATAATCCATCCTTCATTCCTAAAGTGGTGAATGAGCTGTCTCTTAATCAGTCTATCCAGTTGCCTTTCTTCCCTTCATCTCTACCCCCCATTTAGAGGATTCTGCATTCCATAGATGTACATAGACAACTGATTTAACTTGACAAAACTAACTATCTTAGGAAGTCTGATCAACTTTTTGTATCCTTTTATTCCAGGGGTCTGGGTTTACCTGTTTCCAAACAAATTATCGCTATATGGATCTTAAAGGCTATTGTGTTTTGTTATGATTTTCATAGGAAGTCCTTATCTTCCATTAAGGCCCATTCCACCAGATCAGTTGCCTATTCAGGGGCTTTTGTCAAAGGCCTAGATGCTTACTTCTTTTTAGAAGCTGCCACCTGGTCATCTGTTCATAGTT
Source organism: Protopterus annectens (assembly GCF_019279795.1). Classification (NCBI taxonomy): domain Eukaryota; kingdom Metazoa; phylum Chordata; order Ceratodontiformes; family Protopteridae; genus Protopterus; species Protopterus annectens. The sequence continues at coordinate 865,853,092 of NC_056729.1, forward strand.
TTTACAAAGCATTACAAGTTGGACACTATCTCCAGATCCAGGGTGCAGGATGTGCCAGGGCAATTCTGCATGGTTTTGTGGAAAATGCTTCTTCTTAGTCCTCCTCTGACCCATCCTCCTCCCTGTGTTCTCTTTGAGCTTTTGTACTCTCCCATATGTAAAGAATACTGCAACATTGAATAGAAGGACAAACAATAGTTGTGTAAAATCTTACCATAAAAATTGATGCCCTTCTCTTCTATGTTGCAGTATTCTGTCCTACCCGCCTTCCCCCTACAACTTATTTCCTAGCATGACTACCTTTTCGGCTCCCTTTGAATTACCTTTCTTCATGGGTCTGACTTATTCTGAAGATGGTATGTGCAGATGTCCCTTTTATGGTTGATGTTATCTGTGCCTTCGTGTGATGTTCCTCATGCAAGCAGTGGCTTTAAGCTTTTGTATACAGGCCGGACGTCGGGTCGTTGGTTGGAGTACAACACATATGTAAAGACTATTGCAACATAGAGAAGGACATCTATGGTTATGGCAAGATTTTACACAACTATTCTTTCCTTTTGCAGGGATTTGATCCTACCTACTTAATGTTGTTCTCTTTTCCCTTATTAAGACTTACCTTGTGGATCCTTGTAATCTGGCAAAATGAGTACACCAGTTCACACAACATTCAGGGAGGGAAGGGTAGGGATTCTGTTGTTGTGCAATGACAGGGTAAAGGTTTTAATCAGCCTTTTTTCACAACAACTCCTTGCTTTCATCTTGTTGCATGTTCAAAAGTATAGCTCCAGCATTTCGATTGGAAAAACAAGACAGCTAGCTGCTTTGTCTAGAACTGACCACTCTCTTGGGAACTTCTGAGGGTACTTTCACACATTCACACCTACATCCCAATGTGCTCTGGACTCATGAATTTGATTTGTCAGCACAGATCTATGTCTCAGTGTACTATTGGCTCATGAATTTATTTTAACTTTTCCTCACTTATACGTTTAACAACACACATTATCTTTCATACATTTTACCTTATAGTCCTCTCTCTTGAGGGTACTGTCCTTGATGCAAGGTTTAATTTCTTTAATTTTTTTTTTTTTTTGGTTTGCAAATACACATTTAATAAACTTTTTCTTATTTGCTGTGGGGTTCTCTCACTATTATTTTACCTAAAACCTGTCAAGCAAACTCAGTCATTCAGCAAAAACAGTTATTCACTCATTCCACTCTTTCAATTCCAATTGTCTATAAAATGTTCTTCCTCCAATCAATTTTCCCACCTAGTCTAGCATATTTGCACAGCTTGAACAGTTAGAGAACTGAGTCTGTGACTATTCCATGCAAAACAGTGTGGAATTCACAGAATAACGTTTTGTGTTGGGCCCTTGTAGTTTGCTCCACACTGCCCTGCAGCAATATCAAAGTGCAGAATCCGAGTCACGGCACCAAATGTTGAAATTAAATAAATAATTTTACTTTTTGACTCCGTCAACAATGAAACTTCAGGTTGTGCAAAGTACTTGGCTATTCCATAAACAGCTCTGGGAGACTGCCTGCAAAAATCTTCAGAAACACTCTCAAGGAACAAAAAGAAAACATGTGTGTGTATATGTATATGGATGTAGTACTTATGCTCGAATGCATAAATCACCGAACTGCTATTAACCGAACACTAACCACCGAATACACAGTAAAATGAAAACATATTCCACCGACTCACTAATCACCGAAAATAACACAATGGCAGATAACTGCAGCAAAACTCAAGTGAATCCTATAGATAACGAAGTGTAAAAAAAACACTAAATCTTCTTTTATGCAGGTGGGCAAGCCCCCCTGCACCCCCCACATGGGGGACTGTGCCCCCCACACCACCCTACTTTTATATTCTCACTCCGAGGTCGCACTACAGTGGGGAAAAGGGAATTCTCCCTTAACGGCACCGTAGTGCGACCGGCACTCTTGCAAATATGAACGGCAGTCTTGTTACACTTCATTATCTACTTACAACGCATAAGTAAAGCCTTTGTAAACTGAATTCTGTGTTTTATTTTTTGTTAGTACGAGTGTTGAGCTTTGTACATGGGATGTGTGTTTTGTGCTTACGCTACAAGATTCACTTGAGTTTTGCTGCAGTTATCTGCCGTTGTGTTTTCGGTGATTAGTGAGTCAGTGGAATATGTTTTCGTTTTACTGTGTATTCGGTGGTTTGTGTTTGGTTAATAGTTCTGTGATTTATGCATTTGAGCATAAGTACTAGATCTATATATATATATATATATATATATATATATATATATTTATACACACACACGCACACACAGACACACACACACACACACACACACACACACACACACACACACACACACACACACACACACAAAAAAAAAAATATATATATATATATATATATATATATATATATATATATAATACACACACACTGGATATAAAAAGTTTACACACCCCTGTTAAAATGCCAGGTTTTTGTGATATAAAAAAATGAGACCACAATAAATCATTTCAAAACTTTTCCCACCTTTAATGTGACCTATAACTTGTACAATTCAATTGAAAAACAAGCAAATCTGTTGGGGAAAAATATAAAAAAATAAAAAATGTACAATACGCTGGCGGCATAAGTGTGCACACCCTTAAACTAATACTTGACTCACCTTTTGGTTTGATTACAGCAATCGGCCTTCTTGGGTAGGTGTCTATTAGCATGGCACATCTTGACTTGGCAATGTTTGCCCACACTTCCTTGCAAAAGTGCTCCAAATCTGTCAGATTGCAAGGGCATCTCTTGTGCACAGCCCTCTTCAGGTCACCTCACAGATTTTCTCTTGGATTTAGGTCTGGGCTTTGGCTGGGCCATTCCAAAACTTTAATTTTCTTCTGGTGAAACCATTCTTTTGTTGATTTGGATATATGCTTAGGGTCATTGTCGTATTGAAAGGTGAAATTCCTCTTCATCATCCGCTTTATAGCAGATGCCTGAAGGTTTTGGGCCAAAAGTGACTGGTATTTGGAGCTGTTCATAATTCCCTCCACCTTGACTAAAGAAAAGCATCCCCAAAGCATGATACTGCCACCACCATGCTTCATCGTTGGGATGGTGTACTCTTGGTAATGTGAAGTGTTGTTCTTGCGCCAAACATACCTTTTGGAATTGTGGCCAAAAAGTTCAACCTTGGTCTCATCAGACTATAACACATTTTTCCACATGCTTTTGGGAGACTTGATGTATTGTTTTGCAAATTTTAGCTGGGCCTAGATGTTTTTCTGTGCAAGAAAAAGCTTCTGTCTTGCAACCCTACCCCATAGGCCAGGCATATGGAGAATACGAGAGATTGTTGCCACACATAGTACACAACCAGTACTTGCCAGAAATTCCTGCAACTCCTTCAGTGTTGCTGTAGATCTCTTGGCAGCCTCCCTGACCAGTTTTCATCTTGTTGTTTCATCAATTTTGGAGGGACATCCATTTTTCTGCAAAGTCACTGTTGTCCCATATTTTCTTCACTTTTTGATGACTATCTTCACTGTGTTCCATGGTATATCCAATGCTATGGAAATGTTTTTGTACCCTTCTCCTGACTGATACCTTTCAACAATGAGATCCCTTTGATGCTTTGTAAGCTCTCTGTGAACCCTTGCTTTTGCTGTAGCATGAAACTGAGTAAATGTCAGGAAAATCCTACTAGGACACCTGAATTTTATTTGGGGTTAATCAGAGTCTTTTTAATTGATGGCAAGTGTGTACCCAAGAAGACTGAATGTTGTAATTAAAGCAAAAGGTGCTTCAACAAAGTATTAGTTTAAGGGTGTGCACACTTATGCAACCAGCTTATTGTACATTTTTTATTTTTTACATTTTTTCCCCTAGCAGATTTGTTTGTTTTTCAATTGAATTGTACTGGTTATAGGTTACATTAAAGGTGCAAAAAGTTTTGAAATGATTTATTGTGGTCTCATTTTTTTTTATATCACAAAAACCTGGCATTTTAACAGGGGTGTGTGCACTTTTTATATCCACTGTATGTATGTATATGTGTGTGTGTGTGTGTGTGTGTGTGTGTGTGTGTGTGTGTGTGTGTGTGTGTGTGTGTATATATGTGTATGTATATATATATATATATATATATATATATATATATATATATATATGAGTCTACTTCAAAGTAACGAAAACTGACTTACCTGAAAATGAAATCACCGAGAGGAGATTGCCAAAACCATATTTTAACAAATAATCAGATTGCCAAAACTTTACCCAGGATAAGTATCCAGTCATCCAACATGGGGAAATTTGCCCTTTTCCCCACTGTTGTGCGATCTTGGAGCTGGTATATTTAGTTGGGGATGGAGGCATAGCCCCTCCATTGGGGGTGTGGGGACCATAGCCCCCCACCTACGTGGGTTGGATATAGCATGGTGTATTTCTTTTTAAATGTTGGATGAGTAAATACTTACCCTGGGTAATGTTTAGGCAATCAGGTCTTTTTGTTAAGTTTCAGGAATTTTGTTTCGGTTGAAGTAGACCCATACATACATACATAAACATATATATTTATATATATATATATATATATATATATATATATATCTATGTATGTATATATATATATATATATATATATATATATATATATATATATATATTAGTTGCATGCTTGCAGAATTTTAACGTTACGTTACTTTTAGCATATGTGTATTTTAAAATATTTTCAGCCCTCCTGCTTAGAGCTTTGTGAACACTTCACAAATATGCATATTAAAAACATGAACCACCTGTGTTAAAATTTGTTGTCCATAAACCTTGAAACATTTAGTACCAATACCTAACATAACCTCTTTTAAGTCCTTCAGCACTTACTTTGCCTTCAAATATTTTCATTACACTATAGTTTGCTAACAGAGAGACTGAAATTGTAAGGCACTTAAAAATATAAGGCTACTACTTAAATCATATGAAAATGTATAACTTGCATAATTCTGCGTATGTTTTTTTATCCTTCCTTTGACATAAAAATACAATAAACATTTTGACTCGTGTGAAGTAATTACAAGTTATCTATTTAGTGAAGAATAAACATAAGACATAATATTTTTCCTCAACAGTAACTATAACAACCCCAGTAGAACCAAGTCTGTACTTTAGTTTAAAACAATAACATAAAATAAATAAGTGGATAAATAAAGTAAAATGTGGATGTTTCCCATATGTTTGGGTACAAAAATTATTTTGCACACTGCACACCATAGAGGCACACACCACCCAAAAAACAACATTGATTAGTCATGTCACTGCCATACAATGTAATTTGTTTTGACAAAGTAAAAAAATTAAAATAAAGGAATAAAAATAAAAAATAATGGAACTACAGACAATTATCCAGTCAAAGCATACAAGCAAAGTAGTGTTGTCTAAATAAAAAATAAAATGCATAACAACATGCTAACACAGTTCTCGCTACAGTACAAAAACACAAAAATTAACTGATGAAATTTTGAATTGCTTCAGAAACTTGCAGCATAAAACCACCCACATGACACTCCATTCATGAAATTCTACACAGACTAGCTAAAGTCCTGATCAGTAGAAACTTGCTGAGTTAATATAGCCCTTTGAAGTTAATAGGAAGCATTTCATCCAAAAAAAGCACAGAAAACAGACGTGGAATGCATGGTAGCCTGGTTTGTGTGCTCTGAGTGGTGTATTTTATTCCTGACTTGTGGTTTTGCTGCTTGTCAAAATACTCATTCCATAAACCTGCCATATAATTCATGTACCACACACCAGACCTTATGTAGTCATTACTTCTTATTTGCCTGTGGATTAAAGCAACATATTTTCATCCACTGATTTCACAGAATATTTGTATGTGTGAGTGATATGGACACTTCAACAAATGTAATATAGATAATGAAATGACAGAGATCAGGCACTTTTGATAGTAAAATGTGATTATTATATATTTATTTTTTGTACGGGCACCAGTAAAGATGATGTATTAATTACTTTAAAACTTAAAGATAGCCAAGTCTTTTTTATTTATTTGTTTGCTTGTTTCTTCACCTTCAACCATGAATAAAGTATGTGTAGTAAGAGAAATAATAATAAAGCCAATGTTAGTTTGAGACTGCTTCCGTGTAAGGTAATTCAGTGCAGTGTTTGATATCCCAGTTCTGAATTCTGATGATCACTGTAGGCCTTGTTTAAATTAATGTTCTAATGAACTTTTTATCCTTAAGATTCAAGATATATCATGCTGTTCATCAGGCTATAGAACAAAGTCGAGATTCCATGGTTGTGATCTTTCTTGAAGACATCCCTGACTACAAACTTTACCACGGACTTTGTCTTCGTAGAGGAATGTTCAAGTCTCACTGCATCTTGCATTGGCCAGCACAGAAGGAGAGAGTGAAAGCATTTCATCAGAATCTGAAAGTTGCAATTGGGTCAAGTAACAGAGTCTTGTAGATCTGAACTTGTAAACAGTAATGTAGTCACACTTTTTAATGTGGTGCTGAGGTGCTTGGGTTCAGACAGCATGTTGTCACTTCATCAAATAATGGAAGAATTATACAATGTAGATAAACTGCTTTTATATAATTATATATTTTAATTTGGTGCTATATTCAGATCAGAAAGTGAATGCTGTATTTCCATTGTGAGTTTTGATACTGTAACATTTTCCAGAAATTCACACTTTTTTGTTTTTAAAAGACAGTAAATGGCATTGAAAAGCAGTAGGTGATATTTCAATGCACTTAATGCTTTACTATGTTGCTTCATTAGAGGACTATTCTAAGAATTATGAACATGGAAATGTACATGATTGGGCTAAAAGATTTGGACACAGTGGTGTCTGCATTACTGGCCAACAACTGCTGCTTATCAAAATCACTTTTGACAAAAACAGGGAGAATTCCTTTAAACTCCCATGTGGGAGAAGCTTCCTCTACTTATTATAACCCCTTTCAAAATTGTAGCACCTCAAGATAGATCATATTTAGTTGAAGGGGGATTTCTTTTGATTTTGCAAAGACTTTGCAAACTCGGTTCAGATAATTCTGCCTTAAAGAAACTGACATTGGTAAGTCATCATTTGAACTTGGAGATGGACCTTTGATTTCCATCTGTTTGTTGTATGTGTTAGGCAACAGAGAGCAAACCATTTGATTTTGTTATACTTTTTTGAAAAAGTAACCCTGTTTCCAGTGGGTCTATCTAGTTACTCAAAATGAAAATAAGTTAATACTATAAGTAGTCCCTATGTAGGTATTGACAGATGGAATGAGACATGTTGCTGTGTCTTTTGAAGAAGCGTTTATTGTTAACACATTCACAGTGTTTTGTATTGCCATGTCAGCTGGCAATATCATCAATTCTGTTTTAGTTCTTAATGGCATCTGCAGCAGAACTGCGTGACCTTTTGTTTAACCCACTACACATTTGTTTTTCTGAAACAAAACCAGGCTTGCCACATCTGCTTTATCTTTTTATTTTTGATTCGTAAACAATTAAACTCTCTGTATAAATATGTATATAAATAAAGCTGTGTGTGTTTGTGCATAAAAACATACACATACACACATAGATTTCTACCTTGTAAGAATTTAGTTTTCGTAAGCGTTGATGTTCAATGCTTAAATCACTGTTGCAGTATCCTAAGCTGTTTGGGTCCTAACCCATGTGACAAGCCAGCCTTCAAAGCTTTAGGCCACCTTCTGCATGTTTTAACTTTTAGGAAACTTAAGGGGGCTCCATACAAAGACATTTAGAGTGCAAATTTCTTCAGGAATTTTTGTGCCAGTGAAAACTACTCCTTCAGCAGGACCCATGGAGCATTCGGTCGGCCAGCTATCTTTCAAGGCAAGTTCCCTGTAGGAGGGAAACTTCCAATAAAATTAATTTCCTGAAAAAATATTGTTTTACTGACTAAAATGTTATGCTTGCTAGGAATCAATGTTTTGGGGACCGTCATTGGTTTACTAATGGGATTTGTGTTTAAATCCTTTTATGAACTTTTTATTTAAAAAAAATGTTTTTTGACAGAATTTTCCTACTGACTTGTATGTGAGGCAGGATGTTGATTGGGGGGGGGGGGGTTGTCAGTGGTCTACTTACTTCTGTACCACTTGTTCTCTACTTTATCCTTACTAACACAGCCAAGCTTCTGTATCCTCCTTAAAGGTATAATTCTTGGCTAGCCTTTGGAGAAGGTTCTGGTCTCTGAAGTTTTGCTTTCCCCAGAGCGCAAGAAGAAGAAAGTTGTAGGGATTCTTTGGGTGTCAGGAATGATGGGTGAGTGCTGTGGCTGCTCTTGGTACCTTAGACCTCCCATATTTTTCTCCAGGTCCCCCTGGTGTTGCACCTGCAACCTCCAAGGACCAGGGGATAGACGTGTCCATTGTGGCTGTAGTAATGAGCCTGGTGGACAGGAGAGAACCACACTTATTGGTCTCAAGAGAAGGAGTGGCTGAGTTTCTTCACTCAGCCAGTAAAAGGAAAATAAGTCTGGGATGAGTTTATCTGCTATGGGTTTATCATTTTCTGGGAGTTTTCCTTCAAACGGGAATGAATATATTGAGAAAATATTGCTTTTTTTTCTTTTTATTTCCATGGACAGGAAACACTTGCGTGCATTTACTAAGGAGTGCCATTTTCTTTCCAAATTCTTCTTCAGCTAAGGAAAGAAAGAGTTCCCTGTCTTTCTGACTTGATTGTTCAGTCAGAAGAGCAGGCATTGCATGGTGATGTTGTACACTTGAAATTTCTTCTCAGCCTGAACAGTTTAATTCTGAGGAATGTGTGGCAGCAGAGTTTCCTATTGAAGATGTATCCTTCTCTGAGACTTTTCTAAGTTGAAAGAGGTGTTTCAGTAGGAGCACAGTGAAATTCCTGTTGCCCAGAAAATGTATTATGATTTGTTATAGTTGGCTATTCCCATATCTGCAGCTGTTCCTCCTGGTTTGTCTGCTTTAGAAAATGTTTTTCACACTACTACTAGTTTACCAAATAGTCATCAAGTCCCAAGAAACTCTTACAGTTTATACAGTGTACCTTAGACTTATATTTGTTTTCCAACTCTAAAGCAGATCCAACAGTATTTTTATTTATCTAAAGCTGCTTCTGCTAAACAAATAAATGATGGTAACCACATTCCATCTGACAAGAATGTGAAAGCTTTTGACAAGTTGGGGAAGAAAGTGTATTCTTCTGCTTTTATCTTTTGGGGTTTCAAACTGGAAAGCTTATATGTTAAATTAGTTTATCTTTGGAGAACATGTTAATTATTAAACTTCCTTCTAGTGAAATAAAAAATATTTAATGCCTCAGTAACATCTGCTTCCCATATTATTAAGCATATTTTAAAGTGTGAATATGATGCTGCTGATTCTTCCCCCAGAGCTGCTGCTTTTGAGTCAGTAATGCGAAGATTGACTTGGCTTTGTTCTCACACCTTCCTGAATATGTTAAAACTGAAATTTTAAATTCTTCCTTAGACAGGGAAGTTCTGCCTGGGTCTTCTGTAGCTGAGGTTCTGAAGAAATGTGATGAATGGGGAAATTGAGTCAATTATATCTACCCTACTTAAAGAAAAAATCCCTTCCTCACCCCCTTCCCTTTTCAATAGGCAATTTAAGTAGCAAGGAAACATTAAGCAGGAGTTTAAAAAGCAATGTCAAGGAGGCTCCAGAAAGAAAGGAGAAGCCTCCAAAAATCAAGGCCAGCCCTCCCAATAAGCCTATTTGTCAGTTCATCCCCACTCCCTTCCAACCCTGGCAACCTCGTAATGTCCTTGAAGCTTTGTCTTTTCTTGTGGTACCAGACTCTAACAGAAAAATGGGTTTTAAATATAATTCAGCAGAGGTACATTTGGCAAAAGAAATTCATCCCTGTGTCCCAGGGGATTCCTCCTTTACCCTGTGAACCAAGTGTCCTTGTTTCCTCCCATTCTGAATTAGAATAAAATTCCTATTGCAAAGAAAATGTATTGTAATTTGTTCTAGTTGGTTATTCCCAAGTCTGGAGCTGTTCCTCCTCCCTTCGGGGTGGTGCAGTGGTTAATATTGTCATCTCACAGCAAGTTCTCCGGTTCAGTTCTCAGCTGGAGTGCCTTCTTTGTGGAGTCTGCATGTCCTCCCTGTGTTCGCATGGGTTTCCTCCCACATTTCAAAGTCATTTGTCTGGAGCGTTTTTTCCCTGGCCTCCTCTGAAAATAGGCTCTGTCATCATCAGACTTACTTGGTGAACAAATACTAATTAAATAAATAAATGTTTGGATGGGAGTAATAGAACCAGAGCCCCCTTCAGCTGTGCAAAGACTTTTATTTCAAGGATTTTTCTGATACCAAGAAAGGATAGATACTTCAGGATTGTGCCTGCCCTTTCTACATCTTTTTGTCAAGATTCCAAAGTTCAAACTACTTTCTCTTCATTCCCTCATCTTCTCCTTTCTCTAACTTTCACGGTAAAAGTAGACTTTAAATATGCATATCCCATTTCTATTGCTAAGCTGTTCAGATATTTTTAGGATTATTTGTGTCTGGCTTACATTGTCAGTTGTCTGTCTTATTTTTTTGACTTTCCATTGTACTAAAGGTATTCAGAGTGTTTGGCGCAAGTAACTGCTTGTTGGAAACTTCAAGGCATTCACATCTTTCCATATCTGGATGATAGTTTTCTTTGTAGACTATTTCTGAAGCTGGAGTCTTTATCAACTGTTCCGAATATCTTACTCGCTCTGGCTTTTCAAATCAATTTAAAAAAATCTTTTCTCATCCTTTCTTGCAGAATTGTATTTCTGGGATGTCTGATAGAGTCTACCTTTCTTCCTTAAAGTGGAGATACTGCAACAGTTATTTCTAATTTTCTCTACTCAGAGCCGGTTATCTGCAAAATAATTCCTCAGGATATAGGGGTACATGGCAAAGAATTCCTCAGGATATAGGGGTACATGACAAAGAATTCCTCAGGATATAGGGGTACATGGCGTTAATGAATTCTCATGCTTCCGCTGGCCTGACTCCAGATGAAGAAAATCCAGTGGTACCTCAGGTCAGCTTGGACTCGGCATATTCAACTTTTATCCTTTCAGATCCTTGTTTTTGCATTTGTAAGAAGGGAGATTGTAATTTAGGTCTTTTATTCTCCCTTCCAGTCTGTCACTACAGATGCTTCCTGACATGGGGAGTGGTTTCAAAAGTGTTTAAAATGCAAGTTCTGCTGAACCCTGAAGGCAGACAGAAGCACTTAAATGTCTGAGAGATTTTGGCTGTGAGAAATGTCTTTTAAATCTTCTCTGATCCCCAGGACGACAAGACCGCAGGGATGTAATACATAAACATTGGGTAAGAGATTATAGCTTTTTTACAGACATGCTGTAATAACCTGGGAGATGATAGTTCAGCACAGTTTGACACTTCACGCATTCCATCAGAGCAAAATGTGACTGCTGACAAACTAAGTAGGACCAAGACAGACCCCACAAATAAAAACTTCATTATTGGGTCTTCCCAGAATTGATACATCTGTGAAAAGTACATCAAGTGGATCTGTTTGCCTCCTTTCAAAACAGGCAACCTAAGAAATTCTGCTCCAAAACTCATTGCAGATGACCCTGAAAGACAGTTGCCTTCTCATTCCCATGGAAGTATTCATGTATGCTTTTCCACCCTTTCCACTGATTAACGGATTCTTCTAAAAATCCATTAAAGAAACTCCAAAAATTGTGCTTGTGACTTTCTTCTGACCCAGGCAACAGTGGTTATTTCTTCTTTAGTCTGGCCAAGGCAATTACTACAGGCTTCCCCACAGACTAGATTTGCTTACACATGATGGGGATTGTTTGATACATTTTTAAAACGTTTTATCTCAGATGATATAATTTTGATGCCTTTTAGGCACTATTTTTTGAGGATATGCAGCAGGTACATAACGAGGCAGGGAAAATTGCTACTAGAATATCATACATCAGCAAGTGAAAAAAGACTTTCTAGTTCATAAGTTTATAGGTAGGTACTAGGCTATCGGCCCTGGGGCCTATACAAGCCCAGCCAAAAAGGTACCCTGGCTTTTGCCACCCAAGAAAATTATTTCCTCTGCCACTGTCGAGCAGAGCCACAGAGGTGATCCCAGGGTGAATTTCCTATCTCCCATCCAATCATCAAGATTTTTCTTGAAGAGTGCTAATGAGGAGCATTGTTTGATATAGATAGTTAGTTTATTCCAGAGTATGGGAAGTCTCTGGGACAGGAATCTATCCCTCCGGCATGTTCTGTTTATTGTGGTGACAAGGTTTAGGTCCCTAGAGCGTGTAGCTCAAAGGGATTGGGATTTCTTTAAGTGGAGCATGTCCAACAGCTCTGGGTTTGACATAGCTTTGTATGTTAGGCAGAGATCACCTCTGAGTAGGCGATATGCGATGGAGTAAAGCTGGAGTTTTTTGAGACGGTCAGCGTAGGGCATCTGTTTGAGGCCAGTAATCCTCTTTGTGAGGTATTTCTGCGGCCTTTCCAATTGTTGGAGATGTCTTGTGAGGTACATACCAAAACGGGCGTTGTACTCTATAATGGATCTAATGAGTGATGAGTAGAGGGGATCAATGACCTCTTTTTTTTCTGGATGAGAAACCTTTTGTGATGAGGTGTGCCACGTGGAAGGATTTCCTGACTACTGTGGCAATGTGATTATCAAAGGAGAGACTACTGTCCACCTGTGTCCCAAGGTCTCTTATCACACTTTCGGTGTTAAGTATACTACCGCCTATGTTGTAGTTCATGGGTACAGAATTTTTACCAAAGGGGATGACAATGCACTTTTTGGCATTGAGCTTGAGGCCATGGCTTTGACACCAGGTATCTGTCTCAGTGAGGCCCTTTTGTAGGATGTCCACATCGTTAGGAGTTTCGATTATGGCTCCTAGTTTGCAGTCCTCTGCGAACTTCGTTAGCCAAAGACCTTCTGTGTTAGCCTGTACTTCAGAGAAGTAGATACCAAACAGGAGAGGACCCAGGACTGAACCCTGTGGTACTCCACTTGTCACTGGTCTGAAGTCAGATTTGGAGTCTGCTACTTTAACAGTGTGGGTTCTGTCAGTGAGCCTGTTGGCAACCCATCTTGTGACATAGGGATTTATACCTAGTTTAGTGAGTTTTATACCTAGTTTAGTGAGTTTATCTATAATTCCAGAGTGGGGGATGGTGTCAAAAGCCTTGGCAAGATCTAGATAGGCTGTGTGAACCACCTCACCCTTGTCTACGGCTTTGGTGACTGCTTCAAAGAAGTCTATCAGGTTTAGGAGACATGATCTGCCTTTTACAAACCCAAACTGGGTGGGATCACAAACCCAAACTGGGTGGGATCCAGAGTTTGGAGATTACCAATGTCTTTGTTTATAAGTTCCATGATGATACGTTCCATGGCCTTGCAGACCAGGCTCGTCAGACTAATGGGGCAGTAGTTCCCGGGGTCCGTGGTGGCTCCCCCCTTGTGGAGTGGGATAACCGTTGCTGTGTGCCATTCAGCAGGCACAAAGCCTGAGGTGAGGCTATGATTGAGCATGGTACTTAGGTGGGGTGCCAGTTAGTTCTGTAGTTCGTGTAGAACGCAGCCTGGGATGTTGTCTGGTCCCATGGATGCTGTGTTCTTGGCTTTGGAGAGTGTGGTTTTTACCTGTGCAGCCATGATTACAAGAACATTGCATTCTTCCGGTGTAGAGATGGGCTCTTTAGGGGGTGAGAGGGGGGTAAAGTTAGCACTGAATATATCTGCCAGGATGTTGACAATATCAGTTGGGTCTGTATATTTAGTGCCATTGTGCTGTAACTCAGAGCAGATCTGAGTGTTGCCATTCAGATTCTTGACATAGCAATAGAATGCTTTGCGTTTGTCTTTAGAATCAGTGGCGATTTTGTTTTCGTAACTAGCTTTGGAGGATTTTATCAGGGATCGCAGCTTCTTTCTGAGGCTGACCAGGGAGCTCCTCCACTAGTGGGATTTTACTCTCTTTTGCAAGAGTTTCTTCCTTCTGTTGTACAGTTTGTTTATGGCAGGCGACCACCAGATTGGCTTCCTTTGTTTGGTGGATAGCGTCTTGGTTCTGTTTGAGATAGCACGATCCATGCACTCATGTAAGTGCTTATAAAGTGCAATTGTGTAGGATTCAGTAGTCGTAACTGTATTGTCCATCTGTATGGGTGTCATGAAGTTCACCACTTCTGTCTTAAGAAGCATTAAGTTGCTTTGGGGAAATTTTTTATTATGGTTTCCTTAATGGGGGGTGGAGGCAGGATGTGGATATCTAGGGTAATTAGCTTATGGTCGGATCGGACCAATGAGGCATCGACTTCAGGTGTGAAACACCGGTCACTTATATTGGTAATGACTAGATCTAGGATATTGTTGCCCCTGGTGAGGGTGTGGATAAGTTGATCCAGGGCATTGGAGTGTTTGAATTCCAGAAAGCGTTGAGCAAAGGAGTTGGTACATGAGTAGTTTTCCCAGTTAATGGTGGGGTAGTTGAAATCACCCATTATTAGGGTGTTTGGTTGAACCCTAATATTTTCCAGTACATCAAGAAAAGAGGAGTGGGAATCCTGGGGCATGGTGGGTGATCTGTAGCAAGCTACAATTTGGATTGCAGTATTGCCCAGAGTTAGTTGCACTTGGATAACCTCGGCTGCATTATGCTTTGCAACTAGCCTGTAGGTGTGGATATCCTTAATGAATATGGATACACCTCCGCCTTTGGTGTTCCGGTCCAGGTTACATGGCCGAAAAGTGTGGTATCAGTTATAGCCTGGTAGTGCAGGGGTGCTCTCTGGAGTCTTGAACCAGGTCTCAGTCACTGCACAGATATTGATGTTCTCCATTTTCAGGAGTGCCTCGAGTGAGTGCATTTTGAGATTTAAACTTCTGGCATTGAGTAGCATCACCCTCAGTTTTTGCTTGCCTGTTCCTGTTACGATGGTGAATTTGTCATTTGAACCTTGCCTAAAAAAGGCACTATAGGGGCGGCAAGAACCATTGGTGCCAGTCCAGGAGCCAAGACCTTGATGAGGTAGGGCTACCACTTGTTCTTGATTATTTGTGTGAGTTACTATCTTTTGGCCTTTTTTTTATTACTCTGTCAGTGTAAATTGTCAGCCATTTCTGCTTGTCTCTCCCTTTCTAACCATTCTCAAGTTAAACCGTTTTTCATAGAAGTATTGCATATGTGTCCAGCTAGGAAACAGCTTTGTGCTTGAAAAGCTTACTCTTTTTCCATTTGAACTAGTTTACAGGTTGACTTAAGGTTCATAGCATGGAAGACTGTTTTACTCATTGCTATGTCTTTTACTAGAAGAATATCTTGAGTTACAAGGACTTATTTTTCACAAATGCAGCATGTCTTTGAGAACTAATCCTTCTTTTACACCTAAAGCAGTCTGAAGTTTACCTTTAGCCAGACTTTTAGTCTCTCTCTCTCTGTCTTCTTCCCTGAACCCAAGAACAACAGAGAAAAGGTTCTTCACACCCTAGATGTACACAGGCAGCTCAGATGCTACTAAGACAAAACAGAGTCCTTCAAGAAAGTTAATCAGCTATTTTGTCTCCTGGGAAGGGAAGAGAAAAAAGACAGTGTCAAAGCAGAGTATTTTCACATGGTTGTCTAATGCCATTGCCTTTTGTTATAGTCACCATTGTAAGCCAGTTCCAGGTAGGGTTAGGTCCCATTCTGCAAGGGACTTAGCTTCTTTAGTGGCTTTCTGGAATGGGGTAGACTTTAGAAGTATTGCAGAGGCAATAGTTTGGTCCTTTGTACATACTTTGCAAAATGAATTCCTTTTCCAGATCCAAAATGGGCTTTGCTAGGACCATTCTCAAGGGGATCATGTATTCTTAGTTTATTTTTTTCTCCTCCCTTCTTAGTTTCTAAACCGTGACAATTGACCCAAGTAGCTTAGGCTACTGCAACACTGATTTAAATGTTGAACATGAAACAGTTGTGTAAGTAAACTTACCTAACAGTATGTGTTAATAGATAACTGTTGCAGTAGCTGCCTCTACTTTCAGACTCCTTAATTTGTCTATTTTCTTTCACATTCTGTTGCCACAGTGTGGATATATATACCCTTGTGTATATAGTTTACCCTTGGTTTTGTTTTCTAGTTTTATTCTTTCAGGGCTTTTGCCTTTCTCTCTTGTTTCTAGGCAAAAAAGCTGTGAAGAAATTAGCACTCTGTCTTACAAAGCATCGACGGAATCTCATTGTTGAAAGGTATCAGTCAGAAGAAGGGTAAAACAGCATTGGATATACCATGGAACACACTGAAGACGGTCACCAAAAAGTGGAGAAAATATGGGACAGCAGTGACTTTGCAAAGAACTGAACATATCTCTAAAATTGATGAAAACACGATGAAAACTGGTCAGGGAGGCTGCCAAGAGACCTACAGCAACACTGAAGGAGCTGCAGGAATTTCTGGCAAGTACTGGTTGTGTACTACATGTGACAACAATCTCCAGTTTTCTCCATATGTCTGGGCTATGGGGTAGGGTTGCAAGACAGAAGCTTTTTCTTGCACACAAAAACATCCAGGCCCAGCTAAAATTTGCATAACAATACACCATCTCCCAAAAGCATGTGGGAAAATGTGTTATGGTCTGATGAGACCAAGCGCAAAACCACTTTGCATCACCAAAAGAACACCATCCTCACAGTGAAGCATGATGGTGGCAGTATCATGCTTTGGGGTTGCTTTTCTTCAGCTGGAACTGGGGCTTTAGACAAGGTAGAGGGAATTATGAACAGTTCCAAATACCAGTCACTTTTGGCCCAAAACCTTCAGACGTCTGCTAGAAAGCTAAAACCTTCAGGCTAGAAAGCTGAAGATGAAGAGGAATTTCACCTTTCAACATGACAACAACCCCAAGCATACATCCACATCAACAAAAGAATTACTTCACCAGAATAAAATTAGTTTTGGAATGGCCCAGCCAGAGACAAGACCTAAATCCAATAGAAAATCTGTGGAGTGGCCTGAAGAGGACTGTGCACAAGAGATGAACTCGCAATCTGACAGATTTGGAGAGCTTTTGCAAGGAAGAGTGGGCAAATATTGCCAAGTCAAGATGTGCCATGCTGATAGACTCCTACCCAAGAAGACTGAATGTTGCAATTAAATCAAAAGGTACTTCAACAAAGTATTAGTTTAAGGATGTGCACACACAACAAAGTATTAGTTTATGCAACCGGCGTATTGCACATTTTTTATTTTTTTATATTTTTCCCCTAACAGATTTGTCAATTGAGTTGTACAGGTTATAGATTACATTAAAGGTGGGAAAAGTTTTGACATGATTTATTTTGGTCTTATTTTTTAGATCACAAAAAGCTTGGCATTTTAACAGGGGTGTGTACACTTTTCATATCCACCGTATTAGTTGTATTACCTCCTGATTTTTTATCATAAGATGATTTTTCTTCAAGTGATTTTCTGTCTGCAGTGAGATTTTTTTTTACTTTATATAAAGTATTTATGGAACTCTTTCCAACCAGTTAAGGTTACTGGTGGACAGGTCTACCAGCAGTAATACCATGATGCTACTTTAGCAAACCCAGTAGCATAAAATATTACAAACTACTTTTCTTACATGGCATTCTCTCTAAAGGATCTCTGGTATACTAGCTGTTCTTCCTGCTTTGGAGCAGTGGTGCATCCGTAGCCGTTTTTTGAGAAAATCCTTTTCTAAAGCTGTACTTGTGACACACGTTCTAAATTCTTCAGCTATAACATCTACACCAAAATTGTAAAGATGAAAATTGCTCAGCACACA
Source organism: Protopterus annectens (assembly GCF_019279795.1). NCBI lineage: Eukaryota > Metazoa > Chordata > Ceratodontiformes > Protopteridae > Protopterus > Protopterus annectens. The sequence continues at coordinate 865,870,919 of NC_056729.1, forward strand.
GATTCTTAATGGTACTAGTACTGCTATTCCGCCTCTTAAATATGATGTTACAGTTGGTAGTAACCTCAGATTTTCTACACATTTTTTCATATATTTTTGAAAACAAGTTACACTATCTTAGGACACATCTGATGTCTGTAGCAGATGTTTCTGTCTAGATGTCATCTTCAAAATAATCCAGTATTTCACCATGCTCATTATTGAGATGTTTATAGAAATGTGAATGTACAATATTTTTCATAGTCTGAAATATAAACAAACTGATATGTCTATCTGCAGCTGTTGCAAACAGAGGCCATGCATAAGTGGCATATTGTCTAAACGGATGTTTTTCTATTGACACCTTACAACACTGTTGACACAGTATGGGGGTGCTCAGTAACTGTACTAGTATAGTATACAGTATTTATAAATATGAACCCTTTTTAATATCTTCAGTTCTGTTTATCTCAAACATAGAAGCTGATGTAGTTTTATTTTTCCCACTTTGTTGGGTGTGGCAGTAAGTAATGTGCAGCAAACTTGTAACCTTTGCTCCAAAATTACATATCATCATCAGCTTCCTTTCTCATACTGTCATTTGCACCTGGTCCAGACATTTGTACATTTTTCTTTCATCCAGCAAAATGCTGATGTAATATGCTATATTTTATCACTGTACCCAACAGATTATTATTACACCTTTATTTCTGACAATGCCTTTAACAGTTATGTCAAAATGTATATTTTCAGCTTGTATTTGGAATCCTGAAACAAACTCCCATGAAACTCACGATGTAATGGAGTTAACAAAATGTTTATAAAGTATGAATATTTTCGTGTTACTATAGACAGAGATAATATCTTCAGATGTGCTTATATTAATCACTGCTGCACTAGCCTTAGCTGTATGGGTTATATCCTGCATAGGATATAAGCAGACACATTTCAAAGCTTCAGGGCATCTTCATCATGCCCAAACGGTCAGTTGTTTCAAGCTAAGCTGACTAAAAAGACAGGTTTAGGCACCAAGCTTTCTGGAGCTTTCCGCTGTTGGAAGAGAACACTCCTCTGCTAGCTATTGAGGATCAGCATTTGGCTTGTGCTGTCCCTTTGCTGAGCAAATAAGTTCCCTTTGAGGAACAACCTTCCACATTAAAAACATGTTTGTTTTATTGTACTTTCGTATTTAGGAAAGGTATTTGAGCTATGAGTTTGTGTTTAAACAGACTATGAATGAGACTTAAATGTAGTTTTAAATAGGAGCACACTTTTTTTATCTTGTCATTTTAAGTTATTTAAAGCAGAACTATTTTTTCTGTGGCTAAATTGTTTTAATTTTACTTATTAGGCCTGGCATATAAGTGCATTTTACTGTCAGAAAACTGACTTTTAATGAATATTTTTTACTGGCTTGTGCTGCTATTTTTGCTGGGGAAAGAGGCACCATTTTTGACTTGATCATGTAACAAACTACTGGTCCCATGGTCGGTCCTTCAAGCCACAAAAAGAAAAAAAGCAAACAGCCTTTTCCACCATAGCAGACTAGCAATTTGCCTAGCCACAGGTGAGTGACTGCTGCGGCCATAGCTTTTTCCTCAGATCACTCATCTTTTACCTCAGATCACTCATCTTTTACCCCAGATCCATCTGGTGTAGCACCTACAGCCCCTATGGACTAGGGATTAGCCACATCCTCTGCAGCTGTTGGGGTTCCCTCAGTGGGCAAGAGAGAGCCACTCTTATCGGGCCTGGGAGAGGAAACAGGGAAGACTTTGCTGGTTTGTCAGAATATTGTGCCTATCCCTCAGGAATCTGGTGCTGCCATTAATACCACCATTGATCCCACTGACATGAGTACTTCTGAAGATCATTGTGGTGCCTCTGTTCTGGCCCGGGCAACAGTACTTCTCCCTTTTTTGGAAATGGCCAAGGGCAACTATCACAAGCTTCTTCACAGAATGGATCTACTCGCACAAGATCAGGGGTGTTTGATACAACCCAACCCCAATAAACTTCAACTGACTGCCTGGATGAATTGTTCTTAATTCCCTTTAGGCATCCATTTACTGAGGACGTGCAGCAGGCAATGTAGGCAAGAAAGCCCACTGGTAGAAAATCATACATTTGCAAATAGAAAAGTGTTCTAGTTGGTGCCAACAACATAGCTAGTACCCATTCAGGGCTAGTTGATCTCTGGTCTCACAATACTTTTGTGAGTTACTGTCCTATGGTCTCTCTTACTCGCCCATGGAGGTTCATTTAACAGGCATTTCAGCATGACTGCCCACGGATCCTCCTTCGGTGTACTGTCATGGCAAAATTTTTTTAAAAGGTGTTATGCATAAGAGACCTCCAAGAAAACTGGTGGCCCCTCCTTGGGATCTTAATTTTGTGTTAGCAAAACTAACATTTTCTTCATTTGAACAAACTAATCTGGTTGACTTGAGGTTCTTAACATGAAGAGCAGTTTTACTGATTGCTGTGACATCTGAAAGCAGAGTATCTGTGTTGTAAGCTCATATGGTTGGTCAACTCTATTTCATTTTCCACAGGGACAGGTTTTCTTTGAGAACTAATCCTTCTTTCATGTCTTAGTGATATCCAAATTTACAACAAGTCAAACTATCCATCTCCCCATTTTCTAAACCTAACAATGAGGGAGAAAGGATACTTCATGCTTTGGAGGTCCACAAACAACTTTGGTACTATCTTGACAAAACTAAGTCTTTCAGATCAGCTGTTAATTTCTTGTGAAGGTGAAAAGAAGGGACAACCTGTTTCAAAACAGACTTTACAAATGGTTGTTTAAAGCTATTACCTTCTGTTGCACTCACCTTAACAAAACTCTTCCTGGCAGCATCATGGCCCACCCTACAAGGGTTGTGGCTTCATCAATGGCTTTTTGGAAAGGGTTGGATTCTAGAAGCAGCAATGTGGTCCTCCACAAAGCTCTGTAAGCATGATTCCTTTTCTGTGTCTAGATCAGGCTTTGCTAGGACCATTGTCCAGGAGTTTCTGGACCCTTCTCCTTCCACCTCCCAAATGTTGTAAGCTAGAGTAATCTACCATATGGCTATGAGTACTGCAGCAGTGGTCAATATGACCATAGTACAGTTGTGTAAGTAAACTTGCCATAATAGTAGATGTTCGAATGATCACTGCTGCATGGCCGCTTACTCCCTTCCTCCATCCTCCTTGTTTTTTGTGTTTTTTTTATGAAAGGGTGTGGACATTTACTTTTCTGTTGCTCCTAGTATTGTCCTTTCAGGGCACAGCCTCCCTCTCTGTTTTGGCGTGAAAACTCTGAAGTTAGCTCGACTTGAATGGACTGATTGATTGGGCTTATAGAAGGTGCCCTGAAGCTTTGGAAGCTGGACAGCTGTTACATCCTATGCAGGATATAATCCATATAGCTAAAGCTACTGCAGCAATGATCATTAAAACAACTATTATGGTAAGTTTACCTATACAACTTCCTGTTTGGGCTGAAACTCAAAGACCACCTGCAACTTTCTTTCCGTCTTCCTCAACTGTATTCTGATTCTGAACACTCATATACATTTTTTCTTCTTTCAACAAAACAATGCATCTATTAAAATGCGTCATTTTTTCTGTTCTACGAAACAGATGTTAATGCCTTTAACTTTGCTGTGATGAGATTGTATGCTTTCAGCATATGTTTCAAATCCTGAGCCAAACTCTCACATCGGTGAGATAGCAAGATAATTATAAAATATGCAGATTTCCATGACCACGCTGTACACATACACAGATACCAGTATCTTAATTTTCCTGTGATACACATCTGCAGATTGCATGCTGCTTTCTTTTACATATCCTCATCTTACTCCAGTGTAAGAAACTTGTGCCATTTTTTGCTAATGTAAATTTTAAAACTACACCATAGTTTGTACATTGTTCTGTCTCTGTTTCAGCTAATGCCTGTCATTTCATGACATGTCAGACTGAATTTTAACTCTGTGTTGTACATTTACACATTCCAACTGCCAAAGAGATGCAGAAACACTAGATTTTATATGCACGTATGGCTGTATTTATGTGTGTGTATCCATATGTATGTATATGTACATGCATGCACACCCACTATATATATATATATATATATATATATATATATATATATATATATCAGTTGGAAAAAAATCCTTTTTTCATTCAGTGATTAAATGAATTAAATCTAGCTAATTACTGAGAGGATCTGAGGGGTAGAATTTATTATTAAGGATATCTCGCTGCATTTTTATTTAGCTAAGAGTGCTTTGAGACTGCTGCTGGTGTGTGACTCCAATGGATTTTTCCCACCCATCCATCTAGTCCATGTTGTGATTTTAACTCATTACATCCAAGTGACGCCTCCAGGTGCATCTGCAGTTAACTCCTACAAATGTCTTTAGGCATCAAATATTGCTTGTTCATATTTGCATCAATAATTCCAAAACCATGCTATGTACAAGGTTTTAAAATATTTTGTCTTAATGCTTACCCAATGGCAAACTCAACTGCATTAATATTTGACTTCTGTCTAGTGCAGGTTAAGAGATTGACTGTTGTTTTTATATGTTAATTTATATAGATATAATTTTCACATTTTTCTAAATATCTCAGCAACCAAGTAACACAGACAGAACTCCTTGGCATCTTATGAAAACTGTCAGCTAGATTAATAAAATACTGCTAACAGTATATGTGTAACTTGAGTGATTGCAATTTGTTTATAAAATATTACAGATGTAATAGTTACTGTGACTTATAAAATTCAGTTTAAGGCCTAGAACCTAAAGAATACTACGATTATAAAATAGTTTGTGCTGAAGGGTTTGCCTTTTATAACTCCTATGATTACAGAGATATAAACATTTGTTTGAAATGTGAGGACATAATTTGATTCTGTCAAAGGCTTACGCTCCACTGATTGGACGTTACAGTGCAAACTTCCTGAACTCCATTGGAGTGAATGACTGTTGGTGACTTTTGAGCAGCCTGTCCCTACTTTGTCTCATCTTATCTGTTCATTCTACTGGCATTGAAAGATCAAAATTATAAAGGCCCTCTCCTCAGGCTCTTTTAGCTTGAGTTAGCCTCGGTTTAATATCATCCCACTCACTCGGTGGATGCTGCAATAGTAGTAATTTTTTTCTTCAAATCTGCAACGGTTGGGACTAGACTGCCAATTGCTGGTGAGCCTAAGAATTGCAACATTGGAATCAGCTTGGGATTAGACTTTCTGTTTTGCTCCTGGCAAGAGAGTAAGCAGAGAGGTGTTATTCCTAGCAATTACTAGTCACTGGAAACCTGAAAATGGCTTCTTAGGATCTCCCTTGGAATTAGTGCTACTGTTTTGCTCCTGGTGAGAGAAATAGCAGAACTGTATTGATTCCTGCTGGTTTCTGATTAGGTAGTGTGCATGGGACTTCAGCGAGTGATATGGTTACAGTTTTAGTGGGAACCTCTTCAATGCCTTTGTGCAGATCAGCTTTCTGTTGTGCCCAGTTACAGTAGGTTCTATTTGGGGTATCTACCAAGAGAAAACTATACAGTGTTCTGAACCCAACAATATCGGGGTTAATATTACTTCTCAGGAAGCAGCTTGAGATTAGTGCTACTGTTTTGGAGCAAAGGATCACTGATTCCTGGCTGCATGCAGCAGTGTTGAAACCAGCACCATCTCCCCTACTAGACAGACAGCACTTCAAATTCAGGTCGACTCCAAAACTCATAGGTGTTTACTAGGCTAATGACCACAACAGTGGTGTAGCTTGGGGGGGGGGTGAGAGGGGTGGTCCACCCAGGCCAGCACATTTGAGGTAAAAAAAAAAAAAAAAAAAGTTTTTTTAAGGATGTGCTTCTTTAAAAACAGTCTGCATCATGTCTGTGTGTTGTCACACAGGCGTCCTGTTCTTCCTGTCTGCCTCTGCATGCAATTATTGCTGCCAATGAGTGCTCTTCATCAAGTAAGGGGAATTTTCAATCATGCTGCTGCTTCAAGTGAATTTTACAGTGTTTATGGTATATTACATTTGATTCAAAACAATAGCAAAAGGAGATGCTATCAGTGGAGAATTTGGACATTCAGTAAAAAGTTATAAATTAATTTGCAGGAAATTTGGAGAGGAGAGCAGTTGATGTTTTGACTTTTATTGCTAGAAGATTTAAATAAAAATGGTTGTGTGATACATGTAAATTGGAATAGATGATGGTGTGTGTTTTTGAACTATAAGAACATTGAGGGCCCTATTTGACCATGGTTGTATGAGGGGAGGGGTGGCAAACCCAAAGACAGCCCTGGGAGGCACAAACTCTAGCTATGCTACTGGACCACAAGGGCCTAAGCCTAGCCATGCATCCCAAATCTCTGACAAGTTCTAGTACTCTTGGTAAATATGAGCAGAGGCTTGGAAGATTAAACATTTACAAGCAGGGGCATGGGAGATGAACCATTTACAGGTTGCCTGTGTCCATTAGAGACATAGGTGCCAAACCAGGGATGAATTTCCTATTCCCCATCCAGTTGTCCAAGTTACACTTGAATTGGGTTAGGGAGAAACTCTGTTTGACATGGATGAGGAGCCTGTTCCTGCAATGAGGTAGTCTCTGTGATACATACCTGTCTCTCCAGCAGGTCTTATTTATATCACAGGCAAGGTTTAAGTCTTTAGAATGGGTAATTCTGGTGCTGTGTGTTTTGTGCATATGTAGGAGGTCAATTAGAGTGTAGTCTGACATTCCCTGTATGCCAGGCATAGATCTCCCCTCAACAGCCTATGGGTGACAGACTACAGGGATAGGGTCTTGAGGCTGTCTGCATAGAACATTTTACATATGCCCTGTATTCTTTTAGTGAGGAACTTCTGTGGACATTCCAAGTTGTCGGATATTCCTGGTTAGGTACATACAAAAAGGGGGCATTGTACTGAATGATAGGTCTGATGAATGCTGAATATGGTGCAACAATGACTTCCTTGGACCTAGATGCCATACCTTTGTTTATAAGTTGCTCAACATAAAATGATTTCCTCACTACTGTAGACGCATGATGGTCAAAGGAAAGATTACTCTGTATGTGTCCCTAAGTCCCGGAATACTGGGTCAGCTCTAAGGGCTGTGTTTTCAGTATGATGGATACCAGGGGTAGATGACTTCCCAAAGGATACTGTTATGAATTTCTTGGCATTTAGTTTTAGTCCTTGGCTCTGACACTAGTTGTTTGTCTGTGGCAGTGTGGGATTCAATGACAGCTCCTAATTTGCAGTCTTCTGCAAATGTACGTCAACCAGAGACCATTGACATTGGCCTTGACTTCAGAGAAATAAATGCCAAAAAGGAATGGTCCAAAAACCAATCCCTGAGGTACTCCACTTGTGACTGGCCTCTTTGTAGAGTTGGGCTTCCCATATCTAACTTCTTAAGTCCTGTTTGTGAGGTAGTTAGCTATCCACCAGGCAAGGGAGCCCGCAGGATTTTTTGCAGGGGGGTGCAAACCCAAGCCCCACCCACACTGCCCCACCCCTCTGCTGCTCCGCCCACTCATCCCCACCCCCCACCCCTGCCCACGCAGCCATTCCAGTTTGCCAATACTTGGCTATTTTTCCTCCTTTGTCATAGACACTGTTCAAATCTCTGTGTGCATACTGTTTTATGCTTTACTTCTACAATGATTATAGATATTTGGATTTCATTTACAACTTTTATTTCAAATTTTATAGCACAAACACTGATAGACATTTACTAAACCTAAACAAAGCAATAGTCTTACAATGAAAGGAGACTTAGCATTAAAACTTCTCTACCTTTCAAACCCACACTCACCAAAACAACATTGAAACCCGCATTCAAAGAAAATGCATCTGGCCAGTGGCAGGCTAAGTTTACCTTTGGGCTGTTTTCAAATCATAGACTCTTTGCACACATTTCTATAACCATGCAAAAGTTATTTGATTCACCTCCCTGACTATATTAATTATACTATATAATAATTGAATTATATCCCTTGTATAATACAGCACCACTTGTTAGAGTGTGTTTTAAATTTATAGTTCTGAACATTTTTCCTTTAAGCAATGAAACAAATCATATGAACCAATAATGACAACCTGCCCAATTCAGAACATTTCAGCCATAAAGGGCCACTCTACTCAAACTTCTGTCATACAATCCACCAATATCAATCAATATGCAGAATCTTTGCAGAAGTAACTTATCTGAATAATTCCACATTAAAGAGATCTGAAACCAGTGAAGAGGTTGTTGCTAGAAAGCAACTTTATATTTCAGTGTTTCATCTACAAATTCACTGCCTGCTGCCCTTGAAAAATAAATTGCTTACGTTATATTAAAAAAATGGTAAGCTGGTATATTGCAATAGGGAATGGGTGGCAAGCTGAAAAACAAGTTAATAGTTATTAGGCATCTCATCCAAAGGAGGACATACACCCCCTTAAAATACAAATCTACATGTTGTAGGAGTAGAACCTACAGCCCTCTGTATCAAGATGCAAGTATGCTACCTGCTGTGCTGCTTTAAAAATTCCATACCACAATAGTGATACTATTTGCTAAACAAAACAGTTGCACATTTTAAGTAGGCTTAGCATGAACAGCAGTAAATCAAACAGTTGCACATTTTAAGTAGGCTTAGCATGAACAGCAGTAAAACTCTCTTCCCCTGAAGCTCACAATTCCTTGAAAATGCACTTGAAAATAAATTCCACCTGCTAACTCTAGGACATTTCACTCTCTTTAACACACACCTCAACCTCTAAGTGCAAGAAATCTGGACAAAGCCTAAAGTAAATAGGAGCAGATTATAAATATTGCTCTCATGAACTTAGAACATTGCTAGAATAACAGGATTTATGTTGGTATGCATTTTTCTAAAGGATATGACATCTAAAACTCAAATGTCTGTCATTATTTAATAACTTCAATGCTTTTAGGAGGAATATGGGGCAAAATCTGGACATTCTCCAAAACCTGGACAGCTGAGGGGTATGCTTTCTCCTCCTTATACATACATACATACAGACACACATACACATCATACCTCTCAATCTGTTAACACAAGAAATCTGGACAAAGACTGTTATAATGTTGGGGATAAAGGCCCAAAACTAGGGACACATTAGACAGTTGCTAGAATAAAAGGATTTATGTTAGAATTGAATTTTCTGAATAATATGAAGTCTGAAACTGAAATGCATGTCATTATTTATTAACAACTATATTCAGATATAGTTGGTTGTCTCAGTACTCACCGTGGCTTGCATTTTCTCCACTCTTGAAAGGCCCACTCTGCTTAACTTGTGTATTATTTCCTCAGTCACTTCACCATGGGTTGCAAGGCAGCTTCATCACTAGTGTGTGCACAAAACATAATGCCTTCAATGAGTCTTGCAAGAAATCACATCCAATCATCATGGCACAAAGGTTCTACTGAAGATGCTTCCAATTTTTCTTATACACGAACATGACAGAAGCCAGAAACAGCTGTTATTCCGCAGCTAGATGCAGCAGTAGCAAAACAAATTGCAAAGAACCAAAATAAATTTGGAACCAATTGTATCTGCCAGTATTTACTGTGCAACCCATGACATTCCTCTCTGTGGAAAAGAAAGCTCTGGTGGAAATTTGTGTTACTTGTTAGATTTTCGTATTGAAGCTGGTGGGACAATACTGGAACAGCACAGTGAAACAGCTGCAGAAAATGCTTGGTACACATCCCATAGGGTGCAAAATGAGCTGTTGGCAGAATAAGAACACGTACTTTAAAAGAAGATTGTTTGTGCAGCAAACAGTGCAGTTAGATTTAGTGTATTGGCAGATGAAACTGCAGATATCTTAGACATTGAGCAGTTGTCATTGGGCATTTGGTTTGTTGATGATGATTGTATTCGAGAAGAGTTTGCGGTTTTTGTTCCCGTTGTTGTGAGAGATGCACAGTCTGTATCAAATGTCATTGTCAGTGAATGCATAAAGTGTGATCTAGACCTGGAAATTTTACTCAGACAGGCTATGATGGCTGCTCCATAATGGCAAGCATCCAGAATGGTGGTCAGGCAAAGATTTGTGAAAAGTATCCAAAAACAGCCTTTATCCACTGCATCTCACAGACTAAACCTTGTAGTCAATGATCTGAATGATGTTCCTGAAATATGTAGTGCTGTTGGTGTTATCAAGATTATTACTTTTGTCCATGACAGTCCAAAACAATGAGCATTGGTACCAAATATACCTCTTCTGTGTGAGACATGATGGACCGAGAAATATAAATCCATTCATGTGTTTAGTCAGAACTTTGAGAAAATATTTGACTTTCTTCAGAAGAGCACTGCTGGTGAAACCAGACAAAATGCACATATATTACTCAATGCTTGCTCTTCATGCACTTTTCTTATTTTTCTCTTCATTATTGCAAATTACTCATCAGTTCTTGAGCCTGTTGCCCAGATGTTTCAGTCTGTTCAACTTGATATTGTAGAGGCTCAACAACACATCAACAGACTCATTGAAATATTCAAGGAGCACTGTAACCATGCTGAAGAACACTTTAGGAATGACATTCTCAGTAAGGCAAGATCACTAGTAGATAAATTTAGTATTGAGTTGGTGTTGCCAAGGATTTGCAGTCGACACACCGAGCAAACACAGTAGGCGTGGATTTTGACAGTTATTACAGAACAAGTATTTCTATTCCCTATCTTGTCTCATTAGTTTCTTCACTGACATCTCGCTTTTCCACCATTAACACTGCTCAGTGCAACTTATTTTATCTGCATCTTAAAAATAATGCAAAACCTACAACGTGAAGAATTCTGAAAACGAATTGCCGTCAGTAATGAACTATATCATATTGCTACTATATCTGAATGATCGCTTCTTGTCTGATGCATTGACGTTGAAGTTATAAGACAACCTAAAGAATCCAATGGGCTACTACTACCTTTGTAGTCAATATCTTGCAGATCTTCTATCAATGATGTTACTGAACAAAAACAAACAAAACAGTGTCAGGTATGGGATAAAAAAAAAAAAAAAAAACATTTTCTGATGTGTTTCAACTACACCAATGATTAACACATGCATCATGCTAACCTGGACAACAACAAAAAATAAATACATAAAACTAGTTGATTTTTGCTTGTGTACATGTTTATGCAAAGAAAACTTAATACTGCAGTAAGCACCATTGTACCTCTCAACTGAACAGATTTTCGCAGAATGTCCAGATTTTGCCTCAAATTTTTTGTGTTCTTCCTAAAATCTGTACTTTTCTGGCAAATAGCTGAGGACTGAAGTCATTAAATAATGATAAACATTTGAGTTGAAGACTCCACATCCTTCAGAAATTTCATGGTAATGCAAAACCTATTATTCTATCAACTTTCTAAGTTTGTAAGAACAATATTTAAAATCTGTCCCTAGTTGTTCCCCCATCATTTTAGGCTTTGTCCAGATTTTTTGCTCTAAGAGGTTGAGACTGAGGTATGAATTATGGATAGGAATATATGTTTTATGCACAGTCTTCACAGTTTCCCTTAAAATGTCAATGAACCTCACGTGAACTTGTTTATATTCTCCTGCTTTGACAATCCGGCTAGTGTTTTTTTAGTTTTTCCTTTCTTGTCTTATCTTTAGTACATCTTCAACATTATCTCTACTAAACATACTGTATGAACAATCATGTTACTACATACTATACTTTTAATTGTATGTCTAAACCACTATGCTTATGTAAATATCTTATGCAATCATATATCTGCTATATTTTACAACTGTGTAAACCACAATGCTCACGTAAATATCTTATGTATAGTATGTTAGCAATTGTTCTGGAGCTTTTCTCCCTGGGCCTCTGCTGAAAATGGACAGCTTTGTCCAGTCAGACCTCCTCGATAAACAAATGTAAAATAAAAAAACAAATCTGACCTTTATGTGGATTCAAAAAAAAGAAAAGTACATCATGTAACAGAAACCAAACAATGGCTCTCTGAATTTACTATACTATTCTGTAACTGAATGCACATTACTTAATGTTAACTGATAAAACAATTAAATAAAAATACAGTATGACAGGGGAAGAAGATAATGCTTTATGATTTGTAAACTGCTCATAACTTGTCACAATCCTTGAAGGGTATAAAACACCTCTTTCTAACCTTTAGAGTCTGGAAAAAATATTTTCTCGATAAGCAGCAATAAAGACTCCAGCATATAATAAAATGCATACACACCAGAACATAACAGTTAAACATACTGTGCATGTCTCTCTGCATATCTGTAAATTAGTAAGCCATGTCTTTTTAAACCTGTAGTAAATGTTATGTTCTCCATGATAACGTTATATATGTAGTTCTTTGCATACTCTCACCTTAGTAAACATCCTGTAGTGACAAGAACACTGTCTCTTTGGAGTTACTTTGCAATATGCTTAAATCAAAACTACTTGCAGAAGACAATGTTAATCCATCCTGAATGCGACCAATACAACACTTTATTAAAATATCTATTAATCTACTAAGAAAACAGATTTCTGCCTCAAAGTAAGAAGTAATTAAAAACAGTTAATAACAACAACAACAACTCCCCCTCTTTGGTCTGACGTCCTGTGATTTGTAATGCTAGCTACTCTCCAAAAAAATATTTGTTTGGGACTTCCTTATCAATTAAGGTAGATCAGCAGCAAAAATCTGCACTCCTTGAAGATGTGACAACAATGCAAACAGCACAACATAAGTCTCCTGATAAGTACTGCAAAATATTCTATTTGCCATTTCCTATATAACCATCTGCATATGGGCAGAAGCTGGAACACAGAGGTGAAGCAATCAGTACCTTTATTTGGCCAAGATGGGTTTTACAATGCACCTACTACAGCTTCACCTTCAACAGGGTCAGGCAACAACTACTAAATAAACAAAACCCTATGTTTAATAAAATAAACAGATCTAACGTCACCACATTTCATTTTTTGAAAGTTTACTATTACAAATACTAACCCATCTCTAAACTTGAGTACAGCGTGGTATTCTAAGAAAATAAAATCTAAAATTTGTCACATCAGGACAAAGTCCAATAAAAGTGTTCCAAATTTCAAACCAAATTATTTATCGTAGCACAATTGAAGTTACAGACACTCCCAATCCCACAGTGTCTGAAAACTTTTAAACTTAGGGTGCATACATACTTTAAATAAAAATACTAATAACTACATGCAAACATTTGAAATATGCACAGATAGAAAACAGTAGCACAACTCAATCTGGTGCAGGCTTGTATTTCAGCAGACCGCAAAAAGTTCAGGTGTACATCATAACACTCCAGCTGGAACTAATTGTTAATAGTTGTTGTGGTACAGCTCTGTAACAAGGGGTGGACACAGGAGCAGAGCAGAAGTACTACATACTACTACAGAAATAATGGGTGACGTCTAACAGGCCAAAATTAATTCAGACAGCAGTTATACCTTCGGTAAGGCCACCTCCAGGCAGACAATAGTTAACATGGATGCAGATGCCACTCTGTCCCTAATGGGTGATAACAGCCCCATAAAAAAAAGTAAAACAGACAGTATTGTTCTCTCAGAACATGCAACACAAATGTGCAGCAGGCAACTAGGACACAACTCTGTTCTAGTTTCAATTGTTAAAACATATACAAGGCTCCAGAGAGCACCCCTGCATTACCAGGCTATAATTCATACCACAACCTTTGTCCACCTAACCTGGACCAAAACACTAAAGATGGAGGTGTGTCCATATTCATTAAGGATATCCACACCTCCAGGCAAGTTGCTCAGCATAATGCATCCGAGATTATCCAAATGCAGCTAACTTTGGGCAAGATCGCAATCCAAATTGTAGCTTGCTACAGATCCCCCACCATGCCCCAGCATTCCCACTCCTCATTTCTTGATACACCGGAAAATATTAGGGCACAACATAACACCCTAATAATGGGCGATTTCAACTACCCCACCATTAACTGGGAAAACTACCCATGTACCAACTTATTTTGCTCAACGTTTTCTGGAATTCATAAATTCCAACACCTTGGATCAAATTATCCACACCCCCACTAGGGGCAGCAATATCCTAGACCTGGTCATTACCAACATGGGCATCCGGTGTTCCACACCAGAGGTCAGTTCATCATTGGTCAGATCCGACCACAAGCTAATCACCCTAGACATCCACATCCCACCCCCACCCCCTATTAGGTAAAACACCATAAAAGATTTCTCCAAAGCCAACTTCTCTCTTCTTAAGTCAGAAGTGGCAAACTTCACGGCACCCATGCAGACAGACAATAGAGGTACGACTGCTGAATCCTACACAAATGCACTTTGTAAGCACTGACACGAGTGCATGGATCATGCAATTCCTAACAGAACCAAGATGCTATCCTCCAAAAAAGGAAGCCAATATGGTGGTGACCTGCCATAAACAAATTCTACAACAGAAGAAAGAAACTGTTGCAAAAAAGAATAAACTCCCTGGTCAGCCTCAGTAAAAAGCTGAGATCCCTCATCAAATTCTCCAAAGCTCATTACGAAAACAAAATCGCCACTGATTCTAAAGACAGCCACAAAGCATTCTATAGCTATGTCAAGAATCTCAATGGCAACACTCAGATCTGCTCCGAGTTACAGCACAATGGCACTATATGTACAGAACCAACTGATATTGACAATATCCTGGAAGATAGGTTCAGTGGTAACTTTACCCCCCTCTCACCCCCTAAAGGGCCCATCTCTATACCGGAAGAATGCAAAGTTCCTGTAATCATGGCTGCACAGGTAAAACCACACTCTCCAAAGCCAAGAACACAACATCCATGGGACCTGACAACATCCCAGGCTGCGTTCTACATGAACTACAGAACAAACTGGCACCCCACCCAAGTACCATGTTCAATCATAGCCTTACCTCAGGCTTTGTGCCCACTGAATGGCACACAGTGACGGTCATCTCACTCCACAAAGGGTAGCCACCATGGACCCCAGGAACTACCGCCCCATTAGCCTGATGAGCCTGGTCTGCAAGGCTATGGAATGTATCATCACGGAACTTATAAGCAATGACATTGGTAATCTCCAGACTCTGGACACTACTAATTTTGGGTTTGTAAAAGGTAGGTCATGTCTCCTAAACCTGATAGACTTCTTTGAAGCAGTTACCAAAGCTGTAGATGAGGGTAAGGTGGTCCACACAGCCTATCTAGATCTCACCATCTCCTACTCCACCACTAATATAACTACATCAGATGTTGCCAAACCTGGGGTGTACGTTATAAACTGAAGCCATTTGGTGTAGCTTTGATAGAATGGTCCAAGACTGACTGAATTAATATCAAAGTACTGTGCAAATACATTGACCATCTGCTCACATGACCTAATGAGTGGAGAAATATGCTTTGACAAAAGCAATAGAATGTACATGCTCAGCAAGTGGCAATTGACAACAATATATACTACAGACATTAAACAATGAAATACTGAATAACAAAGGTAGGCAAAGGGGGAGGTGAAAAAGAAGAAGCAGCAGCAAAGAGAGGGAAGAGTAAGCAAGAGGAGGAAAAAAATTCAAGCAGGAAGCCAAAAGAGTGGAAGGTAAAGGTTAACAACTGCAGATGCCTTGGGAATAAAATAAAAATCCTGCAGACACTGGCAGATTAAGAGCGAGAGGGCAGCAGCTGCCAAGACTAACCAGATGCTGGGCTGAATCTAGAAGTGCACAGGCCTCAGGCACAGCACATTTACATTTGTATTATGCAGGTACCTAGGTCATTAAAACTGAGAGGAGTATTCTATTAGAGACCTTAGAGTGAGAAAGAAATAAGCTATATTTAGCACAGGAGCCCAGGACAAAAACAGAAGGAACAAAACACACTTGTCCTGCTTTTATTGAAGACAACACTTTTTTTGTTCTTTACAATAAAAATCCCTGGTGCCTTGGTTCACTAGTCTTCTTGGGAATAAAACTCACAATCACTACAACCCATTTAAATAGTTAACACAATTAATTAAATCAATTTTTTTCATATTCTTAAAATAATAGTACTCAAATTATATAAAACAACTCCAATTTACTTTTACATTTAAACCATAAGGTTTATAAGTCCTATATTTTAAAATAAAATAACTTTCTTACTTCAATACCTAAGTTTTAATGTTACATCCATTAATTCTGGATGTTGTAAAAGTACAAAGAACTTTAAATTATTCACATTATGTTAAGAGTCTTATATCCGTTTTACCACCAAGTTATTTATGCAACCTCAATGGATAGCATTCAATAGCATATATATATATATATATATATATATATATATATATATATATCGATAGCATTCATAGGTTTCGATAACATATGCACCTGGCTCCTGACAGAAGCTACAAATTCCAACCAAAAAAGTCTTTGACATTTGACACCACAAAGAGATTAGCTAACAGCCATTCTATATCCATATTTAATTCCTTGGAAACCCTTATTCATACTAACATGTGGCATCGGCATGAGTGACACACTTACCTTTCACTTCTACGTTCATGTGCACAGTCCAAACGTCCTCGAATTCAAATCTCCAGTAGGCGCGAAAGAAAATTATGTGAACCATTAGTCGCAAACAGACACGGAAGACGAAAACAGGTCGCAAACACCTGTTGCGTCTGTGCGACTGCACGGGATGCAAAGAGCATTCTTAAAGAGGAACGCCCTTTAAAAAAAAAACTTTTTTTTTATTTAAATTAATTTCTCGGCTAGCCGGTTCCAGGGGGGTGCAAGTGCACCCCCTTGCACCTGCCTGCGGGCGCCCTTGCCACCAGGTGACATATGAGTTTGTATGTAACCTCTTCAGTTTGTCAACAATGCCCAAGTGGGGTATTGTGTCAGATGCCTTGGCCAGGTCAAGGTCAGTAGTGTGAATTATTTTGCCTTCATCCATTGCTTTGGTGACCTTCTCAAAGAAGTCCACTAGGTTGACTAGGCATGACCTGCCCTTGACAGAACCATACTGGGTTGGGTCCAGTGACTGGAGGTTTAATTTATCATTATTGATCATTTCCATGATAATTCTTTCCATGGCTTGAGACTTGTAGGTCTGTAGTTTCCAGGGTCTTTAGATGGCTCACCTTTGTGCAGAGAGATGGATCTTGTTGTTTTCCATTCATGAAGCACAAAGCCTGTTTGGAGGCTACAGTTAAATAGCAATTCCAGACGGCCTGCTAGGTCATGTTTCATGCTACTTGGAAAGCATTCTGTGATATTGTCGGTCCCTGTTGATGCAGTGTTCCTGGCCTCAGAGAGAGCATGAAGGACCTGTTTCCTAGTGATAGCAGTGGGAGTTATATTTGATGGTATTTCCTGAGGAAAGGTTGAGGGGGAGAGAGGGTGAAGTTGGAGCTGAATTTATCAGCCAGGAGGTTTGCTATATTTTTACAATAAGCTCTACACACAATTGTGTATTGCCTTTGAGGTTCAAATTTGGCATTAGTAGACTTTATTTGTCCTCTGAGATGTTTGTTTAGTTTGATGGGTATGGCTGCCTCTATGCAGCTATTAACATGCTTGTATAGATTTCTGTGAAGAGTTCTCCATAGGCAGCAGTGAGTTTATGGGTGCTTAACATTTTGCCAGGTTATCACTTAGTAGCAGGAAGTTAACATTAGGGTAATTCCTGAATATTCCAGGTTTAGCTGCGGGTCCCAGGTTTTATTTTTCCTTCAAAGGAGACAATTTTGTTGTCGTACCTTACCAGAGAAGACATTACAGTAGGGGGTGTGCAGCACTCGCCCATATTACTGAGGACCACGTGCAGTATGGTTGCACCCCTGGTTGATGTATTGACAGTCTGGTCCAGGGAGTTTTTTTTTTACAAAATCCAGGAATCTTTGTGCCTGTGCATTTGGTGTCATATAAGATGATAAGTTAATAGTGGGGTAATTAAAGATGCCCATGAATATGGTATTGGGTTGGATGGTGAGTGTGTCCAATAAGTTTAAACACATGGTATGGGTTTACTGGGTCACAGAGGAGGACCTACAACTTGCAAGGAAATGGTATTGAATTTTGGCCATGGTGATTTGCACAAGAAGTAGCAGACTCCTCCACCTTTAGTCCCTGTCTGAGCAGTAGCTGGTCCAAATGTGTGGAAGGCATTATAACCTCACACTGTTGGTGTGCCCTCCACCGCTTTGAACCATGTCTCAGTGACCACACAGACATCTGCATTCTGTAGGGTGAAAAGAGCTTCTAGGGAGTGGAGTTTTTTGTTTAAACTCCTAGCATTGAGCAGTAGTACAGCTAGCAAATCAAAACCAAGAAAATCTATGGCAGAAGTACTTTCAGTTTGGCATTGCCTAAAAAAGGCAGTAGGGGAAGACAGTTTTAGCTAATATTCGGAAGTCTAGAGGGTAGAGGTACAGATCACCCCTGGCAAAGCAGCATAGTCTGTTGACCATCTCTTTCCATGCTGACAAATATTGCACACCCTTAGAATGACACCAGAAAGTAAGCCAATTATTTAATTAGTCCTCTTTTGTTCATATTGTGACATCATCCTTGGAGAAGGTAAAATGCTGCTCAGTGCTAGGCTTATACCAATCTGGGACACATATTCTGAGAGCTCTATGATGTCTCTCTTCATAAAGTCTAGGGAGGTACGTCTCAGGTTATTTTCACCCACGTGGACTATGACTGAGCCATACCGGTACTTGTAATCCAATGCCTTGAGTGCATGCTTAATGTGGCATATCCTAGCCCCTGATAACCAACTGACTGTGACTTTCTCCTTACTCAGCCTAGTGAGAGGGGCATCTGTATGTCTCACTGTGAAGTCTCCAATAACCAGAATGTTGGGTTGTGTGGTGGCCTGCCTTATGGGTGTAGAAGTAGAGGCTCCATGAGATATGACTGTATGTGTTGATGTGGGGGGGTTGAAAAAAATGGATTTGGGGCTGCTGAACATATTTATGTGTACTTCATCTAGATGGTCTTTGGGGTTTAGGAAGGTTACAATTAAGTGCCTCAGCATATGTGGGTTTATACATCTGCTTTGAATTGTGTAGGATGTGTGCAGTGTGTGTACTACTGACAATCTTATTGGCATTGAGTATTTTTATGTGAGAGCTTGCCTCCAGTGACCTTGTGTAGCTACATCTCTCACATACCATATCAATTTGAGAATTAGCTGGTTGTCAGTAAACATGAGGCAATTTCTACATTGCCTCAGGATGTCCATATCCACCAAGCTGCTAATGGAGATAGTGTGAATGTTCATATCCATGGCAACAGACCATTTTTGATTAGACAGTTGGAGTGAGAATATAAAGCAATGTCAGGAGTATCTGGGTTGCAATACTGGGGACAGTATTTGTCACTGCAAACTACTTGTCTTGTGTGCAACTGGGTATTGGTGAAATTTCAACTGTGCTTTTACAGGAAAAATGCCACTCAAGTTGTCTGTGTCTATGCAGGACACTGCCAAATGCTTGAGGGAAAACTAATAAGTAGACCCTGAAAATGTAAGGATGAAGTAGTTAGATATTGTGAGATTAGAAACAAATCAAGCAGTACTTACTGAAAACAAAGAATTAGTATAGACACTACTTCCCATACAGCCCACATTAGTACTCACCTGGAAACATAGATTTGCATTTTCCAACTGTCTCTTGAGCCAGCCTGGTACAAATAGACAACCTGAAATAATGTACCAATTGACTTGTGTGTACGAACAACCACCTACTACTTAAACTGGCACAGTGTGTGCGATATATAGTTATAAAATGTTATTGGAGGTAAAGCTCTTGGACGAAGCCATGATAAATAACGTAGGTTGTCAGTAGCAAACCATATCACACTAAAGCAATCACGCACAGCTCAGACCAAACATATAGTCCTACACTTACAGAGGCTCTTAAAAGTAACTTACCTGATCCACAAAGGTCTCCAAGATGTAACCTAAGAAACAAATCCCACCAGTGTCACAAACACACAGTACAGGCAGCACACGTCATGAAACATACATCTAGGAGTCATACTCACTTCAAAAGCCTGGAAGGCAAACCCCTACACATTCCAATATCCTTGTCACAGTTGGCTCCATATTGAGACACACTGATATCACTCACCAGCTGTGCAAGGTGAGAGCCACAATCAGTTGCCTCTCAGGTGCCAGGATTTGCCACATCATAGATGTACTGAAGTCCTTGCACCATAGGTGCACATATGACATAGTCATAGCACACATGGTTGTAAATTATTTGAGCTGCACTTCCATGGACTGTATGAAAACAAACATGATGGAGCTCTTGGAATATGTGTCTGAGGCAGGTATGAACTTGGTCTTGAGCAACATTCTACCATCACGAAGAATGATGCTGCAATACAAACAAAAGATTATTGACTACAACAATTGGCTTGGGTTATGATGTCATTCTAAGGGGGTACAATATACATGCCCAGGAGGAGATGGTAGACTGTCTCAACTGCTTTGTCAGGGATGATCTGCATCTATCCACCCACATATTTCATATATTTGCAAAATTTTTATCTACCTTCAAAGTGCCTTTTTGAAGGCTGTGTCAATCTTCTAAAGCTTCCAACATAAACCAGAATCCACATTGTATAAAGATATTGCTGCTCAGTGCTAGGAGCCTTAACAGAGTGCACTCCCTACAAGCATTTTCTGCACTGGAAAATATTGAAATAATTGTCACAAATGCCTGATTCAAGGCCACTGACAGTCTATCTGTGCAGGGTTGCAGTGCCTACCACACATTCAGGGCCACCAAATTAGATGAAGGTAGGTTTGGCATAATGGTTAAAATGTTTACCTCACAGCTACAGCATTTGATTCTAACCTCAGGTTATTGGCTAGGCTTAAAATGGCCTTGAGGGCAGTTAGCCTAGTATTCACCTATAAGGGCAGTAATCTCTGTATAGTCTTAAAAAAAAAAAACTTCTCCTCCAGACTTGGTATAAGAGAACAACCTGGAACTCCTCAATATTCAACTTACTATTAATAATACTCCTTATATCAATTCATAGCTAACTACAGGATGTCCTCTGTCCTCCTCAGTCAATACCTTCTACCTAACCAGTATGGAGTCATTTTGCATTAAGCCAAACACCATTCTCCTAGAAGACTGTGGCTACTCTTCCATGAACTGGGAGACTTAGACATCCTTGGATATTTTTTGCCCAGAAATGTCTGGACTTCCTCAGTACAAGCTCTCTGGAACATAGTCTACACCCCAACCAGGCGCAATAAAATCCTGGACTTTGTTCTTACCAATATGGTGCAGCTTTGCCCCTCACCATTTGTAACTTCTTCCCTGGTCAAGTCTGACCACAAATCAATTACATTTACTTTAGACTGATACCAGAAGCATCTTCCACTAACTCAGTATTCAGACATTATGCCAAGGATAATGTACTAAAACTGAGTGATAACCGAGCTAAATTAAAAGCTCCTTCCATCATGATTACCTCCTGCTTATGGGTAATCCTTTATTGCCACATTCTGTGAACATGTAAGTAGCACTATAGACACATCCATCACCATGAAAAGTAAATACAAAGCCAAATTTAAAAATAACCCCTATGGTGGAATGCAAGTATAAATGGGCTATATAATAAAATGGTGGCAAACCGTATTGCATACAAAAAATACATTTAACTCTGAAGTTGCTAGTAGCACTCTTGCTAAAATTAATGAGGAACTCCAGACCCTGATCAAATCAACCAAAGCCAGATAGGAAGTAAAACTAGCCATCCAGCCAGAGGACAACCACAAAGCCTTCTTTAATGTGTTAGAAATTTCAAAAACAATATCGAGGACTGCACAGAATTAATAGTAAAGGATATCACATGCTCGGACAGAACTAAATTTGTCTGCTAATAATGCGTTTAAGACTTCACCCTCTCCCCTCTTATTTTCCCATATCACATACCTGAATCTCCATCCAAACACAAATCTCATATCCAAAGCTAAGAACACTACTTCTGCTGAATCGGACAACATACTAGACTGCCTTATGGTCAGCCTGAAAAATGACTTATCAGGCCCCACAGAGGTTATTCAGTATCAGATTTAAATTAGGCTTCTTGCCAGATGAATGAAGGACAGCAGCCCTCATCTCTTTGCACAAAGGATCATTATAGAATTAATATGTAAGGGCAGAGGTAACCTATAAACTCTTGACTCAAGCCAGTTCAGATTCATTAAATGCAGGTCCTGTGTACTTAATTTGTTTAAATTCTTTGAGAAGTTACTGAAGCATTATATGAGGGCAAATCAGTTCGCACTGCATATCTAGACCTCTCAAAGGCATTCAAAACTACCATATACTCTGATATTGTAGATACACTCTTGTGTAACATGATGTGTAGCAAATTGGTTCATAAATAGAGCCACCCACCCTAATTTATTGGGTTTTATCTCCTCCAAAAGGCCTGCCAGTATTGGTGTACCCCAGGTTTCAGTTCTTAGGCCACTCCTTTTTGGCTTTTACTTGTCAGAGGTCAAACCAAATGTTAAGGATTTATGGCTGATCAAGTTTGCAGATGACCATAAACTTTGTGCCATCATAAATTCCCCAGAGCACAACTAAATCTTCCAAGAGGGCCTTTTCCAAACAAATAGCTGGTATCAAAACTATGCTTTAAAACTAAATTTCAATAAAAGTATAATGACATCTTTATTATTTCCCTTGTAGGTATCACATTGATAACATACCCTTGAAACTTGATCACATAGTCAGGGATCTGGGAACCTATGTTAACAACAAACTGCCCTTTGATTACCATATATGAGTCTGGGCCACAATAAAGAGTTTACTGCACCGAGGGAAATGCACTACCCCTACTCCTGTATTACCAAATAACCATGAAAACATCCCCACTCGAAACAGTCCAAGTCCTTGCCAACACCCAAAATAGTACTAGTAGCCCCATACCAACAGCTACCCCTACCCACCCCAGTTCACAAAACTATTCCACCAGCTTTTCTGGACACCCAGTGCCCACTAAGGTAATAGCCAAGCCCCTCAAAAATCTTAAACCAACCACACTGGCAGCCGATAATCTTCCAGCAGACATCCTTCGGATAACAGCAGAGGCTATAGCCTATCCCGTGTCCATTGTCATAAATAGGTCAATATCAGAATGTAAAGTCCCTGACTCATGGAAAATATCACATATTATTCCACTCCACAAAGGAGGCAACTTCCTTGAGCTCACCAACTATTACCCAACCACAATTCTATCACCATTATCAAAAATACTAGAGAGAATAGTTCATACTCAACTAATGCAATACCTCCTAAATAACAACCTACTATCCAAATCTCAGCATAGCTTTAGACCTTCCCACAGCATTACTCTTGTTTGCCAACATAGTCAATCACCATAGGAACAAGGGACACTTTGTATCCTCCATATTCTTAGATTTATCTAAAGCTTTTGATATGGTTAACCATAATATGCTTATCAGAACTCTATCTACCCTTAACATAAGTTCCTCCACTATATCATGGTTCAGTTGCTACTTATCGGGCTGTCAGCAACCAGTTCTATGGCAAGACCAACTGTCTCCCCTGTTACTAATAACCATAGGTGTCCCTCAGGGATCCAGCCTCAGTCCTTTGCTTTTCTTCCTATTTACAAACCAGATAGCTTCATCCTCCCTCTCTGCCTCAATAGTGCAATACGCAGCTGACACCACCATTATATGTACCGTCCCCACCCTACATGAGCTACAAACCCTAACTCAAAATAACTTTGCTTTAGCTAAGCATGGTTCACGAACATCAAGCTTACTCTTAACCCCCCCCCCCCAAAAAAAAAAAAAAAAATTATTCTCTTCAGCTTATGGGTGTTGTAATCATGGCCGAGTGGTTAAGGCGATGGACTTGAAATCCATTGGGGTATCCCCGCACAGGTTCGAATCCTGTCAATTACATCGGTGCTGTTTTAGCATCTCTTCTCTCTCTCAGACATATTTCTTTACATCAGACACCTTGTAGTGTTGCAACTAGTTTATCTGATCAAGTGTTTTCTTAGAATCCATCATTTCTACTTTCTCTGCTAGACAGGGGTCCAGGGAAGTAAATAGTGTGGGAAGAAATAGTCAGGGAATTGTTATGGCTAGGCTTGTATAGGCCTGCACTATTGCCAGAACCTGGAATTCACTCCTAAACCAAATTACTTCCGCCACCTCTATTACCCAATTGAAAAAACTCCTAAAAACCCACTATGCAAACAACTGGCTTTGTTCATGCTACACCCCTGGCTAATCCACCCCACCCCACTGCACTGCTGAAAGGATTCCATTAAGGATCACCTGTATTCTCCTAATATACTTGTTTATCCAAGGATATGTGCTTTTCATATTCAATAATATGTACTTTACAAAACAAGTACCTGTCTTCTATTACAAGGGAAAAAAAGTGTGATTTTCTATTTTGCAGTCATGGTCTTGTAGAATGTACTATAGCTGTATATATGTTTATATATATTCTCTTAAATGTGCTCATATGTATTCTTATATGCTTGCTCATATGATCCTTCATGTACTTTGATATGTGGAGCTTTTCTCCCCAGGCCTCCGCTGAAAATGGACCTGTGTCTAGACAGATTTTCCCGGTAAACAAATGTAAAATAAAAAAAAAAAAAATATATATATATATATATATATATATATATATATATAGCCACTATTGTAAGAAAGACCTTTTTCATCATAGAGCTTATATCTAAAAGTATGGCTGCCAGGTCCAGGGATGCAATCAAGCCAAACATTAAACATAATTCTCCATTCGGTATGTACTTTTGCAGTTCACTTGTCACATATGGTGCAACCGTGATTTTTTTATCATTAAACAAATCAAAGGCCTAAATCACAGAAACTATGCAGACTGTCTCAAAAGTCTTGTCCCTCATTCTGGTATCATACAGGCTAATAGGCGACCTTTGACTTGCATATAGAACCTCAACAGACCCTGTCCTGTGAAATCTATTTCACATTTGTAAGTCTTGTGATGGAGTGAATACTTGCTCATGGGATATTAATTTCTTTTCCAACATTAATAGAGTATGTTGGAAGACTAGGCATGCATCATAGAGGGTGCTTCTTCTATGAAATTGTCTTCTATTCCACATAAAATTAAGTACTTCTATTAGTCTTTTCAAATGTAATGGATGAGAAACTGCAAATTCACTCTGGTTTAACCCTTCTGTCCCTCATAGTTAGGGGCAACAAGTGCATTTATTTATTTTTTGCTTGACATTTTTAAAGCCTTCTTCAGTGGAGGCCTGGGGAGAAAAACTCCACAGTAAAACAAGTTAATAAATCACAATGGTTAGTAAGATACAATGATAAAATACAGCAGTACTATATGCAAACATTACAGATGTAAAACATTATGACACATCTATTATACAGAGATTTTTGGTTTAAACAGAGGTTCATGGAATATTATATGTGATATAAATGCAACTTTCCCATAATAAGTAAATAAACACTCCTATAAATAGAGTAAGAAACATAATTACGATATTGTGCAAGGAAACTGTCCTGGTAGTAAAAAGGCAATTGGGGGAAAAAAGAAGACTGCTATTGTTATTGGAGTTTAATGAGAAGTAAGTATGTTCTGAAGTTGGCTAAGGTAGGGGAATAGGAATAGAGGAGGCTTAGGTTAATAAGTGGAAGGGAAGATAAAGTTAGTAGGGAGGTTCGGTGAAGAGAATAAAGGAGAAGAATAAGGGATGAGCTGGGCTAACAAGAAGCAGAAAAGTTAAGAGTTAAGAGAATATATAACGGGCTAAGAAGAAGACAGTGAGAGTTGGAAAAGGGAAGAGTGTGAAGAGTTCATGTAGGATATTTATAATGATATGGCCAGGTAGTATTTAGGTGATCTTTTTTAAGAGCTTTCTTGAATTCATGAGTCTGGTTAATTTTTCATTGAAACATGGGAAGCTTGTTCCATGAGAGGGCTGGTAAGTAGCTGTAAAGGTTTTGTTTTGAAGATCTCATAGGTTTTTAAATTTCGAGGTGATATTGATTAGAGCTCCTAAGAGTTCTAGGGGGGTGTATATAGAGATTAAAGAGGAGATGTTAGGGCAAGAGGAGAGTTTGTACATGGAATGGATGATGGTGAGTTGAAAAAGTTGAAGATGATTAGTGAATTCTGACCAGTTTAATGTCTTAAGAGCAAAGCAGTGATGTGACTTAGCTGGCTTATTTGATGCAAATCTAACTACTTTATTACGGGTGGTTTCAAGTTTTTTGAGGAGATTAGATTGCAGGTTAGTTAGGTTAGGATTTGTGAACTATAGAAAAGTTTAGGGAGAAGGCAAGTGTCTGTCATGACTCACTAGTTAGGAACTTTTTATTTCTGTACAATAGACCTAATTTGTGATGGGTTTTCTTAATACAATGGAATATGTAAAGGTCAAATTTAAGTTGTCATCTATAAATGGCACCAAGAAGCTTAGTATGGATTTCAGCCTTAATGATTGTGTTGTTAAGGGATGTAATGGTGAATGTGGATTTGTGATGAAACAGTGATTAAGGGAAGAAAAGTAGAAGTTCAGTATTTTTTGTAAATGTCCCAACATATCCTTGTTCAACCTGCCTCTGGGTTATTTGTTCTCAAAAATCTTCTTCTTCTTTCGGCTTTTCCCGGTTAGGGGTCGCCACAGTGGAACTCCGGTCCGTTAATGACTGGCAGTAGATTTTTTTTACGGGTGCCAAGGTGCCAGCTTGACGCCCAACCTTCAACGAAGCCACGCCCATTCTACACATGTCTTTCAAATGCCACTTGACCATGGGGAGGACATGCAGACTCCACACAGAAGGCGCTCCAGCCAAGAATCGAATGGGAGAACCTCTTGCTGTGAGGCAACAACGCAACCGCTGCACCACCGTGGCTTAGTTTATTTGTTCTCAAAAATATAAGGGATAAAACCACCATGGTAATGTAGGGCTAAGTGTAAGATCCTCACAGATCAGTAGCCTAATAATGAACTTATGAGCCTATACATACATGCATATATATGGCTACAGCTGATTTTGTCACAATATGCATTTATCTCATGCTGCAGTTTGTGATAAATTCCGTCGGTGGTAGGAGTGGTCAAATTATATTACAGTCAAACTGCATTAGTTCAACTGTACTATAATTTCAAGAGTTATCCTTATTCTATGTGGTTGTGCAAACTCATATTTAGTTCATTTAATTTTTGGGGACATGGGGAAGGAGCCCCCATACTGGGGGGTATGAGGGTAAAAGCAAAGTTTGTAGTTCTGTTAGGTGATCACAAATGAAATGCATTTCATTTGCGATCACATTATCTTGCTGTTTTTTTTTTTTATTTCGATGAAAGAGATTCAGTGAAATTTTATGACGTATTTTATGTAGATGAAAGCTTGTCAGCGACATAAAGGAGTATATGTATATATATATACATATATATAAATATGTACATATATATATATATATATATATATATATATATATATATATATATATATATATATATATATATATATATATATATATGTATGTATGTGTGTGTGTGTGTGTGTGTGTGCATTTGTGTATACTTACACAACTAGTACTAAATTGCTAGGCTACAGTTTGTCTCCATGTCTTTCTTTCTTTCTCTCTCAGTAGTTTAGTAGTCCTTTAAGAACAACTTCCAGTTTCTTCTTGGTATATTTTACCATTGCAGGAAAACCACTGTTAAGCGAACAAACTCTGCAGGGGCTTTCCTCAATACCTTTTTATGCAGCTTTAGTTGTTTCATTAAGTAAATCTGCTCTGGCTAATACAGCAAATTCTATTTCTCTTCTTATAGAAACATGTCTATCTGAGGTAAAGAAAATACAGCTTGAAGCAATAGTGTTCCTTTCCAACGATATTCAGTACAGAAGTTGTTTATATATAACTTGCATCAGTGCTTACACAGTCTTGGGTCTGTTGTACGTCACCATTTGGTTAGACTTGTCAAACTATGTTAAAATTCACCTCTTAAGCTTTTAACCATCAGATTCTTGCCAATTGGATAGCCTGTATGTTCTCAGTAGGCCATCTGCATTATGGTGTATCTCGCTTGGCCTGAGCCAAACTTTGAATATGAGCAGGAGAGATAAGACTCACCTGCACAGTTTTGTTTTAAGTTTTTGACTTGGGAAACATACTGGGTGTTCCTCCACTTAAAACATTTATGGTAGCATGGCTCCTAAACCTACTTCTTGTGAGTCAGTATAGACTATAAATGGTTTGTTAAAATACAGAGGTGCTAACACAAACTTTGGACATAACATTCCTTTTAACTTTTGGAAAACAGTGTTTGCTTCCATTGTCCACTTTAGTTTGACGGGCAGCTTAACTTGGCATGTGTACATGTTTGTGTGTGTATGTGTGCTGTTGCTGTAAAATGGGTATAAACTTCTTGAAATACCCAGCCTAATCCCAAGCCCTCAGTTGTTTCTTAGTATCTGGTATAGACCAATTTCCTCTGTCTCTACTTTTTTTTTTTTTGAGAGGGGGGGTGTTAGCTAAAATATGTAACAGGAAAGAGGAATGTTATTTAACATCAGTTATGCTTACCATGCTTTTGGAGGCTTTAACAATTAATCCAGCTTATGATCTGATACAGCTTGTACAGTGGTCTGATGGTAGTCTCCATACTCACAGTGGATAATG
This sequence comes from Protopterus annectens, assembly GCF_019279795.1. Lineage (NCBI taxonomy): Eukaryota > Metazoa > Chordata > Ceratodontiformes > Protopteridae > Protopterus > Protopterus annectens. Next base: position 865,899,627 of record NC_056729.1, read on the forward strand.
ACATCATCCAGGTAGGCAGCAACCTACTAACCTTGAAGGTCTAGGATTCATTTTATAAGTCAGAAAGGTTGCACTGGCACCATGCAGTCTAAAAGGGAGGATGGTATACTAGATTTGTCCCTCAGGTGTTCGCTCATTAAAGCCTAGTGGCACCTCCAGGTGTTTCTCTAGTTACATCTTACTGACTTCTGCAGAAGTCTAATATTACTTATTTGTATTTACAATAATAATTAAAAAAATGATACAAGTTATTGAGCGATTTCATCTTAATGTTTTAAGATATTTGGCCTGTGTCTAGTGCAGTTAAAGAGATATTAATTGCTCGTAGGTTTTCTCTATTCATGCATTTCAGGGGCCATTAAGGAGCTTAGCCCAGGCTTCCAGTTGCCCTTAAGCACTGTCTGGTAAAGTGATTTGCCTTTTACCCTGCTCCAGTAGACTCAACTGCAACCGTGCAAAGAAACTAATCTCCATGGACAAAAAAACATACTACAGTAAGCTCCAGTCCAATAATAATAAACCCCCCAAACAATTCTGGAAATCCATTAATTCCCTTCTCCATCCAGGCTCCAGGAATAACCCCTGCCCTGACCAAAGTATATCTGACCTCCAACTAAGTTCACAATTCAACATATTCTTTATAGAAACTATTGCTGACCTGAGCAAAACTTTCCCAAACAATAATCCACGTGCCCCTCAATGTTCTTCATTCCACATTGCTGCAGTCCTAACTATTGGGTAGTCCGCTGTCCAGTCGGCCCGAATACCAAAGTATATGGCTGACGTCGGTCAGGGCGCATTAGACTGACGTCAGTACGTCAGGGTACTAATGCGCATGACCGACGTCATATCCTCAGTCTTTTTTGCCGCATGGTCCGATGCAGAAGCAATTTTGCGAGTGCAGGTTGGCGTTCTGAAAGTTTCTGAAGTCAGAGTTTCAGACCGAATCAAAGTTGGCTAAGTACCCCGTTGGGGAATATTTTGGTTTTTTCTTGCCTCAGTATTTAACCGGATGTCAGAAAAAGTGAATAACTGTATTTCTTGTGGGAAACAGATACCTCATAGGGATTACCATACTTTGTGTATACCTTGTTTAGGGCCTGAGCACGGCGTTGTTGGATGCCGCTCTTGTGCTAGATTTAACAAACGCACTATTAAGAGAAGGTTAGACTGTGCCAGGTTAGTTTTTGGGAAGCGTTGTAATTATAAAATGCCGCCGGATGCTCCGGCCGCTTCGCCAAAAGCGCAAGGACAAAGCAGCAAAGCCTAGAGTGGAAGAACCGACAGTCCCAGACGTCGGTTCTTTAGAAGGCTCAGTGGAGCCGGAGGTTCTGCCAGGAGTTTCTTTGGAGTCTCAGGGAGAGACTTTACTGTTACAGGATGTATCCTCTCAGGAAGTAGGCCAGGCTGAGGGGGCTTCTCAGGTGGCTGTTCTTCCCTCTCTTCCTAAGGTGGTTAGAGCCTCCCCTTCTGTTTCCAAGGCTTCTTTGCGAGGCAGGCCAAGTTTAGCTTCAGTGGGGGTTTCTCCGAGTGCTTCAGGGTCTTTGCCTAAGAAACATATGCTTAAAATGGCAGAGGATTTGATTACTATGATTAGAGGTTCTATGCCCCCTCCGGATAAGAGACCTAGGGTGGAACCTGAGTTTGAGAGTTTTGAGCAATGTTCGGAGGCTTCTGAGTCTTCGGCTGAAGACTTGCAGGAGTATCCTCCTTATTCTGATTCTGATGTGGATGATTCTACTCCTTCAGCTTCTCCTCCTGAGGATTTTTCATTTTCAGAGACTCTGCATTCCATGAGGGAGCATTTTAAATGGGAAGGTCAAGATTTCTCTGATTCCAGGAAGAGGCTTAGGGAATTCTTGTTTTACCCCAGCATAGGCCTTTAGCTATACCTCCTGTTCTGAATGTGGTGGAAGATGTTTTGCAGAGGCTTCCTGAATCCTGATTCTTTGCCTCCTGCCCCAGTTAAACCGGATAGGTACTATAGGGTGCCTGAAGCTCATAAGTATCTTTTAAGAGTCCTAGGGCAGACCCGAAACTGTCTCTCAGGGGCCTAAAGGTGTGAAGGCCTCTGTTGTTAAAAATCCTGTTCCTCCTGATAAAGAGGCAAGGGCTTTGGATAGATGGGGAAAGAAAGTGTATACTTCTTCCACTTTAGCCATGAGGGCGTTGAATTGTCAGTTTCACATGTTAAAATATCAGAATTATCTCCTTTCACAATTGAAATCTAAGGTGGATGCTCTGGCAGAAGGTATTGAGTGTAAAGAGTTGCAGGATTTAGTTCATGTTTCTGAACAGGTGGGTAAACATTCCTTGCAGTGTGGTTTTGATGCTGTGCAGGCCTCCTCGAGGGTGGCTGCCACTGGTTCTGTCCTTCGTAGGCACGCCTGGTTGAGAGATCAGAATTTAGCTGAGCATGTTAAAACAAGGATTTTGGATGCTCCTTTACAGTCTGATGTGTTGTTTGGTTCGCCTGTGGAAGCAGTTTTAAAGAAAATGGAGGACAAGGCTAAGTCTATGCAAACTGTTAAGGATTTTTTGCAGGTGCAGCCTCCGAAGTTTAGTAGAAATTGGCCTACTAAGGGATGGACTTATCCTGCTTATGATTCCCAGCCTAGGGGTAGGTCTAGACGTGGTAGGGGCAGAGCTCAAGGTTCTTTTAGGCCTAGGACAGGGAGTTCCCCTGCTCAGACTTCTGCTGAGGGCAGGGGTCAGTCCTTTCGTAAGCAGACCCAATGACCTGCCTTTTCAGCTGCCAGTACATTCTCGCCTGGCAGCACCTTTGGGAGGAAGGCTGTCTCTTTTCAAAGAAAATTGGGATTTAATTACCCAAGACAGATGGGTTCTGGATATCATTCACCACGGTTACAGGTTTTATTTCCATACCTTGCCTCCTTTCAAAGGCATGCCAGACATTCCTCCTCTACAAAGAACAGAGGCTCACAAGCAAATTTCTCTGTTGCTCCAAATAGGGGCCATTCAGCCAGTTCCTGTGCCAGAAAGGGGCCTAGGATTTTATTCTCGCCTGTTCCTAGTACCGAAGAAGGGGAACACGTGGAGACCAATTTTGGATTTATCTATCCTCAACATTTATCTGGACATTCCCAAGTTCAAAATGTTGACGTTACAACAGCTTTTACCTCTGCTGGGCAAAGATCACTGGATGGTAACTTTAGATCTCAAGGAAGCTTACCTTCATGTGCCTATAAGACTAAGTTGCAGGAAGTATCTGCGTTTTCGAGCTGGAAATTCTCATTATCAGTTCTCTGCATTGCCCTTTGGCTTATCTACTGCGCCCAGAGTATTCACAAAGGTTCTGGCTCCAGTGATAGCTTACTTCAGGCTAAAAGGAATTCAAATCTATCCTTACTTGGACGACTGCCTGATTCTGGCTCAAGAAAAGGAAGACCTTCTACAGCATTTGGAATATGTCATAGCAGTGCTAAGATGCCTAGGGTATTCTGTGAACAAAATAAAGTCCAGTCTAGTACCCTCTCAAGACATGTGCTTTCTGGGTGTGAGACTGAATACAGCAGCCCAGATGGCCTTTTAACCCCGGACAAACAAAAGAATCTTTCCAGTTACTTCCATCAACTATCTCTTCAGTCCGGGCTGACTGCAAGGACAGTCCTTCAAGCCTTAGGGTTCATGGCATCTTGTATTCTGGTGCTTCCCAATGCCAAACTGCATATGAGGAAGCTGCAGTGGTATCTCAAAAATGTATGGACACAGCACTGCCAGGATTTGGACACTGTCATTCAAATAATACCTTGCATTCAAAAGGAATTTTTGTGGTGGGCTCAGGAATGTCACCTAAACAAGGGACTCTCTGTGACCCGGCCAGAGGCGAGTCAGATTCTAACGACAGATGCCTCAGACATTGCTTGGGGAGCTCATCTAAATGGAAAGTGGATACAAGACAAGTGGCCTGCCAGACTACAGCATCTACATATCAACATGAAAGAGATGTTAGCAGTCCAGTTTGCATTAATGGCTTTCAAGGAGTTACTTCTTCCAGGGCAGGTGTTGATTCTAACAGACAACACAACTGTCATGTGGTACATCAACAAACAAGGGGAACACATTCTTACCCATTGTGCAGGCAAGCAATGATTTTATGGGAGACTGCGCTCAGCTTGCAACTAACTCTTCAGGCAAGGTTTCTGCCGGGAGCACAGAACTCCTTAGCAGATGTGTTAAGCAGACAAATCATGGATCCCCACGAGTGGAAACTGGATCTTCATGTATTTCAGTAATTGACAGTGTCATGGGGAACTCCAGACATAGATCTGTTCGCTTCTCCACTAAACCACCAGCTGCCAAAGTTTTGCACAAAGAGGTTTCATCACACAGCTTGGAAAGTGGATGCTCTTTCTTTCAGTTGGAAAAATCTTCATGTGTATGCTTTTCCACCTCTGCCTCTTCTCCCAAAGGTGCTTCTAAAGGTCAGACAAGACAAGCCAAGGATGATTTTAATAGCTCCAGATTGGCCTCGGCAGCACTGGTACCCATTACTGAGGAGTCTGGTAAGGAAGCCTCCATGGCCTTTACCCTTGATTCCACACCTGTTGTCTCAGAGGGACGGTCACCTGCTCAATGTCAAGCTTCACTCTCTTCATCTAACAGCCTGGCATATTCTGTTTTGAAAGACAGCAGGTCTCAACTTCCTCAACAAGTTTTAAATGTGATTATGGAAGCCAGAAGACCTAGTACAAGGAAAGTGTACGCAGAAAAATGGAAGAGATTTTTATTTTGGAGTGCAGCAAACAATTTGGAGATTTCTGAGCCTAATTTGAGTGTGGCTCTTCAATATCTTACTGAGTTATTGGACAAAGGTTTGTCTTTCTCTTCCATTAAGATTCATGCTGCAGCAATTTCAGCTCACTATGATTGTGACCCACCATTGTTTTCGCATCCTTTGTTCAAGCAATTTCTTAGAGGGGCAAAGAATATAAGACCTCCACGTAGAGCTCCTACTCCTGCTTGGGATCTCAATTTTGTGTTGGAGAAACTTACTCTACAACCTTTTGAGCCTGCGGCTACTGCTGAATTGAAATACTTGTCATGGAAGACTGCTTTTTTGTTGGCCATTACTTCTGCAAGAAGGGTTTCTGAGTTGCAGGCCCTTATGGCAGTAGAGCCTTTTTTGATTTTTCATAAGGATAGGGTATCTTTACGTACTAATCCTTCCTTTATGCCTAAGGTGGTTTCTAGTGTGGCTTTAAACCAAACTATTCATTTGCCTACTCTTTATGCAGATCCCCAAAATAAAGGGGAAAAGATTTTGCACACTTTAGATGTACACAGGCAATTGCGTTATTATTTGAACAGGACTAAGGATTTTAGGCAGTCTCAGCAGTTGTTTGTTTCTTTTGCTTTGAGTTCGCAGGGCAAGCCTGTGTCAAAACAAACTATTTCTAGGTGGATTGGGTTTTGCATTGCATTTTGTTATTCCCATCATGGCAAGGAGATTCCAGCTGGGATTAGGCCTCATTCCACTAGGGCTACTGCCACTTCAACAGCATTTCTAAGGGGGGTGGCAACTAAGGATATTTTGGAGGCAGCTACTTGGAGTTCAGTGCATACTTTCTCTAAGCATTATCACCTTCCTCTCTACTCTAAGTCTAGGGCTGGTTTTGCCACAGCTATTTTGCAAGGCATGTTGTCAGTTCCTGCTTCCTTATGATTTGCCAGCCTCCCTTACCTCTGCTTTGGGATTCTACCCAATAGTTAGGACTGCAGCAATGTGGAATGAAGAACATAGTACAGTTTTGTACCTACCATAAATGTAGATGTTCGAGGATCCACATTGCTGCAGTCCAATTTACCTCCCTCCTTCCCTCTGTGTTTAGGGGTGGTTGTGTAGGTGAGGTTATATTCTGGTAATTTTGTATATATTGTACATATTTTTGGTGCAGGTATGTTTGGAGTTTTTGGTTTTGGGCCTTATCTTTTCAGGGTCTTCTGACATCTGGGGCAAGAAAAGACTGAGGATATGACGTCGGTCATGCGCATTAGTACCCTGACGTACTGACATCAGTCTAATGCGCCCTGACCGACGTCAGCCATATACTTTGGTATTCGGGCCGACTGGACAGCGGACTACCCAATAGTTAGGACTGCAGCAATGTGGATCCTCGAACATCTACATTTATGGTAGGTACAAAACTGTACTTTTTTCATCTTTCAATAACCCTAATAACATTCCCCTTATGTTTGAGCTCAAACCAGTCTCATCTAATATTATAATAAGACTCCTATCCAAACTAAAGCCATGCTCCAATGCCCCAGATAATATACCCTCCTCCTTCCTAAAATGTGCTGCTGATGGTATTGCACTCCCAATCAGCATCTTAATAAACAGATCCATAAAGGAGTCATATGTACCCAAAACCTGGCGTACACCCTACATTCTCTCTCTTCACAAAGGAGGCAAAAACACCAATATTTCTATCTTCCGCCCCATTGCCCTGCTTTCCCCAATCTCCAAAATTCTAGAAAAATGTGTTCACCACCAACTTATGCCTTTCTTAATCCAGAATCAACCCCTTACACCCACCCAACACGGCTTCCGCCCTGGCCATAGCACCATAACTGCCCTACTCTCCTTTCTAGAAACATTTAACAAAGCCCGAGATTCCGGACTCCTAGTATCCACAGTTCTCCAAGATCTCTCTAAAGCATTTGATACCATTTCCCATAATCACCTTCTCTAGAATCTCTCCAACCTTCATCTCTCCCCTAATACTTTATCCTGGTTCTCCAGTTACCTGTCAGACAGATCTCAAGCAGTCAGATGGAAGAACTCCACCTCTTTATTCTTACCAACCCCCACCGGTGTACCTCAGGGATCCATCCTCAGTCCTATGCTTTTCAACATCTTCATCAATAACCTTCACACTGCCATCCCCTGACACAACAGTTATCCAATATGCAGAGGACTTAACTTTAGTCTGTGCTGCCTCCAACCTTCCTGAACTGCTGACTAAAACCCAAACTGCATTTTCTACCACTAAGAACTGGATGCACCAAAACCACTTCTCTCTCAACTCAAATAAATCAAAAATACTACTTTTCCCTCACTCCAAGACTTTCTCTTATGACTAAAATGCTTTCAAAGTCCTTAGCCAAACCAACTCAGCTATATAAGTGGTCCCTTTTGCAAAACTTCTTGATATTACTATAGACGAACACCTCAAGTTCGATATCCACATTCAACAAAATATAAAGAAAACCCACCAAAAATTAGGTATGCTTTATAGGCATAATCTCTTTCTCTCTAACGCCACTATGCATACCCTGACCACTAAACCAAATAAAAATCATGTAAATTCTGATGAAGTCAAGTTGGATTGACAAAAGCGCTTAATTTTTGTGTATGAATAAAGAGGAATTTGGACTCGCAACAGTAGTGCTTTTTATTTGGCTTAAATACCCTGGCCACTACTTATCTTCTCCCATCCTTATTATACGGAACCCCTCTTCTAACTAACCTGACCTCTTCCATCACCTCTAAACTAGAAAACTGCTATAATAAGATCTCTAAATTTGCCACCAAATCCAAAAATTCTACCCATCATTGCCTTACCCTTCAATCTCTGAATTGGCTAGAACTCTCTAACCACCTAGACTACCTATAACTTACCACTGCTCACAGACTTGTATTTCACACAACAAAATGTCCAGCCCTAACAAACATCCTTCCCCCATACATCCCAAATAGAAATCTGAGATCTGAACACCAAAACTTAATTTCTATCCACAAATCTAAACGACCTGCTGGCCAGCTTCTCTTTCCCATTAGGCAAGAAATGGAATTCTCTCCCTCCCTCACGAAGGACAATATAAAACTCAGAAAACTTCAAAACCCAGCTTTTCTCATACCTGTCATTCAACTGGAAATGTTCCTGCTTTCACCCTGCCTAAATTCTAGTAAGGACATTCCCCAAGGAGTTCTTTATACTCCTGGTTCCTAACCTCTCTAACTCCCATTACTATTCTTTTAGAATGGACTCAAGCTCTCAGTAACTGCTTAAGCAACTCTCACATGATTTCAAATTTGTATATAATGTAAATAGCAACTTATTTCTATTGACTGCGTGTAAAGTGTGTACCTTACTTATTTTGAATAACTGCATGTAAACTGTCTCTACTCTACTAGTATAAGAATGTAAGTTCAAATAATCTGTACATTATAACCCTTAGATCTTTCACTGTGAAGACAGTTGATCATGCTTGCTCTGAATGCTAACATCTGTAAACTGTGCTGTATTTTTTATACTTATGTATTCTTACTGTATTGTTATTGTACTTGTATTATATACTGTACCTTTTATAATTATGTATTCTTTACTGTATTGTTTATGGAGCTTTTCTCCCTGGGCCTCCACTGAAAATGGGCACTTTTGGGCTCAGTGGACTTCCCCGGTAATCAAACTGAAAATAAAATAAATAACATAAATAAGTCAGACAGTGCTCACTGAATGGCACACAGCAATGGTTATCCCACTCCACAAAGGGGGAGCAACCAAGGACCCTGGGAACTACCGCCCCATTAGCCTGACGAGCCTGGTCTGCAAGGCTATGGAACATATCATCATGGAACTTATAAACAATGACATTGGTAATCTCCAAACTCTGGACCCCACCCAGTTTGGGTTTGTAAAAGGCAGATCATGTCTCCTTAACCTGATATACTTCTTTGAAGCAGTCAGCAAAGCCGTAGATGAGGGAAAGATGGTTTACACAATCTATCTAGATCTCGCCAAGGCTTTTGACACCATCCCCTACTCTGGAATTATAGATAAACTCACTAAACTAGGTGTAAATCCCTATGCCACAAGATGGGTTGCCAACTGGCTCACTGACAGTACCCACACTGTGAAAGTAGCAGACTCCAAATCTGACTTCAGACCAGTGACAAGTGAAGTACCACAGAGTTCAGTCCTGGGTCATCTCTTGTTTGGTATCTACTTCTCTGAAGTTCGCAGATGACTGCAAACTAGGATCCATAATCGAAACTCCTAACGATGTGGACATCCTACAAAAGGGCCTCACTGAGACAGATGCTTGGTGTCAAAGCTATGTTCTCAAACTCAATGCCAAAAAGTGCATTGTCATCCCTTTTGGTAAAAACTCTGTACCCATGAACTACCACATAGGTGGTAGTCTGCTTAACACTGAAAGTGTTATAAGAGACCTTGGGACACAGGTAGACAGTAGTCTCTCGTTTGATAATAACATCACCACAGTAGTCAGGAAATTCTTCTACGTGGCACACCTCATCACAAAAGGTTTCTCATCCAGGAAAAAAAGAGGTCATTGTTCCCCTCTACTTGTCACTCATTAGACCCATTATAGAATACAGTGTCCCTTTTAATATGTACCTGACAAGACATCTACAACAACTGCAAAGGCCACAGAAATAACTCACAAAGAAGATTACCGGCCTCAAACAGATGCTCTATTTATTTATTTTATTTATTTAACATTTGTTGACCGGGCATGTCCGACTAGGTTCCACAGATCCTGTTTTCAGCGGAGGCCCGGGGAGAAATGCTCCAAATGCATGTCTTTGGAATGTGGGAGGAAACCGGAGTACCCGGAGGAAACCCACACGAACACAGGGAGAACTCTACGCAGACCATCTCAAAAAACTCCAGCTTTACTCCGTCGCATATCGCCTACTCAGAGGCGATCTCTGCCTAACATACAAAGCTATGTCAAACCCAGAGCTGTTGGACATGCTCCACTTAAAGAAATCCTAATCCCTCCGAACTACATGCTCTAGGGACCTAAACCTTGTCACCACAATAAACAGAACATGCTGGAAGGATAGAGTCATGTCGCAGAGACTTCCCATACTCTGGAACAAACTACCTATCTATATCAAACAAAGCTCCTCATTAGCACTCTTCAAGAAAAATCTTGATGATTGGATGGGAGATAGGAAATTCACCCCGGGGATCACATCTGTGGCTCTGCTCGACAGGGGCACAGGAAAATAATTTTCTTGATTAGCGAAAGTCAGGGTACCTTTTTGGCTAGGCTTATATAGGCCCTAGGGCCATTAGCCTTGTACCTACCTATGAATCTATGCACAAATGAGGTCTGATGGAATCAAACTCTACTACTGAAACTCCATCTTACAACCATAACCCCTTGTATCAACTGCCAGACTAGGGCTGTTTAAGTACTACTTATTTATATTGCTATATTCATATTTCTGTAGATATCTCAACAATCAAGTGACATAGACAGAACTGCTTAGCTTCACATGAAACCTCTCATCTTAATGAACAAAATGCTGCTGGCAGCGTGTATGTTTGAGTGGTTAGTGAGATACTGTATGTAATTTGCAAAATACTAAAAAAATAATATTTATTGTGTTTACTGTGATTTGTAAAATGCAATTTGACCTACACTCTAATGAATATATCACTGTAACATTTTTCTGTTTGCATTTTTAGTAACCTTCATGGTTCAAAAGATATGAACTTTATTTTGAAATGTAATGACTTAATTTAATTTTGCAAAAGCTCAGTTAGAAAGCAAGTTTCCAGAGCTCTGTTGAAGGGGGTGAGTTAAAAAGCTGTTTGTTTTCTATAGCTTTAGTTTTTAGAGGGATTTTTCAGTACGCAGTGGTGAGGTGTAGTGTAGTCAGGAACCTTACCTGCATGTTCATCTTCTCTAGGTATTGAATAATTAATGCTGTTCCAGTTCCTAGAGTCGTTCCATCAGGTTTGGGGACTAACACTACAGGACTGTTCCATTCACTCTTTGACTTTTCTATTACTATCATGTTAAGAATCTTTTATGGTAACCATTTGAAATGTCAGGACCTACTTTACTGAGTCCTGTAATGCTGAGACTGAATGGCCGAAACATATACTAAGTTCGAGATGACCATTCATTTCTCAGAATATTTCTTTTTCTTTGAGGTATGACGGTCTTGCAATTGTTATATATATATATATATATATATATATATATATATATATATATATATATATATATATATATGGAGAGAGAGAGATAGAGAGAGATGGATATATGTGTGCAGACATATCTATATGGATCTAAGACTATTGAACGAAAGTTCAATAGTCCGAATCCACAATCATCGAACACACTTTAATGAAAGCGCTTTCACCGAAAAAGCACTCTGCACCCTCCATGTGGGGGGCTGTGCCCCCCCAAAACTCCCTACTTTAATATTCTCACTCCGAGATCACACTACAGTGAGGAAAAGGGAATATTCCCTTATCTTCACCGTAGTCCCCACCATAGTACGATCTCAGCAACAGTCATTCCCCCACAACTCCCTTTAGCTGCAGGCATACTTCCGCGAAAGTGGCTTTTCGGAAGTATGCCCGGCTGTTAGTGCTTCGGGGAAAAGTTCATTTGGGGATCAGTACTGATCCCATATATAAATATATATATATATATATATATATATATATGTCAATGTGTGTCTGTGTTTGTGTGTGTATATATATTCAGGAGGTGGGGGTGCTTGACCCTTGGGAAAAAGAAGTTTAAAGGACAAGAGTGATGTTTGCTATTCCCTTTTCTGCATTTTCTGTGCTTTTTTTTTCAGTATGTCAGTACTTAACATTACAAATGCGACATTTCAAAAGGGAGCCACCTTTTACACTTCCTTTTATACTGCCTTTCTTTGTGACTTTGGTATTCTGTAAGATTATATTTAACCTATTCTCATGATTGATGTGAATATGGCATAGAATCAAGATTGTTCTGCCTGGGAACTCTGAAAACACTTCCTTATTCTTTAACAGAAACTCTTTTATTTCTTGTTGTCTAGCTTAGATAATGCATCATGTACCAGAAATACAGGCACTGAGGTCAGCTTTCTTTCTTCACTTGAGTTGCTTGTAAATGCTGCAGCACTAGCTACAGAAGTTTGTATTTCCTTTCATGGTTCCAGAATATAGCTATGGTATATATGTTATAGTCTTCTGTTACCAGTCTGCCTAACTGTAGTTTGCCTCATTTATTTATCTGATGTTGTCAGTTTTTATTCTATCCTCAACTGATGGGTTCGGATCTGATCCCTTGGATCCAACTCGGACTTTGCTAAACCTCATGGCAACCAAAAAACTCTCGAGCGTCTCTCTTACCCATAATGCTACAACCCCAAGTACCTCAGATCTCTTTTGCCACTATACACAAAAGACATTGGGCCAGATTCAGGAAGCCTCCGTGTAAGAGTTATAACTCTTACACGGAGGCTGCAGTGAAACTGTGTATTGTCAGCATGTCATGCATATGCATGAGGTGCATGAGGCATGCTGAATCACACTAGTACCTCTTACACGGTCCGTGTAAGAGAGTAGGGGGCGTGTCAGTAGGCTAAGCCCTGCAAGCGGACACGCCCCCGGAAGACTAGAATGGCTGAAAGTAAACAGCCACGAGAGAGGCCATGGAAATGTGCTTAAACACACTACACAACACATGCCCCGATAGACCATCACTGTATAAAGTGAAGAGATGTAATAAAATTAAATTAAAACCTTTTTTTTTTTTTAAACCCCGTAAATGTTTGCTACTGTGTGCGCCCGTGTGCACGGGTGTGCTACTAGCGCAATCACAGTTAGCAATCAGTGGAAAAGGATATGAGAACTAAATATGCAAAGTAAGCCAAGAAGTAATAGCTTAGCGGTAGAGTTGCCGGCCTAAGCGTAGGCAGGCAGGGTTTGAGCCCCCACAACAACCTTTTTTTTTTGTAAATAAGCACTAAAAAGCCCCCTGACAGTATTGTACACATGTAAATGTATTCCCTTTTGTAAAATGGAATGAAACGGAGCATATATTCTGAAGTAACACAATAACAAAAATAGTCAGAAATGTACTGATAGCTAAGCTGCTGTGAGACGGAGTGCCCGTAGCTGAGTAGTGCTTAAAAAGCTGCAAACTGCGTGCCTGTTGCTAGGCATCGGTTTAACAGAGTGAAACTGTTTGCAACTAGCTGTGCTTAGCTGAACATGTGTGTCACTAGCCAATTAAGGTTTATCCCAGCGCACACCGTTTGCGCGGCGCTCCCACAAGCTAACTGCCAGTGCGCATGCGTTAGCTCCGCGCAAACGAGTGCAGACCTGGTTTTAAGTGCTTAAAAGTGCTTTTGGCATGTTTGATTGACAGGTCTCAACTCATTTCTGTCAGGAAAATCAAAAATCAGTTGCCAGATTTGAACCCAGGATACCATGCACTAAGGTACTAAACCACTAAGCCATGACAGCAATACCTAGAAATGCAGAAATAGCATATATATGGGATAAAATCCAGAATGGAGCATGATAAAGCATTTTCAGTGAAGTAGATACAATTCCAAAACGGCCAATCAGAGAAATGTGCGGGAAAATCGGCATATATAAGCCCCATAGGCGGGAATACACAGCAGAAATGATTGTAGATCAGAGCTGCAGTCAGAATGAGTGGAGTAGGTGAGGGACGTTGCTTTCGAGCACAGCGTTGGGGCGTTGAGGAGTCCAGATACATGGTCTGGCTCCTTGTCCATCATCACGAGGCCCAACTCATGCAGGGCCAGGTCTCATGGGGAGCATATAGGGCAGAGGCATGGGACCAGTTGGCTCGTGATCTGACCAGTGCTACTGGCATTCCACGCACTGGTGAGCAGGTCCGTCACCACCATGCGGACTTGAAGCGGCAAGCAAGACCAGTTGTCCGAATGGATCCAGGAGGCCCGGGATATGCCCAACGCCCCACTACTGAGTAAGTTACATTTTACTTATGTATGTAAGAATTTCAACTAGCTGATACCATGGAGATGTGTAGTCCAATATTACTTCTTTTGTATTACAGCTGCAGGTGTCCACTCTATGAATCGCGAGATGCATGCCCGTAGGCTGGTGCGGATGCGCCACCGTGCAGGTTAGTAACCCCACCCAGTACTTGTAAATAAATATTATACTGTAGCATGTATCAGAACACTGCAGTGTATTGATTAAAAGTAATATAATGTGCAAGCAAGATTTGAAAGTCTGCAGGTATGGCTGCAACAAGTTCATCAGTATGCAAGTGTAACTGGAAATATAATTGATAGAATTAAACAGTGCTGTAATACAGATGTCCCACCATTAATTAAATATAGTGTAACCTGCAGTAGTCTCAAGAGTACAGCTTCAGAATCTGAGGTAGTCACATGTGAGATATATCCCTGTTGAAATGCTGAATCATGACAGAAGTGAGGCTGTTGGAAAGTGTTTGAATCACCACTAGTCTAACATGTGAACAAAGCCTAGAAGTAGCAACCTGAACTGTGAATTTGCAGGAAGTGTGAGACTGACAGAAAGGGTCATGTATGAATAAATAAAGTAGTAATAACCCCGAATATATTAGCCCCAGTGTGTTTCTACAGAACTAAATGCATGTGGGAAGTACAACTTAATATACCAAACTGATTTCAGTGTGTCAGAATCTGGAATGTCTAGCCAAATGCTGTATATGGTGATCACAGTAAACAATTTGCAGATAGAATGAATGATTATCTGACAGACTAAACAGCCATAGTTGTCCCCTGTCCTGTCATCAAAGTGTAGCAGGATGATGTATCTGATCAAATTCAAAATAAGTAGGATAGTGATGTATTTGTAACAGGTGTAGCTTGACAGTCAAATAAAATTTATTTTGAAATATCAGCCTCAACTTAATTGTGTACCTATTATAAATGTAAATCAATGTGTAACATATGAATGTGTCATCACTTTCTATCTCCGCCCAACCCTATAATTCCATATAACAACACCCACTAAATAATGGTATGTGAACATTTCATTAATCATGGACATTTGTCCGTTTCAAAAATATATGCATGTCTGTTCGTGCATGTGCCCTGTTCATACCTGCAAATCTGATGGCCTGTTGCCATTAATCAACCCTGCATGTTGTTTGACTGTGTATTTCTGTTCAAATAATGCATGTGATATTGATATGCCCCTTGTTCAATGGTGTTAATATCTGGGTGTTTGTTTGATGGGAATACCAATGCATGCTGTTACAACTAATCTGAATGGAATACAATGCCACTAACCCAAACTAACATAACTACTCACAAACCTAGAACGCTTGGGAAGGCAGGTCCCAGCGGACCCACCTCTCCCACCTCAGCTGGTGACTGCACCTGGCACTAGTGCCCAGGCCGGACCCCCCTCCGGTGGCCCTGTGCCACCTTCGGGTGGAAGCGCTGCAGGGGATAGGGCCCGTCCCCCCTCTGCAAGTGTGGCCGGAGACACTGTTCTTGGGCCCCTACGCCAGCTCGAGGCTCGTGTGGCACAGCTAACGGCCCCGGCCGTTGCCCTGCCTACACAGCCCCCAGCACAGCCCCGTCCTGGGCTGTGAAGGAACAGTGGCAACTGCCTATGGGTGGGGATATCAGTTCCACTGTTGCCATCTGTGGGCTCATGCATCTTGGAAATCCCAACCTTCGTCCCCGTCAATTGTGTAACCCCCCCACGTGTGTCATACACCGCCCCTGTATGCGTCTTGTCTGTCTTGTCTGTTAACCTACCCAACCTACCTCCCCAGCTATACCGACTTCCTTCACCTGACATACCACTCTCACCTGAAAAAAAAAAAAAAGGGCACTCTGTACCCACAAAAAAATTACGCCCCATACATAGCTGTCCATGTCGCACACATGTCTGCTTGACATTGAAACAGTTAATTACAATTGGCTCTACAACAACTATTAATGTTGTCCTGACACCTCTCTCAGGGGTGAAAGGTTTCCAATGTCTCACCAAAATACATGGAAATGCACAGCTGTTGCTGCCAAAGACATGGGCATCTATGGGCCTTACCTACATCCCTCCTGCAAATCCCACGCTTGTTTCCCTACTGTCTTACCCTCTTTGTGACCCCTTTTCACCACTTTCCTGTCACCCCTTTTTCTTTTCTTTCAAAGAAATTAGCACGGTGTCTTGTGTTAGCGGAGCTCACCGCCAGTCGCATCGTGAGCTCAGCAAACAGCGCAGACCTGGTTTAAAGTGCTTAAAAGTGCCTTTATGGCACTTTGATTGACAGGTCCTGTACTCAGTTTGAAAGTTTGCTAAGAAAAATAAATTCCCACTGTCAGTCTCGAACCCAGGACCTTGGTAACATTAGTCTGTATGACCTACCACTAAGCCATGCCTGCTTTACGAGAACACAGTGCTAAAATAAATATAACATGTAATAGTAGGAATCAGTATAAAGGCAATATAGGAGATGTACTATCTAAAGCATGTCAGGTAGAGTTTTAATGGCCAAATTACTGGATTCCCATACTAGTTCAGTGTGAACAGAAACAGCCCTGCTACCTGTTAGCTTGTACATAATAATGTAAGGTAATGTACATATGTGAAGGTATGTATATCTACACATACATATATATAAATATATATTAATACATATGAAATATAGTTGTAGGTCTCCGTAGCCATACACACTCACTACAGGAAACAGTGAAGATATATGCAGCAACCAGAATCTGCAACACAGCCTGGCTCCTGTGAGACCTACTAAGCCCTTTAACTGCTTAAAGGTGCCTCCAGCACTTTGATTGATAGGCCCTATACTCAACTCAAAAGCAGAATATGAGCATACTAGTAGGCCCTACCACAAGACCATTGTAACACTAGTCTGTATGACCTACCACTAAGCCATGACTCTCATACAGGAATATAGTGCTAAATAAGTGGAACACGTAATAGTAGGAATGAAGATAAAGGCAATATAGTATGTCTACTACCCAAAGCATGTCATGCAGACTTTTATAGTCCCAATTACTGGGTTCCCATACTAGTGTAGTGTTAACAGAAACAGCCCTGCTAATTGTTAGCTTGTACCCAATAATGTAAACTAATGTACATATATGAAAGTATGTATATGTACACAGATATATATATATATATATATATATATAGCAATACATATGACATATAGTTGTAGGTGTCAGTATGCATACACACTCACTATAGGGAACAGGCAAGATAAATGCAGCAACCTGAATCTACAACACAGCATGAAGCATGGTAGATGTACTAACCTTCACACTCACAAAACACTGTCAACAGCATACCAGCATGGTCCACGCCTACAATCTGAAAGGGCAACGCCTATCTCACATACCCTTTTATAGCAGTGTCCTGAAATCACAGTGAGACATGCAATCAGTACACACCCAGCTGCATGCAATTAGCAAATGCTGCCTTACAATTGGTGCAGAGGCCATCACATGGACCTATGCAGATACCTACAAAAGCAATGAGTACCCACACTACACTCATGCAATACATTCATTGCACAAAACTGACAGAGAAAGAGAGAGAGAGACAGAGAGAACAAAACAGAAATAAAGACAGCCAGCAGCAAAACCAGCAGCAGCAGCAGCAGCAGCAGCAAACTTCAAGCAGCACCAGTGACACACCAACAGCTGCCACAAACACAGGTAATGCAAAGTAGCAGGTTAATCCTGTGTATACTGTGACACCTCCAAATGTATCGTAGTTCACTATCTATAGGTATGTCCATGAGATAGGTTGTGTGTAGATAGTCATGAAATATAAACATATGTAATATTGTTGTACATGTGGGCCATAACTAACACTTCCATAGCTTAGAACACAAGGCCAGTTGTGCATATGATGCAGTAGTTCCCAGGGTCAGTAGAGGTTCCTCCTCATTGGTGTGGGACCACTGTGTATGTATGGCACTGTTCAGGTACATATCCTGTAGTATGGCCAGGGATTAATATCAGTCTGTCATGTGGTGCTATGTCCTCCAGGGGTGAATGTAGCACACATCCAGGGATACCATTTCGTAACAGTGATGATATGTGTTCTGCAATGATGAGGGTGGCTCTCACCTGGACATGTGAGAGGATAGGGAGGTTACAGTCATCTGGGATAACTAATAACACGTGTAGGACAATGGGGGTACCTGCACCTAAACTGTCTGCAACAATGTTGGCAATATCTGTGCATTTGGTGAATGTGAAGCATCTTAACACTGCAGACAACAGATGCCTTCCCATCATGTGAATCTGCCCTGTGCTGCAGTAGCCTCCTACTATTGTTATACAATATGCCTGTATCTGTAGTCCACTGGACAGGATTAATAAGTGGTGTGCAGTTGTTCTGGGTTAGATAACTGTGTGCACAGTACATGCAGTATGTGGGATGTCTGTGGTAAGCATATGCAAAGGTGCTGGCGGTGTGTGTTGTGGCTTCCACTGGCCCAGTGGGCTGCATGGATAGCATCACTGTCATAACTACTGAATAACTGTGTAATAACATGCATACATAGCAAGGTAGTGTACTGTGCTTGTGGTGTTGTTCAGATATGTATATCCAGGCTGAGTAATGTGTGTCCACATCACAGGGTTGGATGGCAGCACACATCCAGTATGTATGGATGAACACCCAGAATGTGTCAGGCGTGTCACCTGTGCAGACGTATCTGGCCATTACCTGTGCATCCCCCACAACACACACACATGCAACATATGGCAGATGTACTATAGCAGTACACACATGTTCATAGGTTCATACTAGGCTATCTGCCCGAGGGCATTTACAAGCCTAGCCCATCGTTTTGTGGCTTACGCCACCCCTTTAGTATGGGGAACCATACCCATTATTTTGCTGTGCCTCTGTCGAGCAGTGACACAGAGGTAATCCCTGGGGTATATCTGCTATCTCCCATCCATTGGTCAAGATTTCTCTTGAACAAGGCCAGCGAGGTGCTCTGCCTCACATATACCGTGATTTTGTTCCACAGCATAGGGAGTCTTTGGGTGATGAATCTATCCCTTCAGCATGTCCTATTAATAGCCGTGTCGAGGTTTAAGTCTCCCGCCCTTGTGGCTCTGATGGATCTAGATTTTTTTAGGTGAAGCATATTCATCAAATCTGGGTTTGACATGGCCTTGTATGTTGGGCAAAGGTCACCTCTGAGCAAGCGGTGGCGACTGAATAGAACATACATGGACATGCTGGAGGGGCAAATTCCTAACTGAGAGGCTCCCTTCACTCTGTAATGAGCTTGAACAGTTGAGAATGAACAGTTCATAGGTTCATACTAGGCTATTTGCCCAAGGGCATTGGTAAGCCTAGTAGAATGTGTTTGTCTTTTGCCACCCAATCACAAGTTATGCTGCTATGCCCTTGTCCGACTTTAGTATACTGTGCCTCTGTCTAACAGCGACATAGAAGTGATACCTGGGGTACAACTATGATCTCCATCCACTCATCCAGATTCCTATGGAAGAGAGTCAATGAGGGACTCTGCCTAACCAGTAGTGTGAGCTCATTACAGAGTGAAGGGAGCCTCTCGGTTAGGAATATGCCCCTCCAGCATGTCCATGTATGTCAGTGCTGAGGTCCAGCTCTCCTGAGCATGTGGCTGTATGGGACTCTGATTGCCTGAGGTGCATCACGTTCATTACTGCTAGGTAGGACATGGCTGTATATGGCATGCACAGATTGCCTCTGAACAGGCAGTATGCCACTGAGTCCAGCTGGATTCACTTTACCTGGGCAGCATATGACATCCGTGTGAGCCATTGCATCCCCTGGATGATGTACTGTTGTCCTGTACCAGTTGCTGTAGGTGTCTGGTTAGGTAGATCCCAAAAGGTGCATTGTACGCAATTATAGGCCTGATGATGGATGAGTACAGAGGCACAACGACCTCCCCTGCCATACATGTGAATCAGTCATGATTAGCTGGGCTATATAACATGTCTGTCAATCCACGTTGGCCATGTGATAGACAAATGACAGACCGCTACCATGTTTCTTCCCCAGGTCCCCAACTACGTCTTCTCTACTCAATGGCCTAACACCTATGTTGTACTGTGCCACCAATGTGGAGGCGTGGGAATCTGCATTGAATACTGATACTCCCCCTCCCTTGTTCAAGTGTTGTGGCCGACAAGAATGGTAACAGCTATAACGTGGTAGTACTGGTGTGCTCCTGTGAAACCTGAAACAGGTTCATGTTACTGCACAGATATCGATGTCCAGAATGCTAGGTAGGGTTTTGGGTGCGTGCATCCTTGGGTCTAGACGTCCAGTGTTGAGTAGCATCACTCTTACTTACTCATCCTTTGTGATACAAATGGATGTGGGTTTGCCTTATGAGCCTTGCCTAATACAGGCACTATGGGTGTAGCAGGAGGCTCCGCCAAATGTCAATAGGACTGTGGTGACAGGTGCAAGCTGTCCCTAGCAAAGCATACCACCCCAAGATGGCAGGCATTGGCACACCTGTGAATGACACCAGTATGTCAGTCAATTGTTGGAAGGGATCATCGTGCCTTGATATTGTGGCATTGTTCTAGGTGAGGGTAGGATGCTACTCAAGGTCAGGGTCAAACTGTCTCGGGCTACGTGCTCAGAGAGCTCTGTAATGTCTCATGTCATGTAGTCCAGGGAGGAATGTGTCAGGCCATTCACAGCAGCATGGACATTGACTGAGTCATACCTGTACCTGCCTTTGGGGTTACCTGACTGTTTGTGTTATGTGGCAGTTCATAGTGCCTGACAGGCTGCACACCATGACTCTCACCTCGTTAAGCCTGGTGAACGTGATGTGAGTGTGCCTGATGATAGAGGCACCTAGTACAGGTGTATGAGGTGTGTTGTTAACTGTTAATGGCTGTGAGTGTTCAGCACATTGGCTTTGTGTGATATGTGTTGCACATGTTCGTTTATGTGGTAGTGGTTGCCTGGATGTCTGCTTAGGAGGTCTCTGCTGCATAGGCAGAGCTGTGGTCTGAGCCTACAAGTATGATCATGTGTGATCATGTGTTAGGTCCGCTGTTGTGGTAGGTCTACGTGAGACTGGAAGTGTAGTGAGTGATCCCCTTTGCCACGTGACTGGTTATGGCGGTATTGAGTAGACAGAGCTTAGCCTCCAGTCTGGTATATGGTTGCATCACTCACATGAGTTTGAATTTGTTGTTAGGAGGAGGGTTGTCTGTGTACATGCATCTGTTCTAACATTGTCTCTGGAGTACCACACTCACCAGCTGGACTGAGGAGGGAACTGACAACTGACCTCTGGACATGCTAGAATACTATTGTGAACTCTGTAATCACTAATGATTGAAAACAAGGTCCAGTGGGGAGTGAGGGTGTACTGACATTACCTACAACTGCTGACTGATATAAAAGCGTCAGTGAGCAAATGCCAGGTAACCTAAGTGCAATGTGTCACAATGAAGTAAATGCAACAATGACAAGCAGTCACTTGCTGTCATGTGTAACATGGAAATACGTACAGTAAGCAATGCAGATAACAGTAGTGAGTCACAGATGTGTTGCAAAGATGTGTACTATGTGGAAGTAGCATACCAGTGAAATAACAAGCTAACAGATAACAAGCATATAAACAAAGGTAGATGCAGGAGGCCTGGATGTAGTGTTTGCTACAACAAACAAGGTGTAGCAATGTCAGTAAGATACAGCTCAGATATGCAGGCACTATAAACCTGAAACCAGATGTCCCCAGCTATGAATGGCAGAGTACAGCCTATTGTCACACATGAGTGCAGACCACAAACCTCGTTAATGTTAAATAACTGGCCTGAAGGCCAACTGCCCATACCAGAAGTAATACACTTGTACACTGGGCCCACAATCAGCAGTTCCCAACTTCAATGGATGAAAGATATGTGTCCTGCCACCACAGTGCTTGCCACCAACCTCCCTAATGTAAAACAACTGGTCTGAAGGCCAAGTACTTAGTACAAATGACATAGAATGATAGCTACACTGTAATCAGGTTTTAACCAATCAGTAATAAGTAGAAGTTAACACTACCTGTATAGAATGTGTACCATGTATTGTTGAGATACTATGCTGATAACCTGTTTGTGTACCTTTCCAGATAGACATGGCACCTAAACGGAATCCTGCCTACTCTGCTGCAGAGGATGTCGTGATCCACCAGAGCCTGGTGCGTGACTATGCCGTCCTGTTCTCACGCACCACCCAGAATCAGCAGGAGAGGTCTGCACTGTGGCAAAACCTTGTTAGCAGGATAAATGATGTTGGCATGCATGATAGGACATATGAGCAGGTGAGACATCACTGCAGTGATTTGATAAGAAATGTCCGCCAGCGTGCTGCAGATATCCGCAGGCAACAGGCTGCCACAGGTGGGGGTGGCCACATCCCCCTCACCAGACAGGAGGGGCTACTGCTAAGTGTTGTGGATCCAGCCCCAGAACAACAGCAACCATCATGCATCCTGATGGAGGTTGGATCCACACAGCAGCAAGACAGCGGCGTGCAGGTAAGATGCCATATTCATTTATTGTTATTACTTTTACATTTGTTGACCCAGATAGTCTAGCTGGATATAAGTTCATTTTCAGTAGAGGCCTGTGGAGAAAAGCTCCACACATAACGTAATAAAGGCAGACAGACAAGTTGTCATTACAGACAGCCAACATAATAGAATTGTACACCAGCCTGTTAATTAAATCAACATACATGTAAGGAAGTCAAACAGTTTAGAGTCATACACAATGTACCGTTGGTTTCAAAGCAATCCTACCTAAAGCATAATGGTTATGCAATAAGGCAAAAGCCATATACATAATAGTTAGGGCTCAGAAGGGTAGAGAAGTAGAAGGAGTATGACAGATACAATGATATGGAAGAGGCAGGAGTCAAGAAGGGAAGTGAGGAAAAGAAGGAAGACAGTCAAGAGGAGGTGGGAGGGATGGGAGAAGTAGGTCAGAGCATAGAAGGACATCAAGGTGAAAGAAACAGGGTAGAAGCTAGTTTCTATGCACAATGAGGGGTTAAAGGTGAAGAGAGGGTAGGGAGAGGGACGTTAGCCTGGACTCCAAGAAGAACAAAGCCAGTGGTTTTGGAAGTACAGTTTGAGTTGATGTTTGAAGAGAGGTAAGGGTGAGATTAGAGTTAACTCCTGGTATGTACATATGACTGTTCTGTACGCTGTTACTTCATGCACGCATAAGGTGTGCATGTGGTATGTATCTGTCATCATGATATATATACAGACATGATGTGCAGCTGATGTGTATAAGGGAACTAGTGTACTACTGTACTGTATCATGTGCAAAACAAATGGCACACATGTGCCCACTGACATTACTCTCTTCACACTTCCAGGTCCCTCCCATGTAGCAATGAGGCAGGCCATACATGCTGGTGAGTCTTTTGAAAATTATCTGTAAAACAATTTATAAAACTAGGAAGAGTAGTGTAACTCTGTAGTAGACATGCTGGTGACTGTGTTCACAATAACTGTAATTGACAGGTAGTAAATTGAGTAGTGTAACACGGTACTGATGTGTGTGTTTACTGTGGGGTGTGCATGTGTGCAAGTGTGCCTGTGCCCAAGTGTGCATGTGTGTTAGTGTTCATGAGTGCATGTGTCCATTTCTGAATGTGTGCATTAGTATTGAAGTGCATCTCTTTCAAATATGTATTGAGACTGTAATCTGTGTTCCATGTTTTCCTCCCGTAGGTTCTGGTGCTGCTCTGGTGACCTGCAGCAGGGAACCTGAATCTTGTGCCCCAGGTACTGATGATGATGAAATGTCTGTAATGGTGCAGGAAGGTATGTCTGGGTCCGCCACTGGTCAGCCAATTGACAGTACACAGCTTTCAACCCCGTCAATGCGCACAGTCATCCTGCCGTTACATCCTTTGTCACCATTGTCCCTAGGTGATGGACAGTCAGCAGTGGGCATAGATCAGGGTTATGTGGTACCTGTGGTACATGCATCCTCACAAGGCAGCCATGTGCAGAGGCCTCCAGTGGTACCACGCAGACAGTCGCCCATGGGTTCTCGTGGGGGCATCAGTGGCCGTACTGCCTCTGGCCGACGTGCCCAAGGAGGTATGTCAACCTCCACTATGTTTAGAACTGTCATGCAGGCACAGGCACGTATGGAAAGGTACACCAGACAGGGTCTGAGGGAGCTGAGAGCATGTCGCATAGCCATGACAGATGGCATGCATGATGTTGCGAATGCTATCCGTAACTTCACAGATGTCGTTGACAGACGTTGTGGGGGCATAGAACAGCTGCTCCACAACCAGATGTCCATGGGCCAGGGCGATGGTGTGCGTTTGCGGTCGGCGTGGCCGTATGCCAGCAAGAGCACCAGCTGGCAGTGGCCGGGCGACAACGGGCCCACTCGCGCCTCAAGTGCCAGCACCAGCCCCAGCAATGCTGGGTCTGTGCTGTCATCCAGACGCCCCAGGAGACCACGCGTGCGTGGCTCTGGGCTGTCCCCCCAGGCAACTGTGTCCTGTCGACACACCCCTGCTTCCCATGTCTGTACCCTGTCTGGGATAGTACGGATACGGCCCGTAGCACCCTGCCAGGCACAGGTACCGTGTCCGTGCCCACAGACACTGATCTGGATGACCTGACAGGTGCAGTCTGTGGCTGTCCACAAAACCCTGTACATGGCAGCCATTATGTGGGACTGTGTGCGTGCTTACACACATGCAGAAACCTGGAAACCTAACACCTAGGGCAAACACATACACACACACACTGCACCAACAACGGTCCACCCTGTACTGCTGCCCCTCACAAACACACATACACACACATGTCAATTGGTGTTACCAGTGGCCGGCTTGGGCATACCTAACCCACACCCTGTGCATATGATGACACTGTGCCACCTCCTGCATACTACAACATCGGTGCAGGTAAAGGTAAACACGTTGCTGATGCACAGGGTAGTAACATGTTGGTAACTGTTGACTGTTGCAGTATAAATGTGTGTATATCCCAGCAGTCCTGCTGCAGTAACTGTATGAATGTCCTCAATTGTTATCTGCACCCATACTACTTAACAAAGTGTACCAGCTGCACACCATCACATGCTAACATTGACTATGGCAATGCGCATCTTGTGCTATGTAGATTCAGCTACATGTATCTGTTCTGTCACACATGCATTTATACACACCCTGCTACCCACACACATGCACACGCTCACCTGCCATTCCCATTATTTATCACCCTACATGAGTAGCTGTTGATACATGACAGGTACACATTTCAGAAGTGCACTATGTTGTTTACTACTGGCATCCCTTCTCTACCTGTACTCACAGGGTTCAGGCAACCTCATCAGTTGGAAGATGTAATGTGCATCAGGTACTGTAGTACCCTGATTGCCACAGCAAACATGTTTCCCATACGGAAATGCACACACAGACACATCCCACATCCACACACTTGCCACATTCAGGCTTCAGAACACTATCTAGGTATATTCGGGTACATGTGCGTGTTACAGTAGCATGTAACACTATACTGAGTACTGGCAGTTAGTTGTCTGTTGTCATGTTGTCTGTATAGAATAAAAGAATTGTTTGATTATCCTACTCCGTTTTGTGGACATTACTTGAAGAAGTGTTACCTTACATGTGTTATCAGTACCACCACCTTCTGTTTTGTAGTTTTGTTTGTATAGGGTGCTATCAACATCACTGCTTGTTAAGGGTAATGACCACCCTGCAGTGCATAGCCCCATGTGGCAAAAGCCACATCCCACCCCATCACTGTGCACCCACACTAACCCCACCAACAGTAAAACACATACTTTCCATTTGCAAGATTCAAACCCATACCTAACTGTGCAATGACAGTAGAAACAGACACATTAGCAGAGTGTGCTATTTGCAGCAGTTGGAGAAATCTTTACTAATGCTGTACTTAGAGGGTGCTGACATCATCTGTGTGTAGGAGGAGGGATGTGCACCCTGTAGTGTGTTCTCCCAGTTGGCAAAAGGCAGTTAACCCTCCCAGCATAGTGCACACACATAAACCACACTCATACATTCCCTTTGCAGGATTCAAACCCCTACCTAACTACGTTATGACACTGAAGAAAGATGCATTAGCAGAGCACGCTATGCAAATTACTTGAGGACTTTATTACAGGTGATATAGTTATACAGTCCTGACATCATCACTGTTTCAAAAGGGGGATCTGCATCCTGTACCATACTGTCACGGTTGCTAATAGGGACATTTCCCACACACACACACATCGATGTGTTGGAGGTTTGCATATGTGGGGGATCCAGAACTCCAGTGTGATTAGTATATGGTTTGATTGCAACAATGAGGGATATACTCCCAGTGGTGAGCAGTTTGTACTCATGTTTGTAAAGATCAGCTCTACTATATCTGCCCCTCTTGTGGGAAGGTTGGTTACCTGTTCCATAGCCAAAGAATGTCCGATCAATGGGAACCTTAGAGCTTGGGTATTGTGGCTTGTGCAATGTTCACAGTCTATGTTTGGGTAGCTGCCATCACCCAGTATGATGGTGTTTGCAGAGTAATCTAAACTCTCCTGTGTCAGCATGAAGGCTGTGTGGGAGACCTGAGTTTGAGAGGGTGCTGTAAGAGCTCCTCTGTGTCTCTTTCCATGTGGTCCAGGGAGTACGTCCCAACAGGTAGCTGACTGTGACCCTCCCTTGCTCTGTCTGGAGGGCACGTCTGTCAACAGCTCATGTCAAGCAAGTGCACACCCCTCATAAATGATGTGGAAACCTTCAAAGGCCCAAGGCCTGTTGAAAATATGGACCAGACTGCAGATACCTGTATAGAGTCATTCTGTGGACACATTCAGGAATGCATGGATCATGAAGCCACATATGAAAGCATGACCCAATTCTCCAAAGGCAGATGTCCTGGGCGCTGGACACCAGCCATAAACACACTATACAATAGAAGGATGGCGCCACTACATGATACAACAACCTCCCAAAATGTGAAGGCACCACTGATGAGTATTGGATGACAACTACAGGCACCCATATGATTGTCTAAGGCCATCTTTGAGGGAGAATTCCACAAGCCACTGAGGATAATCACAAGGCTGCCTGTAGTTATGTTAGTAACCTGAGTGGTACTACCCAGATATGCTCAGAGGTAATACAATATGTCACACAAAATATAAAACACAAAGACATTGCCATCATCCTATTGGACAGGTTCAATGCTGCCTTCTCTCCCCACCACACCAAAAGGGAACATATGTCTCGCAGCACAGTGCTTCCCCCCCCTGACATCACAGATGCTCAGGTAAGAGATGCCCTTCCCAAAGCAATAAACACTGCATCAATGGGACCAGACAGTGTCCCAGGCTGTGTCCTACATGAACCACAAGAAGAGCTACACCCAGACATAACACCACTGTTCAATCCCAGCCTTAATACGATATGTGGCCAGAGAGTGGCATACAGCAACAGTGGTCCCTCAACATGCAGGTGGTGCTGTCACGGATCCTGGACACTACTCGCCCCATATGTCTGACTAGCTTTGTCTGCAAAGCTATGGCAAGGATCATCATGAACCTCACATATCTAGATATTGTGGACCTACAGACATGTCACCATACACAGTTTGGCTTTGTCAATGGCAAATCCTGTCTATCAAACCTGTTTGCTTTGTTTGAAACAGTCACCAAGGCCACTGTCAAGGGGTAGGAGGTCCACACAGCCTACCTGGACCTTGCATAAGCCTTGGATACAATACCCCACTTGTGCATTCTAGGAAGCTCACCAGTGTACATAATAACCCCTATGTCACTATGGGTATTGCACAGTGGCTCAAGGGCAGAACACACATGGTAGAATTGCTGGAGCCATGTCAGCCTCCAACCTGGTACAAGTGGTGTCCCACAAGGCACAGCCCTAGGAGCTGTCATGTTCATTATATATTTGTCATAGGTACAGGCCATCATGGAAGTACTGTGGCTCAGCAAGTCGCAGGTGACTGCAGACCGAACACCATAATCAACTCAACAGCTAACACACGCATCCTCCAAATGGGACTCTTGCAAACACACGACTTGTGCCACAGCCATGGCCTCAACGTGAATGACAGAAAGAGTATATTCATCCCCTTTGTCAAACACTAAGTGACCACAATGTACCACATATGTGTTAATCCAGTAAGTGCAGACCAAGGAATTATGGACCTTGGGGTACGCAGGTTGATAGCATTCTACCATTTGGCAACAACATGGACAAAGTGGTTAGGTAAGCATGTTATATGGGCCACATCATCATGGGATCCACATGTAGGCCAGGGGAGGACATTGTGCTCCTTTACTCATCCCTCATCATGCCCATAATTGACTATGATGAACCTGTCGGCATGCACCTTACCAGACACCTGCAGCAACTGGGGCTACCACATATGTACCTCAACAAGGGGATCAAAGTGCTCAAACAGATGCCACATACTGACTGGTTAAAGTAGCAGCAGCTCTACTCAGTGACATACTGCCTCTTCATAGGCAATCTGTGCCTGACATAGAAGGCCAGGTCATACCCTCATGTAATGGCCATGCTGCATCTCAGAATATCCAGATCCCACCAGGATACACGCTGGAAATACTTGAACCTCAGGAGTGATATACATAGGACATGGTGGAGGGCACATTCACAACTCAGAGGCTCCCTTCATTCCTGATTATTATCCCAATAGAGGTTAGGCAGACTGACTCAGTGACTATCTTCAAGAGCGATATTAATGACTGGATGTGACATTGTAGGGTTACCCTGGGTATCACTTATGTGTCACTGTGAGAAAGAGGCACAGTATACTAACCTTGGAAAAGGGCATAGCAAGACAGATTCACAATGCATGTTGAAAGGCACGCACATTCTGGCTAGGTGGATACATGCCCTGAGCAGATATCCCTGTACGAACCTATGGACCTATGTCTCTTTTTCACCATTGGCCCTATGTGCTGTCAATCACCAGTGTAATCTCAATACTCCGGTAGCATGTGCAAAGGTCAGTTGTCAGTCACCTCTATGGTACAGTTGTGGAATATGTGTGTCATGTAGTAATGTCACAGCTGCCACATGTACACAGTCAACCCTATGGCCTACCCATTGATGTACATCACATGTATGAGATGGAAACACATGGCCAAACTGTAACAACAACATACAAGTCAGTCAGATGCATGGACACATGACTCAGTCATTGTCCATGCCACCACATCTGATGTGGGATGTCGCTCACTGGGATACGTGATAGGGAACATGGAAGGGATCACTGAGCAAGTGACACAGGCTAGTAGAACCTGACCTTGGTTGGCATCAGACCCTCACCAGGGATTCCGACAAATTAATGAATGCTAATGAATAAGTGTAGCTACAACACCCTAGCTGAATGGTTCTTAGCATGCAGTCACTGCATTGCTATGGAATACTGTCTTACCACTCCCACAACAGGTGAGAACATGCAGCTCCTGTACATTAACAACATGTAGACTTTATGCCCCAGACCAGGTGTGCATCCCTCACTACTAGGCTGATAGCATCTACATCTCACACTGTATGTACACATCCCACATGCAGCATCTGCACAGAAGACCACGGTCATAATGTTACCCTGTGCAAATACCATGTATTCACATGTGGCAGGCATCACACATGGTAACTATTGAAAGTCACAGGTACATATGTGTATTTGGCACACACATACAGCATGTGTTCATTGCCATAACCGGTGTAATCAATGTCATGCATTATTGTGAGGGACAACCCACACACATGGGCATTCTGTGTGTGCACAACACACATGGCATGTCTAATCAAAAGCCATGCGTAATTGTGATATCATTTAGAAAGGGGTATGTGCATCCTGTAGTGTGTTTTCACAGTTGCCAAAAGGGATATATCAATCATACACACTTACCCCCCTTCACACACACTTGCCACCTGCTGGATTCAAACCCCTACCTAACTATGTTAAGACACTACAGACGGACACATTAGCACAGCGCGCTATTCGCATTACTGGGGGATTTCTTTTCCCCTGATATACTTATAGGGTGCTGACATCATCAGAGTCTAGAAAGTGGAGTGATCATCCTGTGGTGTGTTTTCCCAGTTGCCAAAAGGGATGTTTCTTTCATACACACTTACACACACACTTACCCCCCCTTCACACACACTTGCCACTTGCTGGATTCAAACCCCTACCTAACGATGTTATGACACTACAGACGGACGCATTAGCATGGCACGCTATTCGGATTACTGAGAGAATCTTTTTCTCCAATATACTTATAGGGTGCTGACATCATCAGAGTCTAGAAAGTGGAATGATCATCCTGTGGTGTGTTTTCCCAGTTGCCAAAAGGGATGTTTATTTCATACACACACACTTACCCCCTCTTCACACACACTTGCTGGATTCAAACCCCCTACCTAACTATGTTATGACATTAGAGATGGACGCATTAGCACAGCGCGCTATTCGCATTACTGGGGAATTTCCTTTCCCCTGATATACTTATAGGGTGCTGACATCATCAGAGTTTAGAAAGTGGAATGATCATCCTGTGGTGTGTTTTCCCAGTTGCCAAAAGGGATGTTTCTTTCATACACACTTACCCCCTTCACACACACTTGCCACCTGCTGGATTCAAACCCCTACCTAACTATGTTATGACACTAGAGACGGACGCATTAGCACAGCGCGCTATTCGTATTACTGGGGAATTTCCTTTCCCCTGATATACTTATAGGGTGCTGACATCATCAGAGTTTAGAAAGTGGAATGATCATCCTGTGGTGTGTTTTCCCAGTTGCCAAAAGGGATGTTTCTTTCATACACACTTACCCCCTTCACATACACTTGCCACTTGCTGGATTCAAACCCCTACCTAACTATGTTATGACACTAGAGACAGACGCATTAGCACAGCGCGCTATTCGCATTACTGGGCAATTTCCTTTCCCCTGATATACTTATAGGGTGCTGACATCATCAGAGTTTAGAAAGTGGAATGATCATCCTGTGGTGTGTTTTCCCAGTTGCCAAAAGGGATGTTTCTTTCATACACACTTACACCCCTTCACACACACTTGCCACCTGCTGGATTCAAACCCCTACCTAACAATGTTATGACACTACAGATGGACACATTAGCACGGCGCGCTATTCGGATTATTGAGAGAATCCTTTTCTCCAATATACTTATAGGGTGCTTACATGATCAGTGTCTAGAAAGGGGGATGAGCATCCTCTGGTGTGTTTTCACATTTGCTAGGGGTAACATTTGGACCAAGTGTGTGAGCATGCCCAGTTCAGCCTTCCCGTGGCATGTTGTGTGAAAGATGTCTCATTTATCTAAGTGTGTGAGCATGCCCAGTGTGGGCTTTACATATGTTGAACTCTGCAGCCCATCACATTTGTGGATGAGTGTGACCTTCAACAAATACCTGCAGTTTATGGTTGTGTGTTCTGTGCCATGTTGTGTAGTTACTGTCCGAATGCATTTTGTGTGAACAAAACAGGGAGTATACTGTGCCTGCAGGTTTTGCATGGGATACTTTGCACACAATTGTCAACATCCGTTCATACTGACCTAACACTGTAGCACTGTCTAGTGTAGTGTTTCAGTACTTTCACTGTGGTGGTCAGTATCCTGGGCTTTAGTCCTATCACTGCTTTACATTTCCATAGTGTGCACAACAGCCTGGTTAGGGTCCAGTTGTGCACATCTGCACAAAAGCAGTGCCTCTACAGACCCTGTTAATTGCTGCCCCATAAGCTTAACAAGTGTAGTCTGCAAATCTATGGAGAGGATCATAATTGAGCTCATAAACAAAGATATAGGGGACATGCAGACATTGTACCCATCCCATTTTGGCTTGGTCAGGGGCAGATCATGCCTTTTGTACTGGGTTGACATCTTCAAATTGGTCACTTAGGCCATTGTTGGGGAAAGGCAGTCCATACAGCCTACCTTGGCCTTGCAAACACTTTCAACACAATACCCCACTCAGGTATTGTGGAAAACCCTAACAACTGAAATGTAAACCCATATGTCACAAGATGGGTTGCAAACTGGCTTAAGGACGGGACCCACAGGGTTAGAGTTGCTGGCACTATGTTAGACTCCAGGCTGGTCACAGGTGGTGTCACACAGGGCTCAGTCCTTGGCCCCATTGTTTGTCATGTACTTCCCAGAAGTACAGGCCAACATGGGAGGACTTTGGATGACAATGTTAGCAGATGACTGCACACTGGGCACCATAGTGGACAGTGCATCACACACAGATATCCTTCAGAAGGGACTCACAGTAACTGATAGCTGGTGCCAGGGCCATGGCCTGAAGTCAGAGTGCACAACATGTGTAGACATA
Source organism: Protopterus annectens (assembly GCF_019279795.1). Lineage (NCBI taxonomy): Eukaryota > Metazoa > Chordata > Ceratodontiformes > Protopteridae > Protopterus > Protopterus annectens. Next base: position 865,931,840 of record NC_056729.1, read on the forward strand.
CCCTTCAGGAAAAGCAAGGTGACCCCAAGCTACCATATAGGTGGCAATCCTCTAAGCACAGAGGAGGTTATCATGGACCTGGGGACCCAGGTTAACAGTCGCCTTTCTTCTGAGACTCACATTGCTAAAGTGGCTAGGAAGACCTTCTACATTGCCCACCTGATCAGGCTGGGATTCACATCCAGATCTAGTGGGTCATTGTTCCCCTGTACTCTTCATTTATCAGACCGGTGATCGAGTCGAATGCCCTATTCTGGCTGTATCTCACACAACATCTGCAGCAATTGGAGACACCCTGACTGTCCCCCACCTAAAGGATCAAGGAACCCCAACAGCTGTCATATGCTGCCAGATTGAAGACACTCACTCTATTCACTCACATACTGTCTGCTTAGAGGTGACATGTGCCTGACATGCGAGGCCATGTCCAAACAGAGATTAATGGGCATGCTCCACCTCAGACTCAGAAGATCCACCTGAACCACTAGTGCAGGTGACTTACACCTTAGCAGGGATGTATGTTGGACATGTTGGAGGGATGGAGTTATCACTCGGAGACTCCCTATGCTGTGGAATACAATCCTGGTCCATTTGAGGCAGAGCACCTTGCTGGCTGTGTTCAAGAGGTATCTTGACCTAATGCTAGTCGGAGAATGTGTTTGTCCATCAACACATTGTAAGCGTAGTTCGACATGTCATATGTCTTGTTTAGTATACTGTGCCTCTGTCTACCTGTGACATAACATTGATACCCAGGGTAAACCTCCCATCTCCCATCCACTCATTAGGATTCCTGTTGAGGCGACTCAACCAGTGTCTCTATGGACAACCTGTACTGGTAGTTTACTCATGTGTGGGGGTGGCTTCTGTGTTTTGGATAATGCAGTACAGCCTGTCCTATATATGTCAGTGCTGGGGTTCAGGTCCCTCATGTGCATAGCTCCCTGCCATTCAGATTGTACAAGGTGCAGCATGTGCATTGATTCCAGCTTGGACATGGCTTTCTACATCAGGCACAGCTTGCATCTGGGTGGACAGCAAGGCAGTGTGTGGAGCTGCACTCTGTTTAATCAGACTACACATTACATGTGTTCCAGCTCTGTCATACTCCTGGTGAGGTACTGTTGTGGACTTTACAGGTGCTGGATGTGTGTGCATGAGGTACACCCCACAGGGGCTGTTGTGGTCATTTCTAATGCTGATGAAAGATAACTGCAGAACCAGAATGACCTCCCCTTAGCTAGATGTCAGACAGCATGGACCATACAATCACAAATAAAAACAGGACCGTCTCCGCAAAGGGAAAGTGTCCTGTCTGGTGGACCCCAGCCATAAACAAACTGTATGACAGATGAGGGTTACTAATGCAAGACAGAGCTACATCTCCAAAAGGGAAGACAGCTGTGATCAGCACTAGTAGAAAGCTACATTATCTCATAAAGACATGCAAGGTCAACTTGGGGACATAAATCACCAAAGACAATGAAGGTAACCACACTGCTTTCTTCAGTTATGTCAGACACCTGGTTGTGAACCCTCGGATATGCTCAGAGTTGGTACACAACAACATATATTCCAGTGACCTGACAGATATTGGCAACATTCCGGCGGACAGCTTCAGTGCGATTTACCCTCCCTCACCCCCAAAACAAGATAGTTATCACTGCTGTATGTAACCTCACTGTCATCTTGGATGTCCATGTGAGAGCCACACTCAGCAAAGACAAGTACACAGCATCCATGGGACCTGCTGGTATCTGCAGTTGCATGCTATGTGAACTCCAGAAGGGGCTGGACCCATATATACAACTGCTATTTAACCTTAGTCTTGCTACAGGATATGTACCTGAACACTGGCATACGGCAACAGTGGTCCCACTCCACAAGGGGGATGCCTCCACAGACCATGGCAAGTACCACCACACAGGCTTAACCAGCCTTGTCTGCAAAGATATGGGAGGAGTCATGGAGCTCTTACACAGACACATTACTGACCTACGGACCCTTGTTCCCACCTAGTTCAGCTTTGTACAGGGCAGATCCTGCCTTTTGCACCTTTGCACCCGAAAAGTACCTACCATAAAGATCAGGGTTCTTCAACACATGTCATATGCTTCCAGAATAGAGGAAGTCCAGCTTTGTTCAGTGTCATACCGCATACTTACAGGTGACCTATGCCTGACATACAAGACCATGTCCAATCAGGATTTGGTGGACATACTCCACTGCAAGCAATCCAAATCCACCAGAGCCATGAGAGCTGAGTATTTGAACCTCAGCACATACATGTATAGGACATGCTGGAGGGACAGAGTCATAACTCAGAGGCATCTCACACTCTAGCAGAGTATCCCAGTTCATGTTTGACAGAGTCCCTCACTGACTCTCTTCAGGAGACATCTGGACAACTGCATATGAGACGGAGGCACAGACTAGACAGAGACACAGTCATGTTATTCAATTACGTAAGGGTGTCATAATGTGTCACTACTAAGTCAGAGGCACAATATTCAGAATCTATTCTGTACACTTATTACCACTATAAGGGGTGGCAATAGCCACATCACTATGGCTAGGCTTATACGTGCACTAGGGCAGATAGCCTAGTAGTACACTATGACACTATGAAACACCGGTGTATGTGTAGCTATTGTCAATCAAACAGTATGATGTGGCTTGGGGGGCTTGATATCTCCCTGTATTCCAACATTGTTTTGTCTATTCCTTCTAGCATGTCTAGGGATCAGTTGCTAGTGTCCTCTCCTGCTCAGCTGGTGAACCTGGGAATATTGAGGCACTGTTACAGTTGCCTCATGTACACTGACAACCCTCTCCTTCTGCCATAAAACAGACATACATGTGAGAGATGCAACTATATAGCAACAGTGGAGGCTGAGCTCTCTCAACATAGGACTAGCAAGACCAGAGAGAGGGTGAAGGTAACCACACACACATCTTTAATCCAGTCTCACATGGCACTGTCACAACTTAAGATCATACACATAGACACACAGAGACACTCTCGGAGGCTCTGATCAGAAGTCTACCAGAATGGCGGTGGCCACCACAGCAGACACTCACACAACTGCCTCCACAGGGCACAGCACATGCAACACATTGACCACAGAGTTGGTGTGCCAAACAGTCACAGCCCTTAAGGCCAAACACAATGCCGGACACACTTGTCATAGGTGACTCCATAGTCAGACACACTGATGTCCCACTCACCAGATCAGGTACAGAGGAGGTCACAGTAAGCTGCCTATCGGGCACTGGAATCCACCACATAATGCAAGCACTCAGGTCACTAAACTGCAAGTACAGGTCTGACCCAGTCATAATCCATGCTGGTGTGAACAACCTGAGATGTACCTCCCTGGACTACATGGAAAGAGACATAGAGGATCCCTCTGATTATGTAGGCCAGGCAGGTATGACCCTGACCTTCGGCAGTATCCTACCTTCACCAAGTATGATGCCACATAAACAGAGACAAGATGATCAGCTGTAGTATTTTGCTTAGACTATGGTGTCATTCTAAGGGGGTCCAATGTCTGTCTGCCTGGGATGACATGCTGGACAGGCCATGGTGATTTGCAAGGGACGGCTTGCACCTGTCACCCCTGGGCTTCTGGATTTCAGATGATGCTCTTGCCACCCCCATTGTGCCTTTTTTATGCAAGATTCAGATTCTACACCTACCACCCTAGAACACAGTAAAGGAAAGACACTAAGGGTAATGCTGCTCAATGCCCAAGGTCTCAACCTCAAGCTGCACACACTCTATGCCCTTCTCAGTATGTAGCACATTGATGTCTGTGCTGTGCCTGAAACCTGGTTCACAGCTTCTGACAGCACCCCGGCACTATCGGGTGTTACCTCATATCATGCATTCCGGCACCAGCATCCCGACAACACCAAGAAGGATGGTGGGTGTCCATATTCATCAAGGACACCCTCACCTCATGGTTGGTGGCAACACACGATGCATCGGAGGCCATCCAGGTGCCAGTGACCATAGGCAAGACTGCTCTGCAGTTTGTAGCATGTTACATGCCACCCGCTCAAACTCAGGTACCTCACACAGCTATCCTGCAAACACTGAAGGGGATAAATGTATCTCAAAACACCATCCTACTGGGTGATTCCAACTATCCACATATAGACTGGGATCACTAATCATGCCACAACACTCTAACACAAAGGTTCCAAGAGTTCATACACTGAAATGCCATGGAACAACTGGTCCCAATCCCCTCAAGTGGAGGCAACATACTAGAACACATCATCACGAACATGGGGTCACACTGTTCAACACCAGACATATACCCATCATTGGTGAGATCAGATCATGGACTACTCTCAGTGGGAGTCCACATCCCACCCACACCCCAGATGGGAAATGAAACTGTGAAGACCTTCTCAAATGCCGACTTCACATTTCTGAGGACCAGTGTGGTCTCTTTCAAGGCCCCCAGGCCAGCAGACACCATTACCCAAGCCACTGTATCACTTAGAAATGCCTTCTACCAGCACCTCCAGGACTGCATGGTTCAGGCAATCCCAAATAATAATGACTCTTTGTACCACAGGCAAGCATCCAGTCTGGTGGACCCTAGCCATAAACAAGCTGTACAACACAAGGAAGGAGCTACTACAAGATAGAGCGTAATCCATAGGGGGGAAGACACCCCTGCTCATTGTGAGTAAAACACTGGGTTCCCCCATACAATCATCCGAGGCATGTTTTGAGAGTAAACCCACTCAGGACTCCAGGGACAATCATGAGGCCTTTTTTACCTATGTTTGAAACCTGGGAGGAAACTCCCAGATATGCTCAGACTTAGTTCAGAATAATGTTGATATCACTGCACCTACAGACATTGGCAACATACTGACTGACAGGTTCAGTGCATATTCCCCCCTCCCCAACTGGGGTATGTACACCAGAGGATTGTAGCCCCCCAAACATCTCCACTGCTGGGGTGGGAACTGCTCAATCCAAGGCAGAAAACACTTTATCCATGGGACCAGATGGTGTCCCCAGTTGTGTGCTCCATGAACTCAATGAGTAATTACACCCGCAGTTAGGGCAGCTGTTTAATCTTAGCCTCACCTCAGGATATGTTCCCAAGGAGTGGCATACAGCAATGGTGGACCCACTTCACAAAGGAGGTGCCTCCACCAACCCCAGAAACTACCATCCCATCAGCTTGACAAGCCTGTTCTGCTAAGCTATGGAGAGGATCATAATGGGAATTCTAAATGAAGACATAGGGGACTTGCAGACATTGGATCCAATCCAGTTTGGCTTTGTCAAGGGCAGATCATGCCTTTTAAACTTGGTTGACTTTTTCAAAACACTCACCCAGGCCATTGGCGTGGGCAAGGCAGTCCACACAGCCTACCTTGACCTGGCAAAGGCTTTCGACACAATACCCCACTCAGGTATCATTGAAAACATCACCAGCTTAATTGTGAACCCATACATCACAGCATGGGTTGCAAACTGGCTAAGTGGCACAACACACAGGGTCAAAGTTGCTGGTGCCAGTTCACACTCCAGAGCTGTCACAAGTGGTGTCCCACAGGGCTCAGTCCTGGGCCCACATTTGTTCAGTATCTACTTTTCAGAAGTACGAGCAAACACAGGAGGATTATGGCTGACAAAGTTTGAAGATGACTGCAAACTGGGAAGCATAGCTGGAAACCCATCTGACACAGACATCCTTCAGAAGGGTCTCATAGACACAGATAACTGGTGCCATGGCCTTACATTAAACACTAAACAATGCATAGCCATACCCTTCAGGAAGAACAAGGTTACCACTACTTCCCATCTAGGTGGCAATCCTCTAAGCACAACGTAGGTTATCAGGGACCTGGGCACCCAGGTTGACAGTGACCTTTTGCTTGACACTCACATTGCCAGGGTAGTTTGGAAGGCCTTCTACATTGGCCACCTCATCATGCAGTGATTCACATCTAGATCAAGGGAGGTCATCGTTCCCTGTACTCATCACACCAATGATTGCATACACTGCCCCATTCAGATTGGATGGGCCCACAAATTCCTCGACAGGAGGTGAAAGGGTCTCAAACATATTTCTTATGCTGCCCAACTGAAGGAATTCCAGCTGTATTCAGTCACTTACTGACTGCTCAGAGGTGACCTGTGCCTGACATACAAGGCTATGTCCAACCCAGACTTTATGAACATGCTTCACCTCAAGACCTCTACATCCATCAGAACTACAAGGGCAGGAGACCTAAACCTCAACACAGATATTAATAGGATGTGCTGGAGGGACAGATTCATCACCCAGAGAGTCCATATGCTGTGGAACAACATCCTGGTACATGTGGGGCTGAGCACCTCACTGGCTTTGTTCAAGTGAGATCTTGACCAATGGATGGGAGATTGCAGGTATACCCCAGGGATAACCTCAGTATCACTGCTTGACAGAGGCACAGCAAAATAATGGGCATATTATCCATCAACTTGCAGGGGTGGCAGACGCCACAAAACTCTGGCCTAGGCTTATTAATGCCCTAGGGCAGATAGCCTAGTATGAACCTATGGAAATAGGCCTGGGGCAGTTCCTGCTATTAGGACAGTGGTCTGCAGCAGGCTATATAGTAGTAGTCGGTTTTAGCCATTGGTTTTGACCATGGCTATTCCATGTTGCTTCTTGTTGTGGTACAAACATGGGTGTGTGGTTATCCATGCTATTTATTGCTAGACACCCTCATTTTGTATCTTGTTCCATGTTTTTGCACATGTACATCACTGTATGACGTGCAGCTGTTTCCAGGGTCATATGCGTGGATATGGATGTTAGTTGGGGTCCTCAGGTGTGCATATTGTACATGATATTACATTACTTAACACATGGCATTCATGCCTCAGGTGGTGCTGCAGGGCCACCTCTGTTGGATACACATACTACACTCCCTGTACATTTGGAAGCAGGTTGTGTCATGTTAGGCATCCCTGTTACTGTATGAGTGAGTCAGAGCGGGTATCAGTCCCAGTGTTCCTACTGACCAAGCGTATGTGCTATCGTTGCCTCTTTGCCAAGGCCAGGGCATACTGGGCATGCCTCCTTCTGCCTACTGGGACAAGGTCAGGTTGTTCCTCCTCCGAGTCACCTCCTGCCTGTAGTGGCCTTGGCAATGGTGGGGATGTTTGGCCCAGCCCTGTGCTGGTCCTGCTGCAGCTGTTTCCGCAGGATCATATTATGTAGCATAGCACATATCATGATCATTTGGGTACATGTAGTTGGTGTGTACTGCAAAGCTCCACCAGATGTGTCCAGACACAGGAACCGTGACTTGAGCAGCCCAAACACACGCTCTATGATATTACGTGTTTGTGCGTGTGCCTCATTATGGCGTTCCTGTTCAGGTGTGTGTGCATTTCTGATGGGTGTCATCAGCCATGGCTCAAGTGCATAACCTGCATCCCCCACTAGGTGTCCGTGTGGGAAGTCCCCATTGGCAAATGATTGGTACAGCTGCGTCAGATGCCAGATGTGGGAATCGTGGTAGCTCCCAGGGCAGCCAGCACACACATTCATTATTATGCCCTGGGCATCACACATGACCTGGCAGTTGATGGAGGGGTATCCCTTGCGGTTAATGTAGACTCTACCCCACTCACCGGCTGGTGCTTTGATGCGTATGTGCGTGCAGTCTATTGCATCCAGCACCTCAGGGTATCCTGCTATTTTCTGGAAGAGACGCATATTGCTGGCCACAACCTCACGGTCATTAGGGACATATATATGATCACTGACATGTGGTGACATGGCATCCAGGAACTGGTGCAGTGCCCTGGAGGCTGATGCCTGTGATATCCCCATCATATCGCCAGTTGGTCTCTGGAAGGTACCTGTTGCTAGTATTCTTAGGCCAACACATACCTTGGTTTCCACTGGGATGGGTTCCCCTCTGTTGGTTCTGTGTGTGAGGTGTGGTCTGCACAGCTCAACAATCTGCTGCAGGAGCTCTCTGTCCACTCTATAGCGCTCTACTATCTCCAGCTCATGTAACCCATGGTAGGTGACCCTGGGCCTGTATACTCTTCTCCTTCTCCTCACTCTGGGTTGTCTGTCAGCATCTGCATTATCACCACCCTCAGCAATTCGCCTATGCCTGATTATAATAGCCATGGCAGCCCCTAGCATTTCTGCTCTGAGTTCAGCTTTATTTCAGTTTTCAATTCTGATAGCTTAGTTTCTGGCAGTATCTCTTGTGAGAAACAGCCTTCACTGCTCTTTGCTGTGTTTTAAGTGCTGGGCTGGGCTTCTAGTCTACCTGTGTAATTGCCTGCTTGTAATTGTTTCCACCAATTAACTCCAGCAGTATTCCCTGGCAGTTTCCCTGTATTTTGGTTGTTTCCTGTTTCCTCTCTGTTTCCTGAGGGGGAGCAATGTGCACACCAGCTTAAACATGCTCACAGTCACTTAAACGCGCGCACACATCCCTACACAGTGTTACACGCGCGCACACATCCTTACACGGTGTTAGCTAGGCTGATTCATGCTAAAACGCCAAGACACTGCCTTACACACGTGCACGCCCGCGCAAACCGTTGTAAACAGTTTGCAACACGCTCCCACATGTTGAACCTGCCTTACACGCGCGCACACGCGCGCGTGCACGTATATCAAGAAACTTTGAGTGTAGGGATAGCGTATACCCTCAATTTCTTGACTTTCCTAGTGTTCTGTTGGGACACACCTCCCTCCCTGTTGTCTGTCTGTCATCTGTTACCTTACATTGCCCTCCAATCTGGTACATTTCTTTCTATCCTTCCCCTCCGTGATGTCACCTACCTCTTACTCTGTTCCTCCCCCTTCTCTAACTCTTACACTACTCAGAAAGTGCTCATTACCTATGTGGCAGTGTGATTCAGTATTGTAACCCTCATTTACATAGGATTGCCTAGTAATGCTTAGTTACATATCTTACACGGAGCTTCCCCCCCTTGACAACCACTAAACGGAGGCCATATTGTTTTTAGTCTGCAAGTCCCTCCATTGATATTCCATGTAATACATAAATCCCACAATTGTGGGCTTATAAGCTTTTCCCATAAACCCTGTACATGAAAGCTTTACTCCGTTAAATGGAAAAGATGTGTTTACTGGGCCTTGCCAAAATAATGTTGATCCTTTTTCAGCTTCCTTATCTAATATCCTGGAATTTTTGGCTATACTTTTTAAAGAAGGAGCTAGCTTCTCAATAGTTAAGGTTCAGTTAGCAATTATATCGAATTTTCATGGTCATAAGCAACTGAAGACCCCTCAAATCCAACATGAAAATTTGATATAGTTGCTAACTGAACCTTAACTATTGAGGGTTCCTCGGTTGCTTCTCATAAGCTGTGCAAATCTTTTTTGAGAGGGACTCTTCTTCTAAGACATCCTTTTAAAGACTCTACTCCCCCATGGTACCCGAATCTGGTGCTGCAAGCTCTTACTCATTCCCCATTCAAATCAGCAGCTAAATGTGACCTTAAATACATTTCTTGTGAAAAACAATGCAGACGTACCACCATAGACATGATAAAATCTGTGATTTAATAAAACTTTTAAAAGACAAAACAAACGAGAACGTAGGATAAGCGCTTTTGATAAAACCTTCTTCAGATCCTTTATTCACTCCCATCAAGGCAAAACTTTTAAACAGTGTTCAACCAATCGTGCTGTTCAGGGGTGATTCCTCTTCCATAGCTAATGGAGACAGGTCTCTCTGGTGGTAGTCTTCCAAAGTTACAAGTAGCAGGAATAAGTTCTGCTTATTCCCCATTCCTGTTTCTACTTCTTATGTTTATGTTCCGTTCTTTCAGAATGGGTTTTAGAATTCCTGTTTCTACTTCTTATGTTTATGTTCCGTTCTTTCAGAATGGGTTTTAGAAGTACCATTCCATTAAGGCCCAGTGGTTTATCAACTCTCAATTCAATAATCCACTTGGTCTCTTCCACCTTTGTTCTGTTTGTCATGTCACCTCCCCTTGGGCTTTTGTTCAGCTTCATTCTCTGGCATAAACTTGAAACTGTGGTTTTCTTCCACCGTAATATGCTGATACAGGCATTTGTCACTACTTGATTTCTTATGTGTGATAGGTGGTGTAAAATCTGTTCCTTAAAAGCCTTATTTGTTTTATATACATAGTAGGAAGAGCATGCCTTGCAGATGGCTAAATATACAATGTTCTTGCTGGTACATGTGGCATAACCTTGAAAGGAATAAATCTTCTTGGTGACTGGATGTTCAAATATATTGTGTGTCCATATAAAAGGGAAGGCTTTGCAAAGAACACATTTCCAGGTACCTTTATGTTGGCTCCATGTACTATATCTGCTAACAGTAAGGCCATCATGTTGACGCAATAAGCGCTTCAGCTTCTTCTTGTTCCGAAATGCAAAACTAGGTTTATCCCCGACTATGTTTCATAATTTCTCATCCAAAGTTAAGACTGGCCAAAACTTCCTAATGGTATTACAAATAAATCCATTATCCATGCTATAAGTCAATGTGCACCTCAAATTAGCTGAAATTCTATTATCTTGTGGTTGCTGGTCCCTTCATGCCTCCTATTAGAATATAGGGGATACCCCTTCTGAGTTGCATGGCTTCTTCACTACTCATTCTGGTATCTTCTTCCTTATATCCTCTTCTCTTAAGGGTGTTCACAAGAGTTTATTTTTCTTTTAAGAAGATGTCGTCCTTAGAACATAATTTGGAGATATGTGTGAGCTGATTTCCCACTAAATTCTGAAAGATGTGCCTTGGGTGCATGCTGGTCTGATGTAGCAAATGGTTTTGCCATGTAGGTTCCCTGAAAGTCATGGTTTCTGTCCCTTTACCCAGGGTCCGGCAAAGTTTCACATCAAGGAACTCTATCTCCCTTTTGGAGAATTTTAAGTCAAATCTCAAAAAACTGGTTGTGTGAGAAAGAAACGTGACAAATTCCTGTAGACTCGTGTCATCTCCTTTCCATAGGAGAAAGACATCATCCAAAAAGCTCATGTAGAAAATTATCTGATCTTTCCACAAGTTGCATACGTCTAGATCCCATTCTTTCTCCCATTGTGCCAAGACTATATTCGAATTACTGTTGGTACATGTGGTGCCCATGGCAACCCCCCATTTTTGCCAATAATGAGTGTTGCCATATAAGAAGATGATGTTCTCCAATACTAGTTCTAACAGAGTACAAAGGAGACTAACATCCAAAACTTCACTGCCAACAAATCTCCTGACAGCGTCAATTCCATAATTATTCAAGATGACCATAAAAAGACTTTGCACATCCAGTGTGACTAATAATAATCCTTCCTGTGTTCTCATTTCCATTTTGTCAAACAAGAGAACTAAGAAGTGTGCTGTGTCCTTCAGAACCATGATGGCCTTTGATAGGACCTTCTTTAATTCAGCTTCCAAGAATACTGATAGCAGCTCAGTCAGCCAGGCCCTTCCCGAAACAATAGGCCACATTAAGTTCTATTGTATTTTTGGCAGTTCACTAATGGTTGGTGTTACAGGATGGGCTACATTGAAATAGTCATAAAGGTCCTTTGTAATACTCCTAGTCATAAGGAGATCAAATAGTGTGTCATGCACACCATTAATCAGTCTCGTCAGATCTATCCTGTTAAGATTTTGATAGGTTCCTCTATCACTTAATAAATCTCTCATCTTGGTGCTGTAGAACTCAGAATCCATTACCACTATTGCACCTCCCTTGTCTGCTGGTTTAATGATGATGTCTTTTCTCCCCATCAAATCCTTGAGTACTTGGTATTCACTTTGGGTCAGGTTATCGAATTGATTACTCTTAGATTGTGACCTATGTCTTGCCACCTCTTCTTCACAAAGGTGAATAAACATATCCACCATAGGGTGGTACAACGGCAAAAAAGTGCTTGGTTTTTTATAAAGGTTAACTTGTTCCTTATTGTTGCCAAAAATGTGTTTGAGAGTGATATTCCTCCAAAAACATTTCATGTCTGTCACAAATTCATTTAATGGTCATCTAATGGAGGGAATAAAGGAAAGACCCCTCACTAAGACTGCAATCCGAGTCTCTGTTAGAGCACTCTTAGAGATGTTAAAGACCAAGGAATCGGTCCCATTTTCTTTAACTATAGCACTTTGCATTTTTTCTTTTCTCTGCTGTCTGATCTCGGCGTGTCTGTGTTGCTGCTCTATAATAAAAAAGGGAGAGTTTGTAAAATAGGTAAGTGCTGAACCCCTTCTTTGGGTCTAGTGGCTACTGAAGTAGTTTCCATATGAGAAATGTCTTCTTTAGATGTGGATGCTTCAGTTCCCTTTTCTTTACCAGAATTATATTCTTCCTGACTTAAAGTCAGGCAGTTAACATCCAGAGTAGTTCCCCTATGGGTCGTTGGTGTAATTGCAGCCATCCTAGCACTTTCCTTTATGTTAGCTTCTAAGTTTGGTGTTTCAAAATGTCCAGTTTCAGGCATTGTTACCTGTGTATTCTCAACTGCTCGGTTCACCTTGACTTTATTAGCTTTTTTATTAATATCTAATGCAGTTTCCCATCCATTAGTCTTCCGTTGTTTTGGCCAATTAAAGAGATTGCCATTCTTGTAATCATTGAAGTCTCTAGTTAGTTAGTGGCTTTTAATACTTTTTAATTTGTTGTCATAGGCATCTAGTCTGCTTTGTAAATTCTCTCCTTTAGAAAAGCAAGACTCAGATAAATTCATACCCTCAAGTTCTTCTTGTTTCAGCTTAATTAACTCTGCTACTTCATCTTCCTGCAGTTTGAAGTATTCTGTTAAAATCTTCATGTATTTGAAGCTTGTTTCTACATTTATTGCCTGCCACTTAGCCAAAAGTGAAGGAAAAGTGTTACCATAGCTCGGCATACATCTGATGCATAGGCCCCGAGGTATTACTTGATGGTGTAGGAAAGCTTCCATATCGAAGCGTTGCCATTGAAGACGTTTTAGTCTGTATGCTGCATTCTCACCTTCCTGGTAAACAACACCAAAGTCTTTATAGGCATATTTAAAAGTTGGAAACTGCCTGTAGCATTTAAATCAATTCCCACAAGTTAATTTGTTAAACCTGTTACAAGGTTTGTTACTGTTTTGAAGCCATTAGTCTCAAAAGGAACGCTTGCCTGTTTCTGAAACTACAGTGGACAGCAGTGGTGCTATGTGCAGTGTGTAAATCAACTCAGCACAAATGAAACAAAAAATGAGTACACACTGCTGAAGGTAGTCTTGCCAAAAAAGAACCAAAGTGAAAAACAATGCAGATATACCACCACAGACACGATAAAATCTGTGATTTAATAAAACTTTTAAAAGACAAAACAAATGAAGAGAACGTAGGATAAGCGCTTTCGATTATTGGCAAAAATGGGGGGTTGCCATGGGCACCCCATGTGCCAATACTTATTAGAATATAGTCTTGTTACAATGGGAGAAAGAATGGGATCTAGACGTATGCAACTTGTGGAAAGATCAGATAATTTTCTACATGAGATTTCTGGATGATGTCTTTTTCCTATGGAAAGGAGATGCCACTAGTCTACAGGAATTTGTCACGTTTCTCTCTCACACAACCAGTTGTTTGAGCTTTGACTTAAAATTATCTGAAAGGGAGATAGAGTTCCTTGATGTGAAACTTTCCTTGACCCCGGGTAAAGGGACAGAAACCATGATTTTCAGGAAATCTACATGGCAAAACCATTTTGTTACATCAGACCAGCATGCACCCAAGGCACATTTTTCAGAATTTAGTGGAAATCAGGTCACCTGTATCTCCAAATTATGTTCTAAGGATGACATCTTCTTAAAAGAAAAATAAACTCTTGTGAACACCCTTAAGAGAAGAGGATATAATGAAGAAGTTACCAGAATGAGTAGAGTAGAAGCCATACAACTCAGAACTCAGAATGGGGTATCCCCTATATTCTAATAGGAGGCGTGAAGGGACCAGACAACCACAAGATAATAGACTTTCAGCTAATTTGAGGTGCACACTGACTTACAGCATGGATAATGGATTCATTTGTAATACCATTAGGAAGTTATTGCCAATCCTAACTTCGGATGAGAAATTACGAAACTTAGTGGGGGATAAACCTAGTTTTGCATTTCGGAACAAGAATAATCTGAAGCGCTTATTGTGTCAACATGATGGACTTACTGTTAGCAGATGTAGTACACGGAGCCAACATAAAGGTACCTGGAAATTTGCTTTTTGCAAAGCCTGCCCTTTTATATGGACACACAATATATTTGAACATCCAGTCACCAAGAAGAGTTGTTCCTTTTAAGGTTATGCCACATGTACTAGCAAGAACATTGTGTATTTAGCCATCTGGAAGGCATGCTCTTCCTACTATGTAGGTAAAACAAATAGTGCTTTTAAGGAATGGATTCTACACCATCTATCAGACATAAGAAATCAAGTTGCTACAAATGTCCTGTATCAGCATATTAGGGCAGAAGAAAATCACAGTTTCAAGTTTAAGGCTCTAATGAAGCTGAACGAAAGCCCAAGGGGAGGTGACATGACAAACAGAACAGAGGTGGAAGAGACCAAGTGGATTATGGAACTGAGAGCTGATAAACCACTAGGCCTTAATGGAATGGTACCTCTAAAACCCATTCTGAAAGAACGGAGCATAAACATAAAAAGTAGAAACAGGAAGAGGGAATAAGCAGAACTTATTCCTGCTACTTGTAACTTTGTAGGGCTACCACCAGAGGGACCTGTCTCTATTAGCCATGGAAGAGGAACCACCCCCTGAACAGCCTGATTGGTTGAACACTGTTTAAAATTTTTGCCTTGATGTGAGTGAATAAGGATCTGAAGAAGGTTGTACCAAAAGCGCTTATTCTACGTTCTCTTCATTTGTTTTGTCTTTTAAAAGTTTTATTAACTCACAGATTTTATCATATCTATGGTGATACGTCTGCATTGTTTTTCACTTTGGTTCTTTTTTGGCAAGACTGCCTTCAGCAGTGTGTACTTATTTTTTTTCATTGAATACATTTCTTGGAAGATAATTTTTTTGGTAGCCATTACTTCTGCCAGACAAATTTCTGAGATTTTAAGCATTGTCATCAAAACCTCCATACTTGATTTTTCACACGGATAGAGTTACCTTACAAACTAATGCATCCTTTTTTCCTAACGTGGTATCAGAATCTAATATTAATCAGATCTTTAATTTGCCAGTATTCCTTCCTAAATTTGCTGACAAGGGCGAATACACGTTACATTTGCTGGATGTTCACAGACAATTACGTTTTTAACTAAATAGAACAAAAGACGTCGGAAAATCTGACCAATTGTTTGTCTCATTTGCAGAAGTAAAATTGGGAAAGTCAGTTGCCAAAGTAACTTTAGCCAGATGGCTGACTGATTGCATTTCATTTAGTTCTAATAAATTGGGCATTACCTTACCAAAAACATTACAGGCCCAATCAGCTTGATCCATGGCAAATTCCTCAGTTTTTCAATCTAGAATGTCCATGGATATTTGTACTGCAGTGACTTGAGCCACTCCCCATACATTTGTTGCTCATTAAAAATTGGGTTTGGTCTCCAAAGGTAGAGCATCATTTGGTTCAGCTGTGCTCAGGAATATCCTTCCTCGAGTCAACCCAGGATTTTACTTAGATGGGGACTCTGTCCCATCAGTTGAGGATAGAATGAAAACTGACAACATCAGATAAAGAAGTTATGTACTCACCATAACATTCCATCTGTGTTGTCCATTTTCATTCTTCCTCAACTCCCAATGCACCAACCCCCATCCTTTCTAAACTCTTGGAAGAATAAGGGGTTTATGGACATTATTGTCTTTTATATTGAGCTCCAGATATAGCCTTCTTCCTATTTGAATGCAAATATTTCATTTCTAGTAAATCAGCAAATAAGGTCTGAGGTACTTGAAGTTGGAGCATTATGGGTAAGAGAGAAACTTGAGAGTTTTTGGTTGCCACAATCTTTATCAACGGCTGAGTCAGGTCCAAGGGATTGAATCCATACCCATCAGTTGAGGAATGAAAATGGGCAACACAGATGGAACGTTATAGTGAGTACATAACTTCTTTTTTTTGTTACTTTTGCTATTTAGATAGAAGTGTGGTTTCTGCTGATTGAACCAAAACTAACACCTGGTCTCCAGCTGTAAATTCCCTGGTCCTTTAATTTCTATTAAACACCTCTTGTCTCTTTATATGTGTTCTCAGATTATATTGGCATTACCTCTTTTAGCACATCTTGTAAGTTGTACTAGTGTATTATAACTTTTGTAAAAGGGGTTTTCTCGCTTTCAAGTTTCTCTGACAGTATCTAGCAGTCCATGAGAGTCCCTGCTATATATTAACTCAAAAGGGGGTTTTGATAAAGCATGGACTTTAATATTCAGTTGTTAGACACCATTAATCAGTCAATCTGAGGATGGTACACTGAGGTTTTTAATTTCTTGACCTTAAAGCATTGCACAGTTTGCTCCTCCAGGTTGGTGGCTGCGCACGAAGCATCGGAAACCATCCAGGTGCAATTAACCATAGGCAAAACTGCTCTACAATTTGTAGCATGCTACAGGCCACCCTTTCAAACTCAGGAAACCCACACAGCCTTCCTGAAGACACTGGAGGGTATAAATGTATCACCAAACACCATCATATTGGGTGACTTCAACTACCCGAATATAGACTGGGAACATTACTCAAGCCCAAACTTTCTAGCCCAAAGGTTCCTGGAGTTCATAAATTCAAATGCCATGGAACAACTAGTCACCGTCCCCACAAGAGGAGAAAATATACTAGATCTCATCATCACGAACATGGGGACAAAATGCTCCACACCAGAAGTATATCCCTCATTGGTGAGATCAGATCATAAACTAATCTCACTAGAAATCCACATCCCGCCCCCACCCCAAACAAAAAAGACCACAGTGAAGAACTTCTCTAAAGCAAACTTCACACTACTTAAGACAGGTGTGGTATCCTTCAAGGCCCCCGAGCCAATGGAAACCACAACCCAAGCTGCGGAAGCCCTTAAAAATGCCTTCTATGAACACCTTCGGGACTGCATGGATCAGGCAATCCCAAATAAAACCAAGACTCTTTCCACCAAGGGCAAACGTCCAGTCTGGTGGACCCCAGCCATAAACAAACTTTACAATAAGAGGAGAAAGCTATTACATGATAGAGCAAAATCCCAAAAAGGGAAGGCATCTTTGATCAGCACTAGCAAGAAACTACGATCCCTCATAAAATCATCCAAGGCCAACTTTGAGAGAAAAATTGCCATAGATTCAAAAGACAATCATAAGGCCTTCTTCAGCTATGTCAGAAACCTGGGTGGAAACTCCCAGATATGCTCAGAATTAGTCCAAAATGATACAAAAATCACTGAACCCACAGACATTGCCAACATACTGGCAGACAGGTTCAGAGCAAACTTCACCCCCTCTCCGCCCGCCAAAAGGAGAGATAACTATCCCAACTGAGAGTAGCCTCCCAGACATCTCAAATGCGCAGGTGAAAGCTGCTCTCTCTAAAGCTAAAAACACAGCATCAATGGGACCGGATGGGGTCCCTGGCTGTGTGCTACATGAACTCAATGAAGAACTAAACCCGCACATAAGGCAGCTGTTTAATCTTAGCCTCACCACAGGATATGTGCCCAAGGAGTGGCGTATGGCAACTGTGGTCCCACTCGACAAAGGCGGTGCCTCTACGGACCCTGGTAATTACCGCCCCATAAGCTTAACAAGCCTGGTCTGCAAAGCTATGGAGAGGATCATAATGGAACTCATAAACAAGGACATAGGGGACTTGCAGACCTTGGACCCAACCCAGTTTGGCTTTGTCAAGGGCAGATCTTGCCTTTTGAACTTGGTCGACTTCTTCGAAACTGTCACCAAGGCCATTGATGAGGGAAAGGCAGTCCATACAGCCTACCTTGACCTTGCAAAAGCTTTCGACACAATACCCCACTCGGGTATTATAGAGAAACTTACCAGCTTAAATGTAAACCCATATGTCACAAGATGGGTTGCAAACTGGCTAAAGGACAGAACCCACAGGGTTAGAGTTGCTGGAGCCATGTCAGACTCCAAGCCGGTTACAAGTGGAGTCCCACAGGGCTCAGTCCTTGGCCCCCAATTGTTCGGCATCTACTTCTCAGAAGTACAGGCAAACATAGGAGGACTATGGCTGACAAAGTTTGCGGATGACTGCAAACTGGGTGCCATAGTGGATAGTACATCGGACACAGACATCCTTCAGAGGGGTCTCACGGAAACTGATAGCTGGTGCCAGAGCCATGGCCTGAAGTTAAGCGCAAAATAGTGTATAGTCATACCCTTCGGGAAAAACAAGGTAACCCCAAGCTACCATATAGGTGGCAACCCACTAAGCACAGAAGAGGTTATCAGGGACCTGGGGACCCAGGTTGACAGTGGCCTCTCGTTTGACGCTCACGTTGCTAAAGTGGTTGAAAGACCTTCTACATTGCCCACCTGATCATGAAGGGATTCACATCCAGATCAAGTGAGGTCATTGTTCCCCTGTACTCTTCACTTATCAGACCAATGATCGAGTACAATGCCCCATTCGGGATGTATCTCACCCGACACCTGCAGCAATTGGAGAGACCCCAAAAGTTCCTCACCAAAAGGATAAAGGGACTCCAAAACCTGTCATATGCTGCCAGACTGAAGAAACTCCAACTCTATTCAGTTGCATACCGTCTGCTCAGAGGTGACCTGTGCCTGACATACAAGGCCATGACCAACCTGGAATTAATGGACATGCTCCACCTCAAAAAATCCAAATCCACCAAAACCACTAGAGCAAGAGACTTAAACCTTAGCACGGATATAAATAGGACGTGCTGGAGGGATAGATTTATCACCCAGAGACTCCCCATGCTGTGGAATAAAATCCCGGTCCATGTGAGGCAGAGCACCTCGCTGGCTCTGTTCAAGAGAAATCTTGACCGGTGGATGGGAGATCGTAGGTTTACCCCGGGAATCATCTCTGTGTTACTACTGGACAGAGACACAACAAACTAATGGGCACAGTATTTCTAACATAAGGGGCGGTGTAAGCCACATAACTTTGGGCTAGGCTTATAAATGCCCTAGGGCAGTTAGCCTAGTATAAACCTATGAACCTATGAACCTATTATTCTGATATTAAGTGGAGTCTCCTGGTCCATGGGTGTTTTCTTTGGTTGGCCGTACTCTTGAAAGTAAGAAAACTACCTCCCCAGATATAGAATTACCATTAGCCTTATGTTTATTTTATTTATTTATTTTATTTTATTTTACATTTGTTAACCGGGCTAGTCTAACTGGATATATGCCCATTTTCAGTAGAGGCCCGGGGAGAAAAGCTCCACAGATACTAAATTACAAGGAGACAAATTATAAAATAAATTCAGTACAAAAAGAATATATGTTTAGTAACACAAAAAACAAAATACCTAAGGAACACACTCAAAATATAGTTGTTCAGTAGAAGCATTACAAAACATCAAGATTAGCAACATATATTTGATAATCCGTTGGAGAGAAAAAAGTAGAACGGGAGATAAGAAGGGAATTACAGAAGAAATACAAAGGAAGAAGAGAGAAAGAGGCAATAGTGTAGTGAGGAAAAGGGTAAGATGATGGAAAAGAGGAGAGGGGAGAGAAAAAGGAGGAGAGGGTAGGAGCATAGGAGGAGAGTAACAGGGCAATAGGAAGAAGGAATAAGTATAGTAAATAAGTATAGTGTAAAAATTCTAGTAGTGTAGGGGGAAAGAAGAAGATCAGTCAGGAGTCATGTAGTGGGATAGCTTCAGGATAATAAGCTGCATAGCTCAAAATAACTGAAATATATTGTAATCCGTTGTTGGACTTAACCAGTGGCCTAACAATGTCTATACATTCAAATGGCACTTGTATGATAGGCTTTCATTGCGACTCTGGTATTCGTTAAGGTTTTAAGTTGACCTTTGTTTCTAGATTACTGTGAGTATACCTTGAATCAGGCTTGTTTCTAAAGACAGCTCTGAAGATACCATTATTACTTAAGAGAACATCTTTTTAGTTCTTGTTTCTGTGGCCTATATAGTATATCATCTACCTGAACCATAGGCATTAAGGTCAGTTTTCTTTTTTCTCTACAGTTACTCATTTCTGTTACTTAACTAACTATGGAGATTTTACTTCCTTTCATGGCTTCAGAACATTGATATTATATACTTATTTATTTAACATTTGTTTATTGAGAAAATTTGACTGGGACAGAGCCCATTTTCAAGCAGATACCTAGGGAGAAACGCCCCAGACGCATGTCTTTCGAATGTTGAATGAAACCGAAGCACCCGGAAGAAATCCACACAAATGCAGGGAGAATATGCAGACACCCCAGCTGAGAATCAAATTGGAGAACCTCTTGTTATTTTGAGGAGACCAAGCTAACTGCTGCACCAGTGTGCCGCCCACAGTGGTACACAGATATGTATATATCTGTTTTGGTCTGCTGTTACCAGTATGTCTTATTCTAGTTAACCTTATTAAGTTTTTGTATTACTTCGAATGGACCCTGACATTTAGCCAAAACTAAACTTTTTTTTTTTTTTTGCTGAGTGTGTGAAGGAGAAGTGGCAGCATGGCTGATGAGAGAAGAGCAGGTTACATTTCAAAAGAAAGGCCTATGGGAGTGTGAAACTTGAGGGGCAGGACAGTGAAGTTGTATGAAATTACAACATGGAAAAGGCAGCAAACTTCATCCAAGATGCCATGGTAGTACTAGACAGGCACATATTTAGGATTATGAAAGATGGGCAAAATAACTTTTTCAAATTCATTGATGAATGCAGGAGTACTCAATAGGTGATAATTTTACTGGAATGAGAGAGAGAGAGAGAGAGAGAGAAATTAAAAATGATGCACATCAGAAAGTATTCTTAAATTAATTTATCAACTCTGTATTTTCATAGCAGCAACATGCCATATTGACAACATAGAAAGAAAAGCAGTTATGGAAGGAGACAAGTGAAGGTGTAGAACTGAGAAGATGAAAAGTAACTCAAGACTTTTTTTTAAATTATTTCTCAAGATGGTAAAAGGGTTGGCAGCGGTGCTCACAGAATGTCAGACAGGGGTCTATATTAGAACTGTAAAAAGCCTATTCAGCGAATACGTAATCATCAACACGTATTACGTGAACCGCAAATACACTGAACACCATAAAACGCGAAATTCAAAATCACGAACCGTCATAGTTGTCCAACCCCACTGCACGCTAAGTACTACCTACCCAAACAAAATAAATAAACCACATACATACACTAAAAAACAAACTCCAATATGCAAATACTAGAACACTGGAACACAACACAGGCAGTCCAACTGTGTAAATATCTTTTTAATTCTGGTACCTCGGCCTTCGCCTTCTCAAGGAATGCATTTTTTGTTTAACACAGAATTGCTTTGAGTTTGCTTTGGGTTCTTCTTACAAAATGAAGGCACAGCAATGGGGGCACCCTATGCGCCCTCGTATGCGATTCTCTTTATGGCTCACTTTGAGAATTCTTTCATTTACACAAGTGATTTTTTCAAAAGCAAGGTAGTTAAATATAAGAGATTCATAGATGATCTCTTATTTTTGTGTAGCGGTTTTGGGAATGAAGAAAAATCCATGTGGTTTGGATTTCACATATACAGTAGGTGGAAGGAGTATTCAATATTTGGACATTGAATTGTACGTGGGGTTTGACAATAGGGTACAACACAAACCCTTTCACAAAGTTACAGCAGCTGATAATTTCTTACATGCCTCAAGCATGCACAGTGACCATCTCCTTAACTCCTTACCATTAGGAGAGTTCAAACGTATTGGCACTAATACTTCTGAACTTGTAAGGATTGGGGTGGAGTTAAAAAACTCATGGAAAGAAGTTATTCTAAGGTAAAAATTAAATCAGCTAGAGTGAAAGTAGAACAGGAATTGGGTGTAAGGAATTTTGATAGGAACGAACACCCACTTACGACTGTGTGTCAGAATGGCCAGATGAAAAATGTTGAGGTGGAAGGAGCAAAAGAAAAAATATTTTTTGTTACCAAATATTCGCATTTTTCTTGTATTTTGAGGGAAACAGTATCAAAATTATGGCCTATTGTTTCTGGAGATGATAAGGTGGGGAGACTTTTTCCAAGCACTGTTACTTTTTCATATGGCAGATATCCCAATCTAAAAGAAATACTAAACACCAGAAATACTTTGAGGGGCAACATCAAGAGGGGAACCTTTAGATGTGGCAATTGCAAAGTATGTACTAAAGTCAGAAGTTTAGATGGAACAAAAATCAATAATTTAAACTACAAGGCTTTAGAATATTTTGATTGTAATTCATCAGGGGTAGTTTATATTATAGGTTGTGGTTGTGCCAAACAGAAATGGTATATTGGTCAAACCAGTAGAAAGGTCAAACTTAGAATTTTAGAGCATTTGGGGGATATCAAGCATATAAGATTAGATAGTCCGGTGGCCAAGCACTTTTGGGAGAAGCATAAGGGGGTTCCTGAAGGGTTCATCTTTTGTGTGTTGGGGAAACCTAAGAATGTGTGTGATGATGCAGGTTTTCATATTAAATTATTGGAAATGGAGTCCAGATTTATTTTGAATTATAAAACTGTCTTTCCGAATGGGATGAATATGGAAGTTTGATAAAAACTTCTTCATATGAAAAAATATTTTTCATAAAGGATATTTAGCAGTACATTCACATGAAGTAATGATTGTGCTTTTATAGGGAATTTATTGAACACAATTATTTTACACGTTTTTGTAACTAAAACTTTATGAAAGACAAGT
This sequence comes from Protopterus annectens, assembly GCF_019279795.1. NCBI lineage: Eukaryota > Metazoa > Chordata > Ceratodontiformes > Protopteridae > Protopterus > Protopterus annectens. The sequence continues at coordinate 865,954,729 of NC_056729.1, forward strand.
TATGTTAATGTATTTCTGTACAACATATATTTTTTAAAAAAGTAAGAAGTCTGAGATTTCTAAGGTGAAGTTAGAAGTACAACAGTAAAAATGTTCATAGGTACAAGGTTGTTCATTCAGAACAATTAGGAAATGCTGGTCAATGGTTTTATTGAATCAATTATATATGTAAATAATATGGATGTGTTATAAAAGGGGTGTTGTTTGGTCTCAAAAATGTATTCCTTGAGAAGGCGAAGGCTGAGGTACCAGAATTAAAAAGATATTTACACAGTTGGACTGCCTGTGTTGTGTTCCAGTGTTCTAGCACATACATACACTAACCAGGTAAGCCACGGTGGTGCTGTGGTAGCATTGTCACCTCACAGCAAGAGGTTCTCCCATTCGATTCTCGGCTGGAGCGCCTTCTGCGTGGAGTCTGCATGTCCTCCCTGCAGTCGAGTGGCATTCAAAACACATGCGTGAATGGGCGTGCCTTTGTTGAAGGTTGGGCATTGGGCTGGCACCTCGGTACTGTAAAAATCTACTGCCAGTCATTAGCGGACCGGAGTTCTGCTGTAGCGACCCTAACTGGGAAAAGTCGAAAGAAGGACAAACAACATACATGCACTAATCAAAACCCTACACTAAACCTTACATACATTACTATCTGTGCACTTACCTTAACCTGCACCCTAACCCTAAGGTCCGTAACTATCGCACACTTACCTTACGGAGCTATACCGCAGAAGGGCCAACCATGACGATTCAACATTTCGGATTTAGCGCTTCAGGATGATCGGTTAGACGTATACATCAGTGTTAGACGTATACATGTCGACGTTTCCGTATTCGGGTAAGTGGACTTTCGCGATTTTAATAGGGAACCGTCTGACAGAATGTATATTGTCTTTCATAAATGTGATGCCTGTAAACTGTAATGTGGTTATGGTGATTTCTTTGCATAACAGCAGGTTTAGAAAAGAACACAGTACTTACAGACCTCTTGATCTCACTCATTCTGGGGAAGGTAATGAAAGAGTGTATTTATAGCAAGCTGATGTAAATTCTTGTCAAAAGATTTTAATACTCTTAACATATACTGGAAGAATCACGCAGATAAAAATAAGCAAAAAGGTTTATTTTACATGTATGGAGACATGCTACAAAGTACATGGTATGTCAGCAGTCTAATTTCTGTACACTTCACATGGGTTTTTATACCCTTCTCTGCACGTACACAGCAGCTGGTTACTAGACAAGGAATTTCAGTCAAGGCTATAAATTCATATACTGGAGCCTTAGATGGTCAGAGGTCAGTCACAAGATAAGCTTGTGCCTGGACCAAGGTAACATCTGTGCATTCCTCTTTGGTCAGCAAATTCTTTACAAGAAAAACAGCTTATTTTAACTTGCTTCTTTGCACGCAATGCAATTTCACATTTTAACCCTTACTATACATGATACAAAGATGTTGAACACAAAGATTCTTACTACAATTCTGTGTACTAATTCTGTGGCCAGAGATATACAGCATGTTTCCACAAAACAGAAACCTTGTCAGTTCTGCTCAATTATACATGTTTTCAGTTACCCACTTCTTTCCTCTAACACCTCTAGCATTTACTATCGGAAGAAAAAATCTCTGGTCTGCTTGGAGTACAAATATACCTTTGCAAACATTTCCAAACAAAAATCTGATTCTTTCTGGACTTTGTTTCATACTTGGGAGCCATACAGATGCCCTCCCAATGTTCCTTAGTAAACTGCTTTTATAATGTCTCTTTTCAATCTTTTCTAACCTCCTCTGATTGATTCTTATAGTCATCATGCAATATTTTATATACCCTACTAATTATCCACTTTTTAACAGCAACCTCTGTTCTAGACTCAACAAAATTCTGTACCAGAGATAGTTTTTCGCTTAGCACCCCCGGTCCCTTTTTTTTTTTTTTTTGCCTATAATCCTTTAGCAATCCCTGGTAGGGAAGATACTCTTTAACCATCATTGCAAACTTCTGCTTGGCCTCATCCCTCTTTGTCACTTTTCCCTCTCTGTTTATTTGCTTCTAGTACCATGGTTCCTTCGCTGAGTACTGCAATAGATTCCAGCCCCCTTTTGCCTGTTTTCTATTTACATACTTGCAATCACTCCTCTTGATAACATCTCCTTTCTCTCTTCCCATGTTGGCTTGGTTCTTACAGTACTTCCTGCTGCTTAATGAATATAATATTAAGTGTGGCTATTTATTCTTATTAAGGACCTGTATTTAAAATTGATGTACTGAATAATGTAAGGTAGAAATAATGAACAAATTGCATAGAAATAGGTACATAGGTGTTTACTAGGCTAATGACCACAAGGGCCTTTTTAAGCCTAGCCATGCATCCTGAATTTTTGGAAACAGTAAATGCAGAATAATGTTCAGGAAGAGGAGTGAGGTTCAAGGAAAGGCATGAATGGAGCAATTTATGTAACACTGGAATTAATGAAAAGAAAGCATATACATATGTTGCATGAAAATAATGAAACAATGTTACTACGATTTGTTTTCTTTTCTGTTAATGTAGGTGTACTTAGGCCATTGTATGAAATGTCATTTAATAAATATTAGAAAAAATCAGTGCAGTAAATGGGTTAACTTTGAGGTGGACATAGGGAATATTGTAGGTGTGGTCTGTCTAGACTTCAGGAAGACCTTTTGCTCTAAGTCTCGCAGGAGGTTGAAAAGAAGATTAAAAGGTATTCGGAGGAGTCCAGAAATATCAGAGTAAGCTGGTAACTAGCTGCTTGACATAATGCAGGCAGTGGCTTTTAAAACAGGACTGTCATGAGAAGAATCATTAAGCAGTAGAATGCTATCAAAGTCCAGTACTGGGACAAGCTCTGGTCAGTGTACTTGTAATCTTAGAAGGTTGATGATACAACGTTTTCCACAGTAGTCTGTATAAGATCAATGGAATCCAGGAAGAACAGTAGCTGATGGCATTGTAAGTCAGTAAGTGGCAACATTGAGTTAATAAAAAGCACAAAGTGATGCACTTTGTATAGAAGAAATCCTAGCAAACATACTTTATCTGATGTTGTCAGTCTTTACTTAATCATTGACTGTGGACTCGGTTCTGAGCTTTGGATCTGACTGTGCCGTTATTCCAGCTCACACCTTCCAAGACACTTGAGCGAAGCTCTACCCATAATGCTCCTCCCCTTATTACCTTAGATCTCATTTACCACTTCATAGTGCCAGATGCATTCTCTCTCATCTCTCGAGTGAAAGCTATTTTTCAACTAAATTGTAAGTTACATTCCACCAGTTTTTCCTTCTGACTGTTAACTCTTACCTGTATTACCCACTCTTCTCTTTAATACTTTACGTTGTGTGTGTGTGTTTTCCCTTAGTATTCCTGAATACCATAGCTAGTATTTCTCCCTGCTTACCTAATAAAATAAAATAAAATAAAAAAAAAAGTTTTCTTCTTTCTCTTGCTAGTACGACTGTTTGAGTATGTGTGTGTGTATTATGGCCTTTGTCCTTTGTAAATGGCCAACAAACCCCCTAAAGGCACCACTGGGTTTAAGAGGTGTCAAAAATGTGACAGGAAGATGCCAAACTCGGATGGACACACTCTTTGTGTGTATTGTCTTAATGTGGTCCACCTACAAGAGGACTGTGCTATCTGTCACAACTTTAGCTACAGGACTTTGAACATAAAAATAAATTAATTTTGAAAGGCTTGCTTAAGTCGGACTTTGATGAGGCCTTATCTGGTTCAAAACCTGAAGCCAGTTCTTTGCCTTCTTCCTCATCCACACCTAAGAAAAGAAGTCAGTCAGTTCCAACGCCTTCATCAGAACCGCCAACTAAAATGGCCAAGTCTCCCTCGGTGCCGAGAGCTTGTTTGGAACTGGTGGGCCAAACTGTTCATTCCTCGGTGCTGGTGTTGCCTCATTCTGCACCGACTTCTTCAGTGCAATATCTTCAGTGCCGATGACAGCAAAATATACTACTTTGGTTCCACCCAAGGATCCTTTACTCTTATACATACCATGTACCAAATATTCTCCCTCAGTGGATCCTTTTGTGGACCATCCTCCCAGCCCCTTTTTTGGAGACACATCCACCAAAATCTCCATCAGCTTCCTTAGTTCGATCCAACAAGAGTTTATCTGAATCTGACATTATGAGACTGGTGGATCAGCTCCTTATGGCGAGGGGATTACCACCTTCCTCGGATCCAAGCAATGTTAGCTCTGGAACCTTACCATCTTCCACACCTCTAACTATTCCTCCTTTGACTCCATCTGAGTTTTCAGAGCCCCTGGTACTGGCTTTCCCGGCTTCGACTGGTTTGGTGCTGGTCAGAGCCTCTTCTCCTGCTCTGATAACTACCCTGAGTTCTTCAGGCCGCTAGAATATGGAGACCTCCCAGAGTCGAGGCTTTGTTGTTGGTTCTGAGGGGCGGGGTTTGACTTTGATGGTTTTGGAGCTATCCATGTCCCTCAGTGTATGTACATATGTAAGCACGACTCTGGGTTTGGGTTCGGGTTCAGAGGTGGCTTCCTCTGTGCGGGGCGGGACCATGGTTCTGAAGGAGTCTATTTCAGTTCTGGGCTCCCATCCCTCTATGGGGGAGGGGCTGTCTTCCAGGCCATGGAGAGGGCCTTCTCATTGGTGGAAAAACAGTCTATGCCATCCCTGTTGGTACAAACGTCTTGCCAATCCCCTCAACTGGAGCTTTCTAGAGTCTCTTCACTGGGACAGAGGGCATAAAAGTCTCAGGATCAAGCCGCATTGGTTTTCTCATCTTTGGATACCTCTCCGGAACCCCCCATCAAAGAGGTACCTTTGAAGAGAAAGTGCAAGAGGAAACACTTGGACTCCCCTAAAGAGTCCTTCACAGAAGATAATGATTTTGATAAGGGGGAGGTTCCCTTAAATTACCCCTGAAGATGTTTCCTTCAGGGACATCCTAGAAATTCTTAAACAGAGGGGTGGCTGGACTTGCCTCCAGCCTTCCTTGGAGGAATCAGTATACCTGGAAGCTTTTCATGCCAGCCCTCTACCTCTTGGATTTCTCTGCCCATTGACAATCTTATTAAGCTGATTGCTCAGCGGGCTTGGAAGTTACCTGACTCTGTCGAGCTGATCCCAAGGAGACCTGACCGTATTTTCTCTGCCCCTCAGGATCAACAGCACTGGGCTAAAATAATTCCTGTGGACACCATGGTGATAGTGGCAGCCACCAAAAAGGAACTTGCTGCCAGAAGTCCTACTATTCATCTTCCTAACAAAGAGTCTAGGAAAATGGATAGGTTTGGGAAGTGCTTGTACACGTCATCGACCTGTGCTCACAGGTCCTTGAATTACATGGCACATTTTACCAGTTTTCAAAGAGGTCTGATTAAAGAGCTATCAGATACCCTTTCAGGAGCAGTTGCTGAAGGAGTTCGGGACAAAGTGACTTCTCAGCTTGCCGCTTTAGAATCTATCTCCAACTTGTCCATGAGGCTAATTGCTCATACTGCCTAAGGGACAACAAGAGCAGATGGTTCAGACGTAGCCATCAGGAGACACTCCTGAATGTGCTTATGTGATTTTGCTGAGTCATTTAAGTCTTCTTTTGTCAATGCTCCATTTGACGAAACTTCCCTATTTGGTCCCAAGGTTAAGGAGACGGTAGCCAGATGTGAGAAAGATGGAAATACCCTTTCTGCTGTGGGTGTACACTTTTCCACTCCTCAGCGGCCTTATTCCAGGAACCAAAGAAGTGTGAGGGTATGGTTCAAAAGGTCCCAAGAAAATTTCCAGGGCTCACGTGGCAATGACTTCCCCTGGGGTAGAGGGGAAGTAATGGAATATGCTTCTCAAGAGGCAGAAATAGCCTACAGAAGAGGGTTCCAGGGACTCTTTCCACTGGTAACTCAGCTTGCAGGTTCACTCTTAAGTAGGAGCATTGTTTTTCCTGCTGTTAGCCAGGTTGGTGTCTGTTTGGGGTGTGCATATAAATTGTTCTTCCTCATGGCTAAATCTTCATGCAAGATGTTAATACTTTTAGCCAAAAGTTAGGTACTGCATCTGGGCCTGGGGTTTTCCAATTAGAGGTTTTTCTTAACTTTATTTCAATCTCTGTGGCTGTTACTTCATCCCATTTCATATCCTGTACCTTTAAGCTTCTTATTATTTTATTTATTCTATCCATTTAGCATCTTTATGTTCCACATGATCTTCATAGATACTTCTCCATACATGTCTATTTCTTCTTTTTTTGGTGGCCTTTAAATTCCTTTTACCTTATATCATAGGTATAGATCTGCTGCTGTTATGCAAGGAAATATAGTGGGCTAATTGGACAGATGTAACATCCACATGGGACTACAGATACCCAGTCCAATAGTATGTGTTCCTTAATAGTCACTAGGCCTCATGGTTGGAATATTCACTACATCAGTCAAGGGAGATGTTAAACAGTGGGCTCACATGATATTTGGGCTACTGTATATTCCCAGCAGATCATGTGCCATTGTTCCTCCACCCCAAATACAGCAATGTACCCATACAATTGCTTTAACAGAAAATCACCTATGGTATATCAGTGGACCAGGCAATCTCAGGGTTGTAACATAGATCTTCTTATACCATTGTTTGTCTCTTCTCATGCAGGATAACAATGTACATGTGTATGCTGTTGAATGTGTGATGAATGACTCCTCTCTTTCTGGTGACCTAAGGGGGTTCTAATCTTGAATTACTCGCATCTTTTGCATATGAGGTAGTACTATGTTGGTGTTTTCACAGAATGCCATACCTCTTACTGCAAGAAATCTAGACAAAGTCAGTAAGATTGGGGGACAAAGGCCCAAACATAGGAAAGGATTTTTAATATTGTCCCCATAAACCTAGAAAGTTACTGGTGGTAAAGTTGTTGCACTAGTGCATATGTTCTGAAGGGTATAACATCTGAAAAACAAATGTTTGTAAGTAGTATAATGTATTGACTTCAATATGTCACCAGAAGACCACAGATGTATGAGGAACAGACCAAACTTATGAGGCAAAACAGTGGACATGTTATGGAAATCACAGCAGTTGAGAGGTATGCAGACTGACAGTCTGTTGGTGGTGTAACATTACCAACCACAGTCACAGATTAAGTACAGCACACAGCTGGGGAATGCTGTGGACTGTTTGAGGAAAGTATAGTACTTCAGAAACAGGAGCGGATGTTAATGTCTGTAACATACAAAAACCCGGACTGGAGTACAGGTAGGTGTGGACTGGAGTCACCTTATTAGTACTGACAGTCCCACTGGGCATGCCAATACACTTGGGTAAAATGAGCACAATCCTGTTGCCCCTTTGTCAAAATGACCTGTTGTGTATAAATGTCTATACATACAGATACACATATACATATCCGTCTGTCACTATCTCTCTCTTACATGTATAGTATATCTATTGCTATGTAGTATCAAATAGATATGTACCGATATATAGCTATATATATTAAAAGGATACATACACCCCCCCCCACATATCTACAAAACACATATACATATCATACACACACGCAGCTACAGTTATATGTATACATCCCTGTTATATACAGAAATATTTGTGTGGATGTGTGGATTGTCCTACTTACCCTAATAATGGTGAGTAAATCTCCACTGTCACACAGCTCTACTGTTGCTCAAAGAATCCAAACTAAGGGTGGAACAGTATAAACTCCACTTACCCTCAGATCCCTGTACCTGCTGGATGTCACCACATAGACAGACACAGGTGAACAGGTGCTGTAATGTGTAGTGTTGTCAATGCATGTTTGGACAAGGAAGCTTATTTCTGCCCACAGGTATACTTTTGTAACTGCAAGAAGCCACATATGTCCATATTGGTAACTGCACACACATAGCTAGGATAATTACAGGTATCCCATTGCTAGGATACTAGATGCAGATAACACTGTGAAGCAATATCACACTGCAGGCCACAGATGCTGGTCAGCACAGGCCTAGTTTGTGTAATGCACAAGTACTTTGCCTGCAATGACACATACAGCACACCTAACGTCGCACATGCAATATGTACTGTGATCTATAGTGTATAAGACTAGATAGGTAGGGGTTCTAATCTCACTCCAGCCCACGTGGTATGTGACTGTCAGAGTGTGTGTGTCTGTGTATCTTCCTGCAAATGAATGGACATGCTCTCATGGGCTGTCCACCTGCAATGGTTATGCACTTTTTGGCCTCTGTAACTTGCTGCTGGCTTCCACACTGCCCTCTTCTACAAGGCTTGATGATGTTAGCCACCATAAGACTACCAGCTGACAGTGTAAAATCAGATTTAAATCATGGCACATGTGATAAGTAATGTGATCTATAGTGTATAAGACTAAATAGGTAATGGTTCTAATCTCACTCTAGCCCACTTAGTGCATGTATATATATATCCATATGACATAACCTTGGTAGCCTAGACATATGTAGGATTTTGCAGTGTTTTGTTTGTAGTGGGTGATGTGCCCCCCCCCCCAACGGACTAACCACAACAAGGCCTGTATATGTCATCAAGCATATGTCCTAAAATAATAGTACTAGCAGACATGAGGTGTGTTGTGTGCACTACATACTGTGATCTGTAGTATCTCTAGTGAGACTTAGAGACAAAGCCTGGACGCAATATCAGAGAAATAAATCAACATCTAACCTTAATGAATACAAAAGACTTCGTAACTCAGTTAAAAACCTCATCTCAGTAGATCGTCGAAACTACTTCACCCAACTACAAAGCAACCACAAAACCAACCCACAAAAGTTCTGGAGAGGCATAACTACCCTCTTAAAACCTGGTACTACAGAAAATCCAACCCCCTCCCCAAATGCATTAGACACTGATCTTGCTACCCAATTCAACTCTTTCTTCATAGATTCTATTTCCAAACTTACCTCTTCAAATAACTATCCACCTCCTTCCTCCACTTCTCCTCACCCATCTCCCCCAATAACTCCTTTCACTCCTTCTCCACCCTCTCAACCTCCACCATTCTCCATTAAACCTATTCCTACTTCTACCATAAAAAACTCCTACAGAAACTAAAACCATGCACCAATGCCCCTGATAACATTCCCTCATACTTCCTCAGAATAGCTGCAGAGGCCATTGCTCTCCCCATCAGTATCATTATCAACCGTTCCATCCAAGAAAGTATTGTTCCTCAAATTTGGAAAAAAGCTTATATCATTCCCCTACATAAAGATGGAACTGATACTAATATTACCAATTTCCATCCCATTGCCATCCTCTCTCCCATTTCAAAAATCCTAGAGAAATGCATCCATCTTCAACTCCTTCCCCATCTCGTGGACAACAACCTATTAACTCCTACCCAGCACGGATTCAGACCCCATCATAGCACTATGAAAGCCCTCCTATCCTTCCTAGAAACTGTGAATAAAGCTAGAGATTCTGGCCTCACTGTATCTACCATCCTACTCGATCTCTCTAAGGCCTTTGACACTATCTCTCATAACCTACTTCTTACTAAGCTATCTAACCTAAACCTTTCACCCTCATCCCTTAGTTGGTTTACCAGTTATATTTCCAACAGACAACAAGCTGTCAAGTGGAAGAAAGCCACGTCATCCTTTCTCAACACCCCCACTGCTGTCCCACAAGGTTCTATATTAGGCCCCCTCCTCTTTAATATTTTTATTAATGACTTTTTCCACTCTATCCCTCTTGCAAACATTATACAATATGCTGATGATTCCACAATCATCTGTGCTGCCTCATGCATCCCAACTCTTTTGAAACTTACTCAAGATGCCTTCTCCACTACAGAACAGTGGATGAAAGACAACCATCTTGCACTCAATGCTGCTAAAACTAAACTTATGATATTTACTCCCTCTAAGGCCAATAACTTTGATAAAAAATTATTCTCCATCACCAGCCAGAATAATACACCTCCAGAGCTGGTTTCTGAAACCAAACTATTAGGAGTCCAAATCGACAACAAGCTTAAATTCAACTCCCATCTACTACTAAACATAAAAAACCCACCAAAAACTTGGCATGCTCTACCGACAAAATCTGTTCCTCACCTCATCTACTAAGCTTACTCTCTCTACTACATTCCTCCTTCCCTCCCTTCTCTACAGTGCCCCTCTTCTAACAAACCTACAATCATCTCTCAAAACCAAGCTGTCCTCTTGTTATAATAAAATAGCCATATTCGCCAACAGCAACAAATCATCAACACATCACTGTGAACCTCTCCACAAACTCAACTGGCTAGAACTTCCCAACTACCTCTCATATACTCAGCTGACCTATGCTCATAAACTCATATTCCAACCATACCTCTGTCCCTCCCTCTCAACTACCTTTAAAATGCACCACACACAAAGACTTCTAAGATCTAACAATCAAAACCTTATTGAAGTTTACAGACCTCTCCACCCCCAGGACAAAACCTACTATCCTTCTCTCTAGCACACCTATGGAACTCCCTTCCCCCCTTCATTCGCACAATTGCTAGCCACCTAGATTTTAAAAAATCACTACACTCTCATCTAACATCCACATGGTAATGCTCCTGCTCTCATCCCTCGTCCCTCGTAACCTACTCTTAACTTCAACATCTTTTTCTCTACTCCTTCTCATAAATCCCATATAGCAAAAGCATGCAGTATATATCTCCTTACTTATGCCAGTAATTTCTTAGTCTTCTGCATCAAACTACCTATCCTTAATTCCAAACAAAAAAAAATAGTTCTACTTTGATTTTGTCTTTATTACTTTTGATTTACATATGTTTGATCGCTCTTATAGACAGAAATAGTACAAATGTTAATCTCTGTAATCTTCATGTAATCTATGTGTGGTAGTTAATCTTATAATCTATGTGTGGTAGTTAATCTTTGTATACTCTATATGTGGAGCTTTTCTCCCTAGGACTCCATTGAAAATGGGTTCTTTAGGCCCAATGGACTATCCTGGTTAAACAACTGCAAATAAATAAATAAATAAATGTACCATTACATAGGTAAGTCTGCATACCTACATACAGCCAACCTGCACTACATGTGTGCCTTGGTGTGTCCTGTATGCACTTGATTGGAAGGGGTGCTAGCCTTAATGTAGCCATGTGTTTGTGTGAGCCTGTTAGAGCATTTTGCAACATGTCCTGGAACCATGGGATGTATGGATTGAACACTGAGAGAACGGTAGCCTTCAACTGTTACTGGTTGGAAAGATGTGGATGCATTCACTGTTGTACAACCAGCACTGACAGGTTTGGGATGTACATCCCTGACTGACACTGGTATACTGAATGTGCCTGTCATCACAGCTATCATTGTGTGCAGTGGCACCACTGCCATGTCAATACACAGGCATATCATACAACTGTAGCAGCCATACAGGTGCTAAGGTACACCAATACACATTGTAGAGAACATGTCAGGACCGTACATGCCCAAAATGCTTTGGAGGGGATGTGTATGACTCCATACAGGGAAGTGTCAGTTCCTACTCTGTAACTCCTGTATATCCATGACAGGCCAATATGTGTGACCTGTACTACACACCAACAACATCAGTGTGGTATGCATAGTGCATGTTGATGAGACAGGTATGTAACACAGGCAGTACACACTACATGACTCAGGCCCCCCCATGCATGTCATGCACACATCTGCTCTGACACACATCATGTGCAGGTTACACATTAGGATGCAGAACACAACAGTCATAACTGTTGCCAGGCAATTGTTGGTACTGGACACAGGATATATGTAGATGCGTCATCTACATCAGAACCTTGTTGGCACTTATGAAGGATAGCAGACCTTCTCATAGATTAGGGATTCATGAGTATGCTGAATGCCAACACTATCGTTGTTAGCCTGTTATGCACATATCGACCTATGGAGCCATGCAGTTATAGCACTGTACTTTGTTGATGACTGACATATGTCTGCTGTGCTGACATGTCATCCTGTGCTGCTTTATTTCCACTGTGTATCCATGGATTATTCCAACAGATTCCTGACATGGTGTCCTGTGCTGTTTTATTTCCACTGTGTATCCATAGGTTATCCCAACGGACTCCTATAACAGAAACAGAAACAGGCCAGTGACACACCTGTCATTGTGTAACTATACAACCAATTCAACAACATACAACATAAGGACCACATAAGGTACAGATATGTATGTGTTGTACATGTGACAAATGCCAGCATACAGTATCTCTTGTTAACCACTACGTGTGGCATGGTCAACCAACACCGCATTACACAGGTACATGTTAAGTAATATAGTCACCCTGTGCATCAGACACATAGCTGCATTTCCCTGCATTGATGTCAAGGATGACAGGGATGTGGCACAGGTATCATCACTTGCACAGGCTGTTGTATGGGTATTCAGGAGGCTTAGGCTGGCCCAAACCATAGACTGCATTTGTGTGAGTTAGGAGGAGCATGTCAGATGGACCGTGGAGAGGTGCTGTATATGTCTGTAGGTGACCTGCATATAACAGTGGAGTGTGAGTATGTGCATGCACGTAGTCAAGCTCGGTAGTAGCCCTACGCGTGTGTATGTTTGACAGATATGGACCGAACATGGTAGAGTTGTCAGTTCACCATTTCTGGCCCCGAACACGGGAACTGGCTTTTCCAGGATTTGCACTGGCACCTCCATGCCCAAGGTAAGAAGCAGTGCTAGTATCTGACGGCGACTGCTGGGACCATGTCCCCCATTTGACCACCCAGGACCACAAGCTCATGGCCTTCCACTTCATGGTGTGGACAGCACACTCCCCTCTGTAGCTCTGGATGTACTGCGACTATGTAAGCGTGATTGTGCATGACCATGTGGACTCTCAGCAGATGTTGCTGCCCTACATCCACGGGTCTGACACTCAACTCCAGCCACACATTCCAGCACAATGTGTGGTCCAAGACAGACACTGTCTCAGCCCACGTCTGTCCACTGCTTCAGTCAACCGATCCAGGGTGTCCCCAATGCAGCGGAGGCTGTCACAGATGTCAGACTGTGCTGCATCCATAACCCTAAGCATACGACTGGTGTTCTATTCAGAACATGCCTGTGCCTCCATGATGGCCTGAAACATGCGCGGGGTAACCCATGATGTGACACCTGCAACAGGTGGTGGACAGACAGAGCACCTACAAGCACCCCGTCAATCCAACTGTGTGGGACATCACCAGCTTTCTGGCTATGTTCAGTGTCTACACTCACTGGAGCTATAGTTGCCACACTTTCCTGTTCAATGTCTCCACCCTCTGACTGTCCAATAACTTTGGCCTCCAGGATGGGGTATGTGTGGGCATACAGACTGTGTGCAGTGACAATTGGGGCAGAAGAGTGGTGTCTACCTCTGGGACAGATTCAGCCCAGGACACCCCCACCTGTGCTTCACTGTAGCCACTATCATCATCAGTGACTGAGGAAATACTGACATGGGGTTGTGTAGGGGACAGGCTCCAACCCCCACGGTCACCTGCAAAAAGAATGAAAAAAGCTGTATATTAATACCTGCACTGTTGTGTATGAAAAACATCTAAGACTCCAAACAACAAAGACCCACAACTGCATTAGTGGTCAAACAACTTCCTTCTCTGCCTTTGTCCACAAAGCACTACCTCAGAACACAATTCAATTTCAACTCAAGACCTTTATAACCATCAACTTGAAGTAAATCAAGTCAAACATGACCAGTAATATTTATCTTTTACTTAGTATGACACTATAATTGAAAAAACAACACATAAAACCCAATACAATTCTCTTCACGATTATATGGAAATATACATCTCACTGCCTAATGTATTTACCTTCAACTTGTTGTATTTTAGATTCCTGGTCTCATTTAAACCAGAAGACTTATCATCTCTTACCTGTAACTGCCAAAGTGTATCTGTTTGTTGAACTATACTCCTGTGATGACCCCCTCTCAAAACCTTAGGTTAGGTACCTCCTCCAGAGTGGCAATTAAAAACATCCTACACTGTCTACACATAATTACATGTGCTTAGGGCATTATTCTGGCCCCGAACAATACTAGACTGTAATGTTTCATTAACAAAACACGTGTCATACTTACCAGGGACAGTACCATGGCCTTGGGCAATACCTGATGAATCTGTAAAAAGTTGAGGCTGGGGTAATATCAGTACCACTGCATGCTGCAGCACAACAAGATAATACACCCATATATCTCACATTTACAGTAGCTAGTCTGTTACTTGTACTGGTCCCAGTCTGCATATGAATGTATACCTGGGGTTACATCACCCCCAAAGAACTGACCCCCACATAAATGTATCTACAGCCTGACACACTGACTACTACAGTATTACAGTAAGGTTACCTGCACGTTCCTCAGCAATGGAAAATGGGGCACCCACCTCCATGATGTACGGCATGATGGATGCCTGGGAGCTGTCACGTGTGCCTAGATTTTCCAGGAATTCTTCATTGGCTGAGAGTTGCTGTTCTGCTGCAGGCCCTCCATTAATGACAGCATGATCCCTGGCTATATCTGTTGCCCATCGACATGCAGCATTAATCATATCAGTTGCCTGGTGGTGAACCTGCTCATATGTCCTGCCCTGCTGACCCCTGGCATTAACATCACGGACAAGGTCTGACCACAATGCAGCTCACTGTTCCCTATTATGTCTCCCCTTGGATAACAGGCTGTCATGATGCTGCCTTAGTCCTTGCAAGGTTATCTATTCTCTGCATCCAATAAGGATGGGTGTCATCCGTGGTACATTATTTCTAAAAGACAACACAAGGGAATCACATTACAAGATCAGATACGTGGACGTTCACTAGGTACGGATATAGCAAGGGCACAATGGCCGGCACTATCCACTGCTTGCTCACACATGGCATAACCTACAGTGTGACAACATACTACCTGTGTGGATACAACCGAGATAGCACCATTATCAAGCTCTTCCCTGGCTGCCATGACAGAGTCTGCTGCATGATCATATGCCCAACACTCCAGTCTACTGTGGTATGTCCCCTAAGGCCAAACACACAATAATATGTCATAGGAGCACTGCCAGACAAAAAGCGTGCTATAACAACCACTATATAGGGACAGTCCGGCACCACCAGTGTGCCACACTGACAACAGACAATATCACCCTGATGTATTGTACATCCCTTGTAGGTGTAAGTCAGCAGGGTACCGCTGACATGTCATTGCCACAGGTCTATGACTGGCTTACTGCTGTAATCACTATGCCCCATACCTCTATCCCCCCATCTGAATCCTGTTATACACAAAACAGTTACATACCTTCAAGAGTGCAGTACTCTTTGGTTGAACTGTGTGTCTGGTAAAGTTTTTGAAAGGCATGCTGTGTGTGTGTGTGTGTGTGTGTGTGTGTGTGTGTGTGTGTGTGTGTGTGTGTGTGTGTGTGTGTGTGTGTGTGTAAGTTCTCATATGGAATGGTTCCCCATAGCTAGCTGCCTGCCTTTTAAACATGCTCTCCATCAGCAGATGATTACCGCTAAACCAGTCTGTGGTTCTGAAATGCTAATTGCAGCCAAAGCAAATGAATTGTACTATCATTATCCATTGGCATGCAAGCACTGTGCAATATATAAGGCTTTTATGTAGACCTGGGCCCCTTTCTTAGCTGTTGAGATGGACACTACTGGGGGTGAGAAGACTACATTGTCACAGAGGGTAGGTCTGTAGCAGAAACCTTTACATAGAGCTGTGTGTGCCACAGGCTGCTGCTGCAGGTAGTAGACATAAGCAGAGAATGTAGACATTTTAGAGGACAACAAGCTGTAGGTATATCTGTGTCAGCTCTGTTGTAGAGGCAGTGCCAGGGTGAAGGTACCATTTACACTCCAATTAAGGCATGCATTTAAGGTTCAGATGTTGGGTAACTGTGCCAAGAACAGAGTACTAGGCAACATATTGTACTGCTATACAGATATGTGAAGTGTGTCCCTACCTGCAGGCCTGTAACTTCATACACTGAAAAGCGGCTGTTTAATATGCAATGCTTTGTGTGGATAAAGAGTGTATTAGTGATCGATTAAATGCTGTATTAATAATAATGTTGTTGAAATGCAGCACAACACTGGATTTGAACCCAGGACTGTGTGTGGCAAAATGTACTGTATGCAGGTCATTTAACAGACTGAGGTACTGAGTCACTGCTATAACAGGTGTACTTGCAAGATATTTGTGCACACATACAGGCTGTGACAAATATTTTCTACTTCCATCAGTATGTGCATGGCTTTATATGTATGTATTTCTGCACCAGAGTCCCAGTTGAACATGTATTTTGCCATGGATGCCTTAACAGGTGTTGCTGATAAAAGGGCATATTTACCTCTGATCACAGGCCCAATGTACACCCATTATCATGTGTTTGGCTGTCTAGTAGTGTACTGTTGCACCAGAATCCAAGGTACACTCCCATTTTTTTCCATTACTGTTTATTCCAGTTTGAGCAGTGCAGTGCATCGAGGCACGCAGCTCCGCTGAAACACGCCTAATGACTGTAATTGGCAATTACTATGCTTTGTTTAAACCACCTGTTTTAATTAAGCATTGTGTGGCATAGCGGGTTAATGCAGTGTGCTGCAGGTGTGATGGGGCTTGGGTTCGAAACATGGCAGATGTGTTTATTTTGTATATGTGACTTACAATAACATATTACTCATTATAACTCTATTTAGCTGAGATAAGTGAAACTGTGCAACATGGCTCACAGTGTTGCACTAAAAAAATATAAAGAAACGAAAAAAGGGGAGATAGGAAAGTGGTGAAATGGGGGCAAGCAGGGGGAAAACATATTGAAAGGCAGGGAGGGATGTGAAGGAAGGGTGTAGGAAAGAATCATAGCTATCCATTTCTTGTAAAACAACATCTGTGCAGTTTGACAGATTTGGAGATGACTTTGGATTCTGAAACCCCAGAGAGAGGGATAAGGACAAGATAACTGCATTGTCAAGCCAATTGGACCGATTTACGTGTGTTCAGTGGACACATGTGAAATGGAGAGCAATGTATGGGACGATAGTTTTTTTGGGGGGACAGGTGCCCATTTTTTTTCTTTTTAAGGTGAGAGTGGAATGTTGGGGAAGGGACATGGGTACATGTGGGGGAGGTAAGTTGGGTTGGTGAGGATGCATTTGCAAACATATAAGACAACAGACAGGGGTAGTGTGTGATGCATGAAGGGGTGAACACCTATTATGGGGAGGGTGTTGTGGAATCTGAGCCTCATGTGCCTCCAGACAGCAGCAGTGTGACTCACAACCCCACTCATGGGACATTCAACACTGCTCCTTCACTGCCCCAAGGGTGGCTGTGCTGGAGGCTGGGAACCAGGTCAGTCAGTATGCCCTTAATCCAGCACAGGCATTGGTCATAGCCACTGTAGACTACCCTGCACACCAGGACTGGTATCTCATCACAGATGACCACTCTCTCTCTCTGCCACTAGTCCCAGAGGGGGACTGGGCCCCATTCCTTGGAGTGGTATTACCTGACACTGCAGGTAGTGCAGGGGCAGCAGAGGGAGCACCACCAGTCTGGGTACCAGACATGCTGGGACCTGGTGCCATGGCCGGTTGAGGCAAGGTAGGGGGATCAGCTGGAACCAGCCTACCTTGACTTGCTGTGGGACATGAAGTAAAGCAATATATTACAGTTAGTAACAAACTATTGTTTGTATTAACAGAATGGAACATCATATTTATTAAGCTAAATACATATTAATGTATATTATATGCAGCACAACATAATGTAACATAACAGTCAGTATGGTAACAGCATGCCAGTGTGAAGTAAACCATACTGCCAACAAAACAGTTAGTTTAACAAAATATATTAATATTGAATCATAAAACATAATAATCAACCACATTTTCCAAAATATAGTTTAACAAAATATGTTAATATGAAATCATAATAAAACATAATAATCATCCACATTTTCCAACACATAGCTAGTTTAACAAAATATGTTAATATTAAATTATAATAATACATTACTATAAAGAATAAATTAAGATAAGGGGTGGGGAGAGAGAGAAAAAAACATTCCATTAGTGTGATTGCAGATGATGTCCCTGCCAACATTGGTCATACATACTTCTACAGGTGTATAATGACAGCTGTGATTACAGTGACTACAATTCTCCTGTAGCTGATGTAGCATGTACATACCTTTCAAGCTGATAGCATGAGACAATAAAGGGCAATCCCTAACAAATTCAGGTACAGAACTACTCAGAACGGTTTCACATAATGTGGACTTACAACTACCAGGGTGTTCTGTAAATGGATTTGGTAATACATTGCATTTCAGGTAATAATTTATCTGACAAATGTGTGACAGACAGATTAGTCAGTTCTAATTACATTATGAGAAATTTGACACTTGAGAGGCATGTTTATGTACAATAATTAAACTAAGACAGCCGTCATGTCTTAGTTGGCAAGCATGGGAGTAGAACTCACTAGCTGTGACTGCAGGAGACATCTGCAAATACTTTAATAATTGACTGCAGCAGCATAGTATGAACAAGCAAGAGATACAGCCATACTGGGATTATAGGTTCATAGTATGATACTAGGCTATTGGCCTGGAGGCCCTTATAAGCTTAGCCAAGAATTTCACCCATGTTCCCACAAAGCTAGCACCTGTTTTCCCTGTCCAGCAGGGGCACAGGTGGGATCCCAGGGGTATATTTTCTGTTTGTCATCCAGTTGGCCAGGTTCCTCTTAAAGAGGGTTAGTGAGGTACTCTGCTTGACATGGAGAGGAAGTCTATTCAACAGATAGGGAAGTCATTGGGACACAAATCTATCCAACCGACAAGTTCTATTAATGTCATATACCAGTTTGAGACCTTGAGTGCAGGTTGCACAAGTGGAATTTGACTTACGGATATGCAGCAAGGTCACCTCTGAGCAGTCTGTACGAGACTGAGTAGAGGGACAGAGCTTTTAGCCTGTCTGTATAGGATAGGTGTTTGAGACTCTGGATTTTCCTGGTCAGGAACCTCTGTGGTCTCTCCAACTGCTGCATGTGGTTGGCAAGGTACATGCAGAAAGGGGCATTGTACTCGATAATGAGTCCGATAAGGGAGGAGTACAGGGATGTTATGGCCTCCTTGTTCCTAGATTACACAGTTTTATTTCTGAATCAACAATGCTGATGCACACATTCTTGCTATTGAGTGCAACTGTCTGTCAGAACTAATCACAACATATGCACATAATATGGGCTAACTCACTCATCACACTTTTGTGTTCTTGGGGAGAGGGAGCTTGTGAGCATTACATAACTGATACTGAAAATGTAGTGCTACAGAGCACTGGAGTCAAACCCAGAACTGTGTATGGCAAAATGTACATTGTACAAGAAGTTTAACAGACTGAGCTACTGGGGCACTGCTGACTGCAGCGTGACTGATACTTGCCTGGAGACCACCTGGAAACATACTGTGAATTGTGCAATACAAGTTACAAGAATTTCCTCTAGCATTCTAGTACTGTTACAGTGTTTTACTAGACTGCAGTGCCAATAGAACACACATGCATGGTAAACAACCATACTCTATATATTACCACAGCTTTATTTCACTTTCAGCAATACAGGTGAACGTATACTACTGTTATTGGTTTGCAATATCTGTGAAGTCCATCCACACACAATATTTGGCCATGGAGTGGCCTACCTCACCCATATACCTTTATTACCTGATGTCTTTGGAAGAAAAAGCGTTATGTGACCAGTACTGGCCTAGTGAAAGCCTTGAACAGTACTATGAGTTAAGCAATACAGTGTGCCGCCATTAGATTTGCATTCTACAGCTATTACAGTATTGTACTTGACTAAAGCAAACTTACCTTTCAGACTCTATGCATACAGCTCTACTGCAATAGTTATGACAAGACAATTCTGATGTACACCATTTTCCTTGCTGTTATTGGTATTGTTTCTTGTTCTTATTGAACTACAGTTGTTATTAT
Organism: Protopterus annectens; assembly: GCF_019279795.1. Classification (NCBI taxonomy): domain Eukaryota; kingdom Metazoa; phylum Chordata; order Ceratodontiformes; family Protopteridae; genus Protopterus; species Protopterus annectens. Next base: position 865,974,771 of record NC_056729.1, read on the forward strand.
TCATTTTTTTGCACTATGGCTCTAATTCTAACTTTATTGCCCTACAGCCCTAATTCCAACTTTATTGTACTACAGCTCTAATTCCAACTTTATTGCATTACAGCTATAATTCCAGCTTTATTGTATATACTTTATTGCAGTTAATGCTTTACTTATTCTTGATTATTGCATTACAGATGGCAGAATAGATCCATACTCACCACACTCACAGGGCAACCTGGCCAGGTGCCTGGCATGACACTTGGCATTGCGAGCCCTCTCAGCTGCAGCTGTTGCGAGAGAGGTACACCATTATATATACCAGTTTTGCAGACAGTCAGATTACATATTGGTAAAACAGAGGAAAAGTACTTATATATACCTGTGGGGCATTCCCTGCCCTTACCTCTTGGACCCAGATGTCCAAGGTTCCCCTCTTTCATCTTTTCAGGTCATGATGGTGGTGACGACATTGCACACCTGTGCAGGGGATACCAGTAACATTGATGAGTTCTCTGGCCAGCCAGTCCCAGGCCTCTGCCTTACACTGCAAGCTCTGGAAACTGCCCTGCAGCAGCCTATTTTCATGGTTTTTCACAAGGAGCCCAACCATAACCCTGCACTCCTGAATGCCTCACCACTGCACCTGAAATTGCACACCTTCTCTAACACCACCAGCCATATTGACAGATGATAGACTCCAATGGTTTCTGCATAATTTATGCCTAGTGCACCTTTTATAAATCTTTTTCCGACCCTTATACATCATTGAACAACATTCAAAAAAGTGCTGCATTGATTAGCAGTGTGCAAACCAGTCAAGTGGAGCTGAGCAGCATGCAAACACACACAATCATGGTTTAAGTGAAGCTGAGGGCCACACAAACATTGGAGCCATTAACATGTTTATGCGGTACTTAGCAGGTTTGAGGACAGTTGCACAGAGGAGCCATATTTTAAAATCTTGTCCATAACTTGTGCAACAAAAATACAGATTACTTATGACTTCCATGACTTCGAACCCTGAAACTACTACACATACAGCCATAAATCTACCCATTAAGCTATGTGGATATTAAGAAATCCAGTATACCTTTGCATTTACCACTGAGCTACCTGTTAGCAGTGCTGAGCACTGCATTGCGCAAACATGCTTAAACAAACCAATAAATAAATAATTAGTTACATCCGGTTTCTATTTTTAGATGTCTGGCAGGTGTCCTCCATGTATGTATGAGCTGTACTTAGTTTAGCTGCGCTCTGCACTGAACCGCACAAATGGCAAATTAAAAAAAAAAGAAAACATAAAATGTCATTATGCTTATTAATTACATCTGGTTTCTATATTTAGATGTCTGGCAAGTGTCAGCTGTCTACTTGTGAGCACAGCTTGCCATTGCTTGCTCCGTGCCACACCATGCAAATATGCCTTAAAACAACACTGATTCAATATCCATGTTCCTTGGCTCTCCCTCTGCAGCACACCATCGTTAATATGCATGGTGTGCTGCCAAGTAGGGATCTGGCTGTGTACACTCATACATTCCTTGTAGGCTCTGCGTGGTGCCTACATGCAGTTTATTAAATCTCGGTGTATATTTTTTTGACTAAAATATTTTGTTTGCTAAGAATTAGAATTTTTTGGAATTGTCATTGTACTTTAATGGAGGAGGTTGTATGTTACACCTATGTGAACTTCTTGTTAAAAAAAAAGTTCTACATTTTGACAGAAGTTTCTTGCAGGTTTTGTAGGTATGTGTCTTTTGGGCCAGGATACTGTGCTTGTGGAGGACTGTTTAATTCACATGCCTCAATACGACTTGTTCTGTACTTCAACTTTTACAGACTCTTCCAGGCTCCACTATCCATGTTTGAGGTCTAATTCTCAGCTAAGTTAGAGAGCAGTTATCAGTCTCTGTGGTTTTACTTTCACCTATCTGAAGAAAAGAATGTTTTTAGGGAATATTTGGGTGTCAGGCTGACTCCTATTGTGCTTCATCTTATAGATTCATAGATTCATAGATTAGTACTAGGCTAATTGCCCTTGTGAGCCATTTTAAGCCTAGCCAATTATCCCCTGTGAGACTCAAACCCTGTATCTTATGTTTGTAAGGCAAACACCTTAACCATTAGGCCACCCTCCCACCCTTATGGGCAGGGGGCTCACACTTAGTTCTTCAGACCACTTATCTTTTCCCTGGTTGCCTGGTGTTGTGCCTACAGCCATCACGGATCAGGGATTGCCATGTTCTCTGACTGTAAGGATGCCCTTAGTGGACAAGGGAAAAGCATGCTTATCAGTTTGAGAGGAGGTAGCAGGTGAAGCTTCTTCACTCAGCAGTGATGGGAAATCTGAATCTGGGATAGGTGTGTCTGATACAGGTTGGTCATTTCTCAAGGAGTTTTCCAGAAAAAGTAAACACAGTGATTGGACAGGGAAGTTTTGGTAGGATTTGCTAAGGAACTCATTATTGCTTTTTCCTTGTGTAGTATTTCTACACCAAAAAAGCAAAACAAAAAGAGTTCCCTCTCTCTCTTTGACATTGATTTTCAGTCAGAAGAGCAGACATTGCATGAGAATGGTGATAATTTGGGAATTTCTTCTTAATCTAAACATACTGATTCTGAAGAAAGTATGGCTTCAAATTTCCATTTTGAAGATTTATCATTTTCTGAAACTTTCTGTGAAGAATGCCTCTTTAATATCTACTTCGTATGTTACTAAGCATGTTTTAAAGTGCACTAATGGTGCTTCTGATTCTTCCACTAGAGCTGCAGTGTTGCCTCTGTTTAGGTAATGAGAAGATTAGTTTGGCTTCTTTCTCAGAACCTTCCTGAAGATGTTAAAACTGACATTTAAATTCTTCCTTAGACAAGGAAGCTCTCTTTAGCCCTGCTGCATCTGGATGCTCAAAAAGTGTAATAAAAGAGAAAGTTGATTCAAGAGTGACCCATATTTTTCATTCTTCCCTTTTTAAATCAAAAACTGTCTTTCTTTCTCAGGTTTCTTTTTCAGTAAGTAATTTAAGCAGCATGGAATTGTCAAACAAGACTTTAAAAAGCAATGGCAAGGAGTCACCAAATAGAAAGGAAAAACCTCTAAACATCAAGGGCAGTCCTCTCATTTTAGGATAATTATTTGCCTTTTCAGCTCCCCACTCCTCCCACTGACAGCCTCTCCATCTCTCTGAGGCTTCGTCTTCCCTTGTAGTACCAGGTTGTGGCAGACAAATGGATTTTAATTGTCATTTATTAGGGGTACATTTATCAATGGAAGTCCCTCCGTCTTAGGCATTTCCTCCCCACCATGTGAACCAACTCTTCTTGTTTCCTCTCTTTCTGTATCCTGTGCTTGTACAGGGAGGAATGGAACCAGTACTTCTCTGGGCAAAGACATTTATTCAGTGCTATTTCTTGTACCAAAGAGGGAAGAATCCTGGAGGCGTGTGCTAGACCTTTCCTTTCTAAATTGTTTTGTCAAGATTCCAAAGTTCAGAATGCTTTCCCTTCATTCCCTTTAACCTCTGCTCCTATTCTCTACCTTTCACAGTAGATCCATGCTTAAAGGATGCCTAGCATTACATTACCAGTGGCAAGCTGTTCAGATAATATTTAAGATTTTCTGTGTCTAGTTTCCATTATTAACCCGTGCCTTGCTCTTTGGATGTTCCACTACACCAATGTCTGGCATCAGTAATTGCTTATTGCAGACTTAAAGACATTCACATTTTTCCATAATTGGACAATTGTCTTATCTTTGCAATCTCTTTTTCCAGCAGACAAGAGTCTTTAACAACTGTTCAGAAACTTCTACTCACTCTAGATTTTCAAATCACCTTACAGAAATCTTCTCCCATCCCTAATCACAGAACTGTATTCCTGGGATGTATGCTAGATTCTGCCCAAGGAAAAGCCTTTCTTCCTCCAAAGTAGAGATGTCACACTAGTTCTTTCTGAGTTTATCCATTCAAAACCAGGTAACTTCAAGGAAATTGAAGATTTCCATGCTTCCCATGGCCAGACTTCACCTGAGAAAAATCCAGCGGTATGTCTGGTCACTCTGGACTCAGCAACTTCTTCCTATATTTATTCAAATCCCTGTTTTGAGATTTTTAAGAAGAGAGATCCTGTAGTGGGTACACTAGTCTTCTTGCAGTTCAGGTCCCCCATTCTGATTCCTTTCAAGTCTGTCACTACATATTCACCAGACCTGGCATGGGGAGTGGTTTCCAAAGGGGTGAAAGTGCAGGATCTATGGAAGCCTTATCTTAAACAGAGGTGCTTAAATGCCTGCGAGATATTGGCAACAATGCTCTGAAAGTCTTAAATCATCTCTGCAAGTTTACACAGACAATGCCACAGTGATGTGGTAAATAAATAAATGGGGATACCAGATAATTTCCTTTTTGCAGACGTGCTATGATAGCCTAGGAGATAGCAACTCAGCTTAATTTGACTCTTCAGACTTTATACAGACAAGGTAAGCAGGACCAAGATAGACCCTCACAAGAATTGATAGAGAAGTGGGCAACACCTTAAGTAAATCTGTTTGCTTCCTTTCTGAACAGACAGCTAAAGAAAGTCTGCCCTGAGACTCCTTGCAAACAGGCCAAGAGGCCCAGAAGACAGATGGCCTCTCATTCCCCATGGAAGGGAATGTATTTCCATGCTTTTTTACCCTTTCCACTGATATCCAGGGTTCTATGGAAGATCCAGAAGGACTCCGCAAACATTGTGAAGGTGACTCCCCTTTGACCTTGGCAGCAGTGGTTCTCCCTTCTTTTCAATGTGGCCAAAGGCACTCAGCACAGGCTTCCCCACAAACTGGATTTGTTCACAAAAGACAGAGTTTGCTTGATACACCCCAACCTGAAAAGTATTTTACCAACTGCCTGTATGACAAAATCTTGATAACTTGTAGTTACCTTTTTTCTGAGGACATTTAGCAAGAACTAAAGGAGTTACATAAAAATCGATATTTTCATACAGGCATTGATTTCTGATAAATATAAATGTCTTACAGTGGGCAGATATTTTGACTTTCAGTGCTCTTTAACTGTTGTTTTATCACAAATCTTGAAATTCCATTTTATGAGGAGAGATCGGAGAAGATGGTGCTGTCATATTTTTTATTTTAATGTGTTTTGCATTTATATTAAAGTATAACAAAAGTATGTTGTTGGTTAACTATGACACAATGAAGTTTCAGCTGAATGATAAATGCACTTCAAGCTAACACTTACTATGAGACTGACACAGATTTACCGGAGACATTTACTTCCAAGGGACTTTATCAGAGGCACAAGAGCAATTTAGTCTTTCAGAACACCCATTTTCAGTAGCACTGACTTACTTAAAAGTGTCCAAATAAATACAAATTTCAACAAGACTAATGTTTGAGGACATGTTTGTAATTACTATGGCCATAGTAGGAAATGTTACAGAATTGTAGTCGTAAAATCAGTACTGCAAAGGTAATGAGTTGAAGCAGTCTGCAAGCATACAGATGTCAGCTGCAACAGCAACACATATGCATTGCCTTCAGCGTCAGACATTTTAGTATGCAGATTACTGCAGACACAGCTGTGTACTCAACTACTTGAAAAGCAGTATAAAACATAAACCACAATGGTTTGTAGAACAAAATAATAGCAAGACAACAAAGTATAACTGGCAACATTCTGCATGCTGCAGATGTCCACAGACTTATATAGTCTATTGTTATTATGTTTTGGCCTCTCTAAAACTATAGACCTCTATTGAGTACATATAGATGAGTGACTGTATGTAACTCTGTTCAATGCCTACAGGCCCCTTGACCCAGTTGCCCATGAATTAAAGATGACTGTAGCCAATAAAGAGGAAGGTGTTGCATTTAGAGCAGTACAGAATGCACTTATTTTCAAAGGCACAGCCATTAAGCACAATAGTGCATAAGGTTTATGTGCATATGTGTGCGCACATGCTTGCATGCATGCACAAGCAATGCAGAATGGACTACAGATGTATATAATTCTCAGGTGTACTGCATCATGGATATCACTGTGAGCAGAGGGATATTGGCAAGGACAAAATCTGCATTGGTGGATACCTGTACTACACTGAAAAACTTTATGACAATGGACTTAGTGATGCTGCATGTATAAAAGACCAGAGAAATACAAGGGATGAACAATAACATTCAGTGTTATGTTGTCTATCTCACCTTCCTTCTTTCTGTTTGGGGTTCAGAGCCGATTTCGGTACCGAATCGGCCACTTCTAAAGCTTGAAGAGTCCTTATTGGCTCAAGGTTAACCCCTTATCCCAGAATGCATAGCAGTAGCTACCCAGATCTCGTTTGCCGCTAGCAGCGTCAAGATTGTCTTCTGCTGGCTCAGGCTAAGTAGTGTATTTTCCTGTCAAAATTGTTATTTGTTTAGACTAAATTTTCTTACAGTTTAGAATTTTCTGTTCTTTATCACCCCTTTCCTCGTTACAGTTGTTAGGCTATCATTTCTCTCAGGCCTTTGTTTCTGTGTGTTGTCGGTGGCCCATTCTTTTCTTGAGGGTTGTTGTCTTGTCCCTTTATCCCTCTTCCTACTTAGGGAGAAGCTGTTTTAGTTAGAGGCTTTCTCCCTTTGGGAGCAGTAGCTCTTTAACTTAGAGGCTACCCCCTCCTCTTCTTTCCAAAAAAAAAAAAAAAAAAAAAAAAAAAAAAACTTTATTGTTGTTTCCTCTTTTTATAGTTTATGATGCCTAAAGAACCTACAAAGCAGTCAGTATTTAAGAAATGTGACTTGTGTTGTCAAAAAATGCTGCTTATGGACAGGCACACGAGTTGTGTTTATTGTTTAGGTGCGGTCCACCTGCAAGACTCGTGCTCTGTTTGTCATGCCTTCAGTGCACGGGTTTTGCAGGAGAGGCGCCACAAACTGATATTGAGAGGGTTATAAAAACATCAAGTTGAGGTTGCATCGGATACTCAGCCTTCTAAAAAATCTGATGATAAACCAGTATCTTCGTCAGCTCCACCTTCGGTGCCAACAAAGTAAAAATCAAAATCTTCTGACCCTTCGGAGCAGATTGTTGGCTCCAAAGAGTCCTTTTCTCCGGTGGTTCCATCTGTTGCTTTGGAGCCATCCCAGAGTCAAAAGAGATCGAGATCTCCGTCTTTAGATCCAGTGAGATCTGTTCCTCAATCTCCACTTTTGCAGTCAGTGGGAGGTAGTCACCAGTCCTTGGCCCACTCCTCTTGACCGTCCAGGAGTTTATCGGCTGATGATGTGGAGAGAGTGGTGAAGAGGCTGCTCAAGACACAGGTATTTGCTCAGTTGTTGTCGGGCCCAGTCCAGAAGGAATTGGCACCTTTGTCTGAACCAGTACCTGTCTCTATTCCTCCTCTGACTGCTTCCAGTTCAGAGCCGGAGTGCACGGAAGTAGTAGTGGTGGAACCGTTGGTTCCGACCACCCTTGCCTTGTCGGTTCCGACATTCACTCCAACCTCCTTGATAGTCCGCTCCATCGAGGGGTCTGGGCACCAAGACTCCCTCATCGCTCCGAGGGGGGAAGTGGCATCGGACCCTTGTCCAACCCCACTCTCCCTCTCAGAGCCTCGGTGCAGGTGAGTTCAGCTCCCACATCTGCCTTGGAGCCATCGCCTTTGGTGCAGAGGAGGTCTCCAGGCTCCTTGGAGCTGGAGTCTTAGTCCGTTCTGGATCGCAGCACCTTTGACGTGATGAGGAGTGTGCTGTCCACAGAGACAGCCCCACCCTCTGCTCCATTGGCTCCATCCCCATCGAGACCGGTGTTTGCCTTGGGTCTTTCTCTCCATCCCAAGCATAGGGAACCAATGCCCCAGCACACCTCACAGCGTGACCCCTCTTCTTCTGAGACCTCTCCTGAGCATGCCTCATAAGAGGTTCCCAGAAAGAAAAAAATGTAAGAGGAAACATGTGAACTCCCCAGAGTCCATCACCTCTGACACAGACTTGGATGACTTGGAAGGGTCCCCACGGTCCTCCTCTGAAGATGTCTCTTTCTCAGACATCCTGGAGATCCTTAGGCAGAGGGGAAACTGGAAGTCCCTTACCCCTTCTGAGGATGAGTCTGTGTACCTGGATGCATTTGGTTCCCGACCTTCCACCTCCTGGGTGTCTTCACCTTTCGCCCCACTTTTGTCTGTAGTGAGTCAAAAGGCGTGGAGTGCTGCAGAGACCATGGAGCCTGTTCCAAGAAGGCCTAACAAATTCATGACTGCACCAGACGACAAGACCTTTCTCACCAAAGGCATGCCAGTTGATGCTATGGTGGTGGCAGCAGCCACCAAGAAGGAACTCGTGGAGACTTCCTCTTCTATCCATCTGCCAAACAAGGAGTCTAGAGCCATGGATAGATATGGGAAAGCATGTTTTTTCTCTTCAGCGGCCTTTACTCTTTGGTCGCTGAACTATTTGACACATTTCACAAGACTTCAGAGGGATCTCCTTGAAGAGCTGGGAGATACCCTCCAGGATCCTTCAGCTGAGGGAGCGGCTTCTAAGTCGGCTAACCAGCTAGCAACCCTAACCTCCATTGTCAACTCCTCCGTTCACTTGATTTTTTATGCAGCAGATGGATCGAGTAAAGCTGCAGGCCCAGGAATGGCTCTTCGCAGACATTCCTGGATGCGCCTCTGTCAATTTGTGGAGCCCTTCAAGTCCTCCTTTACGAATACCCTCTTTGATGGCTTGGCCTTGTTTGGGCTGCAGGTTTGAGAGACTCTTACCAGGAGTGAATGAGATGGCAAAACTCTCTCTGCCATAGTAGTCCATTTTTCCACTCCATCCCTAACTTATCCCAAGGCCAAAACAGTGGCAAAATGTCATTCGGTAAATCCCAGGGAGCTTCGCCAGACACTTGTGAAGATAATTCCCCCAGAGGCAGAGGGGGAAATAATAACAGGAGATGCCGACCTCCCGGAAGGGGGGGGTCCGCAACATGGCAACAGGGATAAGTTCTCTGCCGGGCCCTTTCAGAATCCCTGAAGGATTGCCCATCTGGCCATCTCTGGAGGCAGTTGGGGGCAGAATATCACTGTACCCAAGAGCCTGGCAAAATCTAACAGAAGACGAGTGGGTACGGTGCATAATATCCAGGGGTTACACAATTCCCTTCTCCCAAACACCCCCAAGAAGTCAAAAATCATCAATCCCAGATGTTCCACCCAATCTTCGGGATCAAGCATCTGTAGAAGTTAAAACTTTGCTGCAAAAAAGAGCCATTCAGGAAGTCCCCACAGATCAGATAGAATCTGGAACTTACTCAAGGTTCTTTTTTGTTCCAAAGAAGATAGGGGACTGGAGACCTATCTTAGATCTCAGCAAGTTAAACAGGTCAGTAAAGAAGACCAAGTTCCGGATGGTGACACTGCAGTCCATTCTACCCTTTTTGGGTCAAAATGATTGGATGTGCTGTTTTGATCTCCAGGACGTGTACTACCATATAAAAATGGACAGGTGGTCCAGGAGACATTTACGCTTCCTGCTGGGAGCCAGTCATTATCAGTTCAGAGCTCTGCCATTTGGTCTCACCACAGCCCCCAGGGTGTTCATCAAATGCATGGCAGTAGTGACGGCTCACCTGAGATGTTTGGGATTCCAGGTGTTTCCTTATCTAGACGACTGACTCCTCACTGCCACCAATGAGCATCATCTCTTAAGGGCCAGCAACCACATGATTCACACGTGCACACCTAGGAATCACAATAAATTACGAAAAATCTGCCTTGTTGCCCTCTCAGTGTATTACTTTCATAGGTGCTCAACTAAATACAAGAGACATGATAGCCAAAGCTCCTACAAGAAAGGGTTTTTGCCATTTGAGGTCAGGTCCCTCTCCTCTTGTCAAAGTCAAAGGTTCAGGCTCGATTTGTCCTAAAAGTCTTGTGTTTGATAGTGGCTGCCATTACTCTAGTTCCGTTAGCCCGTTACCATATGAGGATTCTGCAATGGCTCCTCTTCACTCAGTGGTTGTAATCAGGACTTACCAATGTCACACATGATCTTAATCATAAATGCTTGCAAGAAAGATCTACAGTGGTGGCTCCACTCTCCCCTAGTCACTCTAGGCAGACCCTTTGTAGCCCCTCATCCAGTAGCCACAGTTAACACGGATGCTTCACAGATAGGGTGGGGGGGGGCATTATCTGGGACAGACAGTCCAAGGAACATGGTAATATCACGAGTACCATTTGCACATCAATGTCCTGGAGATGAGAGCGGTGTTATTAGCATTGCAAGCACTTCACGACTCTCTCCCTTTGGGCTATATAGCAACAAACAGGGTGGAACCAAATCTTACCCCTTATGTCGGGAGGCTCTTCAGATATGGCAATGGGTGATCTCCTCTCAGTGTTTTCTGGTTGCAACGCACATTCCTGGAAAGTCCAACGTGATAGCGGACAAGCTCAGCAGGGCAATTCTCATGCCTCACGAATGGTCTCTTAAACAAGATGCGGTGGATATGATCTTCCACAGATGGGGCCAGCCATGCTGCGATCTCTTTGCCTCTCACCTAAACAACAAATGCAGCAGCTACTTTGCCCTAGTTCCCCCATTGGGACAGTCATCCAGAGATGCACTGCTCCACGATTGGCCTCCTGGAATTCTTTACGCTTTTCACCCCTTTCCTTTAATTCCAAAAGTTCTTCAGAAAGCAAAGTTTCTGAGTCACAAGCAGATCCTCATTGCCCCATACTGGCCTGGTCAGATATGGTTCCCATTCTTTTGGCATTACCTGAGAGAGGAGCCTTGGATTCTGAACCCAGTTCCAGAACTCCTGACACATCAGTCGGGTGCTCTTCATCCTCATCCATTCAAACTCTCAAGCTGACAGCTTGGTTTATCCACTTCCGATCTTAGTCAGGCTCCCTGATATCTCACCTATGGTTCAACATATTTTAGTCTCTTCCCATAAAACAACTACTAAGAAACTTTACGCTAGTAAATGGAAGAAGTTCTCCTTCTGGGCCGAGCAAAAAGACATTGATCCCTTTACAGCTCCAATTGCAAAAATCTTGGACTTCCTGGCAGAAACCTTCAAAAAAGGAGCAGAAGCTGCTACGATTCATGTTCAGCTGGCTGCTATTTCTAATTTTCATGTGGGCCTTCTAGGTTCTTATGTCATGTCCCATAAGTTATGTAAGGCCATTTTGAAAGGTGCTACACTATTAAGGCCTCCTATCTGAGTATCTCTCCATCCTTGGGATTTAAATTTAGTACTAGCTGCTCTGATCCTTCCCCCCTTGAACCAGATGCTTCTTGTCCTCTAAAGTTCTTATCATGGAAGACCCTCTTCCTGATTGCTGTTTACATCAGCTAGGTGGGTTTCCGAGTTACAGGCACTTTCCATCTGCCCGTGTTATATGATCTTTCACAAGGATAGAGTTTCTCTTAGAACTAATCCTTCCTTTTTACCAAAAGTCTGCTCAGAGTATAACTTGAATCAATCAATTGAACTTCCTGTTTTCTTTCCAAATTATGGCAACAAGTCAGAGTACAAATTACATCAATTGGATGTCCACAGGCAGTTACGATTTTATCTTCAAAGGACCAAGGACATCAGAAAATCAGATCAGCTGTTTGTATCCTTCTCTCAGAGTAGGCAAGGCTCACCAATTTCCAAAGTGACTCTTTCTAAATGGCTGTCCAATACTATTACTTATGCTCATGAGTCTCGGAATGTGTTAGTCCCAGAAAAAGTGAGGGGACATTCCACTAGGTCCTTGGCTACCTCCATAGCCTTTCAAGCTAAACTTCCTTTAGATACTATTTGTGCAGCAGCAACATGGGCTACTCCTCATACCTTCATTACTCATTACAAAGTGGACATGGCCTCTCGGAGCAGGGCATCCTTTGGTTCCACGGTTCTGAAGTCTCTTTTCCAGTGAGCCACCCAGGATTTAGGTGCTGGGGACGCTGTCCCAACCAGAAAGAAGGAAGGTGAGATGGATAAGAAGTTATGTTCTTACCACAATGTTCCATGTTTGTTGTCCTTTATCTGGCCTTCCTTCTTGCATCCCTCCCTCCTTCCCTATCCTGGATGATTGAGAGGAATTTACCTTTTTATGGCTGATCTGGCTGAGTTTCCTTTGCTTTTCAGACTTTGGTTTACTCCTTGCCACCATGGTTGTCCTGTTGTCGGTACAAGGAGGCTTTATTGTTTAGTTACCTCTTTTATTGGGTAATTCATATTTTTACTATCTAGTGGTTAGTATTCACAAACGAGATCTGGGTAGCTACCACTATGCATGCTGGGATAAGGAGTTAGCCTTGAGCCAGTAAGGACTCTTCGAGCTTTTGAAGTGGCTGAGTTGGAACTGAGATTGGCTCTGAACCCCAACCAGAAAGAAGGAAGGCGAGATAAAGGACAACAAACATGGAACGTTATGGTAAGAACATAACTTCATTTTTTGAATTGTGGACTTGAATTACTGAAGTGTAGTCCACACATACTTGCTCCAGACCCATTAACAACAGGATATGGGATGTCATTTGGGACATAATGTACAAAATCAGTTAATTATAGCTGACTGTATACTGCTACAGCTGTTAGTGTACATCCTCCTTTGGAGGGAAGCCTAAAGCTGACACTGAAAAGGGGAAGATGGTTTATGTCTCAGGTCCTATGTCAGCATCAAAGATATGAAAATTACTGATGAGATACTTCACTACCAGATAGGGATGAAACCATATTCCACAAGCATGTGGCAGATACCAACAGTTTTCTTCTAAATGGCATTGTGAGGAACCTCTATGAGGCATATACACAGTTGGCTAATGGAACCTGTGACCATGTCTCTCAAACTCTTAAGTGCAAGCAATCTGGACAAAATCAAAAATAATGGGGGACAAAGGCCCAAAATCAGGGGTAAGTTTTAAATATTACTATTTTAAACTTAGAATGTTGCCAGAATAACAGATTAGCATGGATTTTCTGAATTATATGAAGTCTAAAACTCAAATGCAAGACATTATTTAGTGACTTCAATCCTCAGTGATTTGCCAGAAAAAACACAGATTTTATGAGGGATAGACCAGAAATACAAGGCAAAAATCTGGACATTCTGTGAAAATCTGAACATTTCAGACATATGCCTGTAACACTCATTTATTAATAATTTCAGATAGTTTCACAATTCTTTTCCACATTGCCACTTGAATTAAATGCATGATACAACCACTATGATTTGGCCTTCATCTGTAGTGTGAGACCTCTTGGTAATACCTGTTGGATTAGGTAGACAGTCATGGGCTGTGCCTGTCATGACAGTACTTACTATGTGATTTGAATAGGATATTTATCTAGGAATGTGTTAATGAACTACCCATTACAGTCAACAAATCTTCCAGTTTCTCCCTTAAAAAGGCTGCTAGTCTAATAGGATCATGGGATCAGAGCAGGTTACTAGGCTAATGGCCCCAGTGCCCTTACAAGCCTAGCCAAGTTCAACCCGTGTTCCCAAGGGTGTCTGGTTCAAGCCGATACTAAAATCAGCACCTATTGCCCCTGTCCAAGAGGGACACGGGTGGAAACTCTGGGGAGAATTTCTGGTTACCCATCCAGTTGTCCAAATTGCACTTAAATAGGGCCAATGAGGGGCTTTATTTAACATGAATAGAAAGCTTGTTCCAAAGGTGGGGCAACTTCTGTGAGACAAATCTGTCTCTCCAGCAAGTTCTGTTGATATTACATACCAGGTTAAGGTTCTTTGAGCGAGTGACCCATGTGCCATTTAACTTGTGAATATGCAGCATTTCCATTAAAGCTGGGTCAGAGATTGCTTTATATGCAAGGCACAGGTTGCCTGTGAGCAGTCTGTATGACACAGAGTAAAGTGACAATTATTTCAGTAAGTCCACATAAGACAAATCTTGAAGGCCCTGAATTTTCTTTGTAAGCAATCTTGTGGTCTGTCCAATTGCTGCAAGTGCTTGGAAAGGAACATACTAAAGGGAGCATTGTGCTCTATTATTGGCCTGATGAGGGAAGAGTACAGGGAGGTTATAACCTCTTTTTTTCTGGAGGCAATGCCCTTACTTATGAGATTAGCAATATAGAATGTCCTTCTTACCACTGTGGAGACATGGTGATCGAAGTTAAGGTTGCTGTTGACCTGTGTGGCCAGATCTCTCACTCCTGACTGTGTGCTTAGGGTATTGCTATCAATGCAGTAGTTTGCAGGAACATCACCCTGGCCAAAGGAGATGATAATGCATTTTCTTGTATTAAGTTTAAGACCACCATGACTTTGGCACCTGTCAATAGTCTGCGTAAGACCTTCTTGCAGGATGTTGACATTGCTAGGGATTTCAGTGATTGCTCCCAGTTTGCAGTCATCAGCAACCTTTGTCAGCAACAGTCCTTTAGTTTTAGTCTGTACTTTGGAGAGGTAGATTCTGAACAGTAGGGGACCCAGAACCGACTACCACTGGTTGTGGGTCTGCTGGAGGAGGTGGAGTCCTCTATTTCGAATGTATGAGTTCTGTCAGTGAGCCAGTTTGCAACCCACCTGACAATATGTGGGTTGATACCCAGCTGGTTAAGTTTATCAATGGTGCCTGAGTGGGGGATTGTGTCAAAAGCCTTGGCTAAGTCTAGGTAGGCTGTATGCACAGATTTGCTCTCATCTAGGGCTTTGATGACTGTCTCAGAGAGGTCCACCAAGTTTAACAGGCATGATCTCACCTTGACAAAGGGTGGGGTCAAACATTAGAGATTTCCTATGGCTTTGTTAATAAGGGGCATGATGATTTGTTCCATGGCTTAATGGGTCTATAATTCCCGGGGTTTATGGATACACCCCCTTTGTGCAAAGGGATGATGGTAGCTGTTTTCCATTCCACTGGGTCGAAGCCGGTGCTTAGGCTGTGATTGAAAAGTGTGGCCAGTGGTGATGTTAATTCTTTTTACCCATGTAGAACACAGCTCGGGATGTTGTCTTGTCCCGTAGAGGCTGTATTTTTGGCCTTGGAAAGGGTGTTTAAGACCTGCTCCTCAGAAATACTAGGTGGGGGACAGGTGTTATGGATTTTTTGGGGTATATGTAGCAGGGACAGGGAAGTCAAGTTTCACTGAACCTGTCAGCCAGCAGGTTTGCTATACCCACAGGTTCTTTATATATAGTACCATTAACTATGAGTTCAGTACAAATTTGGGGCCTTACCTTTGAGGTTACAGATGTAACTAAAGAATGCCTTGTGGTTATCCTTAATTAGGGAAGCTAATTTGGATTCATAGTTAGCTTTGGAGGACTTTGCTAGGAATTGTATTTGCTTGATTAAATTGAGGAGGGAGTGTTTACAGTTTTGAGACCGTTCCTTCCTACTCTTAGACAGCAATTTCTTTCTCCTATTGTATAGCCTATTAATGGCGGTTGTTCATCAGGCAGGTTTGTTTTTCCTTGAAGATCTTGTTTTGGTTCTATGAGGCATGGCAGAGTCAATACAATTGGACAGGTGCTCTTATAAAGCATTGGTGTATAACTCAGCATAGGTGTCTGTTCCATCAGTGGGGGAGAGGCTATGAAAATATTTATGCTGTCACGTAAGAGGTTGTAATTGGCCTTGGAGAAGTTTTGTAGTCTAGTTATTGCTAAGGGGAGTCTTGTGTTATAGTTACTTCTAGTGAGACTGATTTGTGGTCAGATCTTAGCAGGGATGGCCACACACTGGGGGTGATGCAGTAGTCCCCCATGTTGGTGAGTACTGGATCCAGGATGTTTGAGCCCCTTGTGGGTGTGTCAACCAGCTGATCCAGAGCATTGGAATTAAAGAAGTCCAGGAGCCTTTGGGCAAGTGAGTTAGAACACATGTAATTTACCCAGTCATGGATGGATAATTAAAGTCACCCAAAACCAGAGTGTTTGGTTGTATCTTGATTGATGTCAGTAGATCCAAGTAGGCTGAGTGTATATCCTGATTCATGGAGGGGATCCTATAACTGGCAATGACCTAAAGAGGGGTCTTACCTACAGTCAATTGCACCTGAAGTAATTAAATGGAATTGTGCTATTTAACCAGTCTAGAGGTGTATTTATCTTTAAGGAATACTGATACACCACCTACTTTAGTTCTCACTCCTTCAAGTTTGTGGTCTGAACATGTGGAAGGAAATGTAACTTGGTAATGGGACTAAGCTGGCCAACACAGGATAAACAAATACAATTTGTTACAAAGTAATTTGGAGGTACCTATATTGTGCAGAACTGGTTTCTGTATTTGAGAACAATACTGCTTTTTTAATGTAGATTTTCATTTTATGATTAACTGACCCTAAAATTCATTACATATGTGTGCAGTTTTTAATAATATTCATACCGCCTCGTAACAAATAAAACATTTTAATGCCATACTATTACACAGAAAACTGGTGCTTCATTAATATGCTTTTTCAGATTTTCCTGTCTCACCTCATCTTTATATTATATTTTCAACAAATACTACACAGCACCTTATAAGTGCTGTCCATTTTTTTTTTCAGAACCTAATCTGATTCTTCTTTCCACACTTCCTCAAATAATCATGCATTTTGTATCATAAGGTTTTCTGTTTTTGGCTCAAAGTACAGAAGTATTTTTCTGATTCAGTGATAAAACCCATTTGTGGCCCCAATGCTAATAAATGAACAGAAGAGCATGCTTGCATAGTTAATCTGTGGTTTGTAAGATTATTGTTTCTTCAAGTAGCTTAGTGAGGTGTAGCAGTAAAGATACTGGTTTGTAGATGGAAACTTTTGATGTTGAGCTGCATTTAGGGATAATTATACTTGTTCCTTATTTCCATAGTCAGGGAAAGGAGTAACAGGACAGTAAGAAACTGAACACATGACAAATGTGATGTGCTTTATAGTCTGTGCACATTTTCACTGGAAGTGTGAACCGTGGCTCTAGATGATTGTCACTGTTGAAGTGACACCTTGACCCTATCTGTAAAATTGGGCAAAGGAGTTGTGGATTAATGATGGATGGATAAATAGAATCTGTTACAGCTGGGGCTAACAGGATTTGGTAAGTTATGAAGTTGTTTTATGGCACGGAAATGGAAAGTACGTTTCATACCCCAGAGTTTGGCTTAAGGTGGTAGTAGGTGCATATTAGTATGTGTAGTTAGTGAACTGTTAATCATTCTCTTTTTAGGAAAAGAAGCATGCATCAGAAAGATGTTTGACTGCCCCAGAAAGTTAACTTTACCCCAAACCTCTTAGTCAGGAAGGTTTTGGTATTATTTGTCTTGACACTATGCAACTTTTCATGGCTTGAAATAAATGTGTCTAGTCGCTGGGTTAATGGATCTGTTCCTGATGGTATAAAGAAGAGGATGTGGTCCAGGTCTTTTGCTTGATAAGGAGAAGTTAATGGGGCAGTGACCATTAAGCTTTGGATACATCAGAACAACAGAATACATTTGTTAACCTTCTGCGTTATAAGGAGAGCTAGGAAAGAATGATCTTTGGTTACATAGTTTAATCTACCTAGTAAAAGTAGGTGTTTAGTCAGGTCATGTGTACAGGAGGCTACTAGATTACTTCTAAAGTCAAAGAGAGGGAGAAGCTTGGATTTGTTAGAGATAAAAGGGAATAACTATTTCAGAATGTTAATGTAGAGGGAAGCAAGAAACTGGCATGGGACCCAAACAGTTTTAGAACAGTCAGCCTGACAACTTACTTTATGTAAAATCATGGAGATTCAGAATAGAGCGTCTCCAAAATGGCACTGGGGGCATACCACTGTTAGACATTACACTGTATGATTTTGTTAATGTGAGATCGAGACTTTTTGTGGTAAAATCAAAGTTTTTCTGCAAAATTCAGGTGTGAATTTTATCTGATTGTTTTTTTTTATTATTTCTCCTGCACTAAAAAGTCCTAATTTTAGCATGGAGGTGGATATTTGGTGGTGAGTTTGTGATTGTAAGGTGGGTAAAGATTGTGGTAGGTGTTGGTGAGATGGGCGGGCTTTGTTTTGATGTCACTAGAGAGAAGTAGTAGCATCTAAAATGCAGCAAGGAGGTATCTGCTTTTGAGAAGTTGACCTGAAGTAGCAGTTGTTGCTGTTTGTGAGGCAGAAATAGAATTATACGTGAATAGGGAAATGTGTTGGGAATGATGGAAGAAGAGGTCATGAAATCAGAAAGAAGAACAGTAATGGAGTAGAATTAGGCAACTGGGTCAGAGAGGGATGGGGTTAGCTGGGTATGAGATGATGGCAATTTGGTCAACCATTGGTAAAGTTAGGGCTTTTGAACATAGCCATATAGTTGTAGCTTCTGTTATATTACAGTCCTCTTTTGTTTCCCATTACAGTTTTCTGCATATGCAGAAGACTGCATCCGGGCTGTTTTGCTGATTATGTTTGACTGAGTTCTTTTCTTCAGCTGCACTTTACCCTAGAATTTATTATTTACCTTAAGCTGCATGTATTACAAATGTTTGTTTGCTTGTACACATCAGTTTCCTGTTTGTAGCATGCATTTCTGTTAAATGTATGTCTGCTTCTATTTGTGTAGTCAATTCCATCTCACATTTCATAGCACAGGTGTTTACCAGAAGGTTGCCATTGTCTTTACGTTACTTTGACTCTATCTAGAGAAGCAATGTTTTGAAAATCTAAAATTGATTTGTTACAGTATGCTTCCTGCAAGACATATATGCATCCCACACAGCGAATAACCTGATTCTGACAGATTTCTACCATGTATTATAGTTCCTGGTAAATATGTATGGTGTCAATGAAAATGTAACACTTACAGTGAAAGTTGTACACTGAAATGCTTAATTAGCTGTCAGCTAAAACATGGCTGGATGTGTGGGTGGTCTGGGAATATATAAAACCAACTTCTTTCAAATGACATCTCGCTGTTGCATGACATTTTGCAAGACATTTCTGGGTAGATGTAGGCTGCCATATCTATCATGGAAATATGAGCTGAATCATCTTTTCAGGCCTGAAACTAATTTTAAAGATAAATGGTTTAGCAGAATCAACCACCTGAATTTAGTGCATGGGAAGCAGATATTTTTCAAAAACAGTGTGGAAGTTTTCTGGAATGAATCCAGACAATGTATTTATTTATTATTTAGTTTTGTATTGGTCATCATCCAGGTAAGTGGACTGAATTAGAGTGGTAAAAAAGCAGTAAAGAGAGGACACACAGAGAAGCAGGGATCAGTTTGCACAGAGAAAAATCTCATCAAAGCAATGACTGATTGAAGTATACAGACATACCAAAAATAGCATAAAGTAATATGCAAGGAATTGTCCTGAGTAGTTTGTATGCATAGTTATTGGAAGAACTGGAAAAAGTCAGAGCATGACCTAAATGACTGCTAGAACAGTGCATTCATAGATCAAACGACCCATTCATTTACACAACATACTCACACTTTCATTGGTTTGATTATGAAGCTTGCAGCCTAACAGTCTTCACGAAGTTTGATAGCTGTAACTTGAAACTGGTAATCCCTCATAGGTTCATAGGTAGGTACTAGGCTATTGGCCCTGGGCCTTTATAAGTCTAGCCAAAAACATTCCCTGGCTTTCGCTATCCAAGAAAATTATTTTCCTGTGCCCCTGTCAAGCAGTGCCGCAGAAGTGATCCCCGGGGTGAATTTTCTATTTCCCATCCAGTCGTCAAGATTTTTCTTAGAGGGTCAATGAGGAGCTTTGCTTGACATGAATTGGTAGTTTGTTCCAGAGTACTGGAAGTCCCTGGGACAGGAATCTATCAATCCAGCATGTTCTGTTTATTGTGGTGACAAGGTTTAGGTCCCTGGAGCATGTAGTTCAGAGAGATTGGGATTTCTTTAAGTGTAGCATGTCCAGCAGCTCTAGGTTTGACATAGCTTTGTATGTTAGGCAGAGATCGCCTCTGAGTAGGCAATATGCAATGGAGTAGAGCTGGAGGTTTTTGAGACGGTCTGCGTATGGCATCTGTTTGAGGCCAGTAATCCTCTTAGTGAGGTATTTCTGTGGTCTTTCCAATTGTTGTAGGTATCTTGTGAGATACATGCCAAACGGGGCATTGTACTCTATAATGGGTCTCTTCTCATATATGATTAATGTGTTGTGACTTATTCCATAATCATGGAAGGCATTGCATGCGTATCTGTCACTTTCATTTTTATTACTGATACTTATTTTTAATATTTTTAATATTAGGTCTGTAGTCTGGTGTTAGCTCCCCCAATAGCACTTTCAAGGCATTGGATATTCTTATAGACCAGACAGTGGTCACCTTTAAGTAACCAAGTAACCTATACAAACAGCATATAATGACAGTTCCTAAAGTGTTACTGATTAATTCTAGTTTTAGTTTTCCAGCTCTGTGATTTTGTATTTGTTTAATTTCACATACTTTCGGATGTTTTGAATAAAGGCTATTAATCACAGAACTGTATTGAATAATGGGAGTTACTAGGTGTGACATTTAGAATTATATGGTTGCAGAATATGTTTTTCTGACTTTGGTATAGATTAGTCAATAGTCATATTGTAGTCTACCATTACCGTAGCTCTTTAATGATGGTGTCAGGTTTTATGATTTGGCCATTATTTTTTAGTCATAATGTATATCCTTTTTGCCAGTCTCATGATGCTGCATTTATTGACATAGGTTCATAGGTTCATACTAGGCTATCTGCCCTAGGGCATTTATAAGCCTAGCCAGAGTGTGTTTGGCTTTCGCCACTCATTTTAAATTAATTTTGCTATGCCTTTTTTTGAGGTTAGTATACTGTGCCTCTATTTAACAGTTACACAGAAGTGATAGCCGGGGTAAAACTACGATCTCCCATCCACTCATCAAGATTCCTCTTGAAGAGAGTCAATGTGGGACTCTGCCTAACCTGGACTGGGATTTTATTCCAGAGTGAAGGGAGCCTCTGGGTTATGAATCTGTCCCTCCAGCATGTCCTATTTATTTCAGTGCTGAGGTTCAAGTCTCTCGAGCACGTAGGTCGATGGGATTTGTATTTTCTGAGGTGCAGCATGTCCATTAATTCCGGGTTGGACATGGCTTTATACGTCAGGCACAGTTCGCCTCTGAGCAGGCGGTATGCCACTGAGTAGAGCTGGAGTTTCTTTAACCGGGCAGCATATGGCATCTGTTTGAGCCCTTTGATCCTCTTGGTGAGGTACTTTTGGGGTCTTTCCAGTTGCTTCAGGTGTCTGGTAAGGTACATCCCAAAAGGGGCATTGTACTCAATTATGGGCCTGATGAGGGATGACTAAAGAGGTACGATGACCTCCCCTGATCTAGATGTGAATCCCTTCATGATTAGGTGGGCTATATAAAATGTTTTTCTAACCACTTTGGCCACGTGGTTGTCAAATGAGAGATTGCTATCAACTTGGGTCCTCAGGTCCCTAATGACTTCTTCTGTACTTAATGGATTACCACCTATGTGGTAATTTGTGGGCACTTTGTTTTTGCCAAAGGGGATGATTATACACTTTTTGGCGTTTAGCTTGAGGCCATGGCTCTGGCACCAGTTTTCTGTTTCTATGAGGCCCTTTTGGAGGATGCTTGTGTCGGCTGGAGAGTTGATTATGGTGCCCAGTTTGCAGTCATCTGCGAACTTGGTCAGCCACAGTCCTTCCGTGTTGGCCTGTACCGCCGAGAAATATATACCGAACAAGAGAGGTCCCAGGTCTGAGCCTTGTGGGATGCCACTTGTAACTGGTTTGGAGTCTGACATGGCTCCAGCAATTCTAACCATGTGGGTTCTGTCCTTGAGCCAGTTTGCAACCCATCTAGTGACATAGGGGTTTATATTTAAGCTGGTGAGCTTATCTATAATGCCCGAGTGGGGTATTGTATCGAAGGCTTTTGCGAGATCCAGGTAGGCTGTGTGGACCGCCTTCCCCTCGTCAATGGCCTTGGTGACTGTTTCAAAGAAATCGACCAGGTTTAAGAGGCAGGATCTGCCCTTAACAAAGCCAAACTGGGTAGGATCCAGTGTCTGTAGGTCCCCAATATCTTTATTTATGAGGTCCATGATGATCCTTTCCATAGCTTTGCAGACCAAGCTAGTCAGGCTTATGGGGCGATAGTTTCCAGGATCCGTTGAGGCACCACCTTTGTGGAGAGGGACCACTGTTGCTGTACGCCACTCTTTGGGTACATATCCTGTAGTAAGGCTAAGATTGAACAGTAGTTTTATGTTTGGGTTTAGCTCTTCTTGGAGTTCATGTAGGACGCAAGCCGGGACACCATCTGGTCCCATTGATGCTCTGTTTTTTGCTTTGGAGAGGGCGGCTCTTACCTGAGCATCTGAGATGTCAGGGGGGCAGCACTCTGTTGGGATAGATATTTGCCCTTTTGGTGGGGAGAGGGGGGAGAAGTTTGCACTGAACCTGTTAGCTAGGATGTTGGCAATGTCTGTGGGCTCGGTGTATTTTTTGTCATTTTGGACTAATTCTGAGCATATCTGGGAATTCCCACCCAGGTTCCTAACATAACTAAAGAAAGCCTTGTGATTATCCTTAGTGTCCTGTGCAATTTTTATCTAGAAGCTGGCCTTAGACGATTTTATGAGTGCCCGTAGTTTTTTGCTAATACTGATTAGAGATGCCTTCCCTTTTTGGGATTTTGCTCTATCATGTAGTAGCTTCCTCCTTCTATTGTATAGTTTGTTTATGGCTGGGGTCCACCAGACAGGACGTCTGCCTTTGGAGGATTGGGTCTTGGTTTTATTTGGGATTGCATGATCCATGCATTCCTGAAGGTGTTCATAGAATGTGTTTATAAAGGATTCTGCAGTCTGGGCCGTATTTTCCACAGGCCTGGGGGCTTTGAAGGATTTTGCCTCGGTTTTGAGGCATGTGAAATTTGCTTTAGAGAAGTTTTTCACTGTGGTTTTCTGGGCAGGGGGTGGGGTCGGGATGTGAATATCCAGTGAGATTAGTTTATGGTCTGATCTTACCAGTGAGGGATACACTTCTGCTCTGGAGCATAGTGTCCCCATGTTGGTGATGATCAGGTCCAGTAAGTTTTCCCCTCTTGTGGGAGTGGTAACAAGTTGTTCCATAGCATTTGAGTTTATAAATTCTAGGAAACTTTGGGCTAGGGTGTTGGAGCTAGAGTAATGCTCCCAGTCTATGTTTGGGTAGTTGAAGTCGCCCAATATAATGGTGTTTGGAGAGACCTTCATATTTTCCAGTATTTTCAGGAAGGCCAAGTGGGGTTCCTGTGTTTGGGAGGGTGGTCTGTCGCAGGCTATAAACTGGAAGGCAGTTTTACCCACAGTTAGTTGCACATTGATAGTCTCTGACTGATGTCGGTCGCGGGTACCTGCGGAGGACGCCCCGCCCCACGCGGGGCGTCGGTTCAAAGACCCGGGAGGTCGGCGGTGCTGTGCCACCAACCTAGAGGTGTGGGTATCTTTGACGAATATTGATACTCCCCCTCCTTTTGTGGTTCGGTCCAAGTTTTGGGGCCGATAAGCATGGTATGAGGTATAACCTGGTAGTGCTGGGGTGCTCTCGGGAGCCTTGAATCAGGTTTCTGTTACTGCACAGATATCGATGTTCTCCATGCTAATGAGAGTTTTGAGTGCGTGCATCTTGAGGTTTAGACTTCTGGCGTTGAGTAGCATTACTCTTAGTTTCTTATCCCTTGTGATACCTATGGAGGTGGGTTTGTCTTTTGAGCCTTGCCTAAAAAAGGCACTATGGGGCTAGCAAGAGCCTTTGCCAATATCCAAAAGCCCAGGGGTGACAGGTGCAAGCCGTCCCTAGCGAAGCATCGTGGCTTGTCGAGCATGTCATCCCAGGCTGACAGGCATTGGATCCCCTTTGAATGACACCAACACTTAAGCCAATTGTTGAAATTGATCATCTTGTCTTCATATTGTGGCATCATTCTTGGTGAGGGTAAGATGCTACTCAAGGTCAGGGTCATACCGGCCTGGGCTACATACTCAGAGAGCTCCTCTATGTCTCTTTTCATGTAGTCCAGGGAGGTACATCTCAGGTCATTCACACCAGCATAGACAATGACTGAGTCATATTTGTACTTGCCTTGGAGTGACCTGAGTGCTTGTGTTATGTGGCGGATCCTAGCACCCGACAGGCAGCTCACCGTGACCTTCTCCTTGTTCAGCCTGGTGAGCGGGACGTCAGTGTGCCTGACGATAGAGTCACCTATTACAAGTGTATCAGGTGTGTTGTTTAGCCTTAAGGGCTGTGACTGTTCGGCACACTGGCTTTGTGAGCTATGTGTTGCACGTGTTTTGTTTTGGGGTAGGGGTTGCTTGGGTGTCTGCTTTGGAGGTCTCTGCTGCTTAGGCAGATTTTTATTTAGAGCCTCCGAGTATGTTTTTGTGTGTTTATGTGTTTGGTTTGTTGTCGTGGTAGGTCTATGTGAGACTGGAATTGTAGTGAGTGTGGTCTCCTTCTCCTGACTGGTTACACCAGTACTGAGTTGAGAGAGCTTAGCCTCCAGTTTGGCTATATGGTTGCATCTCTCACATGTGTTGGAATTTGTTGGGAGGAGGAGAGGGTTGTCTGTGTACATGAGGCAGTTGTAACATTGCCTCAAGATTCCCAGATTCACCAGCTGGACCGGAGAGGAGATTGACAACTGACCTTTGGACATGCTAGAATAGTATTGGGAATTCCTTTATAATTGAAAGAAAGGGCCAGTGGGGAACAAGGTACTCAAGGGGAGTTTGTGGGGGTGTAGTGCTTTTAATTTTTTAGAGCTGACTTATATAATTGCTTTGGTGAGCAAGTGCCAGGTAACTTAAATGCAATGTGCTACAGGTAACTTAAATGCAAAAACGACAAACAGTAACTTTCTTTCAAGTGAAACAAGGAAATAAGTACAGTAAGCAATGCAGATATCACTAGGGATCCACAGAAGTGCTAAAAGGCCGCGTTTTTGGTGGAATTAGCATTTCAGGGAAATAAACAAACAACAAGCATACAAATAAAGCTAGATTCAGCAGGCCTGGATCTAGTCTATGCTACAGCAAACAAGGTGTACCAATTTCAGTAAGAAACAGTTAGAATATGCAGGCACTATAAGCCTCTAACCAGAAATTCCCTGCTCAGAAGGGCAGAGTCCTGCCTCTCCTCCCACAAGAGTGCAGACCGCAATCCTTCTTAACATAAAATAACTGGCCTGAAGCCCAAGTGCTTAAACCAGAACTAATACACTTTTAGAATAACAGACACTGAGCTCTCAATCAGCAGTTCCCAACTTAGAAGGATGTAAGCTACCTGTCCTATCACCACAGTGCAGGCCACAAACCTTCCTAATTTAAAACAACTGGTCTGAAGCCCAAGTGCTTAATCCAAAAGACTTAGAAATGATAGCTACACTTTAATCAAGTTACTACCAGCAGTAATAAATACAACTGAATACTTTAAAGAATGCCTGGATTAGTGCTCAAGTTATACAAACAAAGCTAGATTCAGCAGGCCTGGATCTAGTCTATGCTACAGCAAACGAGGTGTACCAATTTCAGTAAGAAGCAGTTCAAATATGCAGGCACTATAAGCTTTAACCAGAAATTCCCAGCTCAGAAGGACAGAGTCCAGCCTCTCCTCCCACAAGAGTGCAGAACACGAACCCTCTTAATGTAAAATAACTGGCCTCAAGCCCAAGTGCTTAAACCAGAATTAATACACTTTTAGAATAACAGACACTGAGCCCTCAATCAGCAGTTCCCAACTTAGAAGGGTGTAAGCTACCTGTTCTGCCACTACAGTGCAGACCACAAACCTTCCTAATGTAAAACTGGTCTGAAGCCCAGGTGCTTAAACTAAAAGGCTTACAATGAGTTACACCAAGCAGTAATAAATACAATTGAGTACTTTTAAGATGACGCAAAAGCAAAATAAAGTAGGAAAAAACACAAATACAGTAAAAGCAGATACATTTTTTTTTTTTTTTTTTTTTTTGGAAAGAGAGAAAGGAGTAGCAGAAACTAAGCTGATTGGCCTTTTCAAATGCTCTCCCTGTACTGGGTAGAATGAGGTAATGACACTAGACTGGGAGGAGTGTCCCAGATCAAATTTACACTAGGGGCGGGCAACTGCAAAGCCACCAACTATAAAAACACAATACCAACAGGGTGGGAAACAAACAGCAGAAATGTTACTCACAGCTGAAAAGCAGCAGTGAGCCTTTAAATGAAAGTTTTAAACAGCTAAAGGAGCCACTAGAAAAAAAGAGTTTAACTGCAACAAGTTATCATAAACAAACAACCCAACAGATGCTTAATAAGAGTGGACAATTTCCAGTTAATACCTCACACACAGTGAAACTAGCTAGAAAAAATACACAGTACACAAAGTGCTATAAACAACAAAGAAATAAAGAACAAAATAAACAAAAAACAGGATACTTAATGTTATATATTGTAGCTCCGAGTTTGCTGAGTGTCCTTCCTTCGATCAGCTCACTGTAATGAAAGATAAAAGATAACATCATTACTTAAAGATAAAAGATAACATCATTACTTCTGCAACAGGTTTGCATTTTTTGTAGTATATCTTGGAATACTGTGGTGTCTAGGACTGAAATAATTATTTTACCCAGTTTGCAGTCATTAGAACATGTGGTTATCAGTATCCAATTTCTAACTTTTATTTCTGATAATAATAGCCCCAAACAGGTGTCCAAACTTAGCTGCATGTGGGACACCAGTAGTAAAACTATTGGGTTAGCTAGGTTAATTAAAAGTCTGGATCTCCTCTTAAGAAAATTGTACTGCACAATATCTAACAGAAGTAGGTCTCATGCCATTTTGGATAAGCTCCACTCTGAATCCTGATGATTTTGCATATAGTAGTTGTCAGGCTGACTGATCTAAAATTGTTTGAGTCTGATGTGAGTGAACTGGCACCACTAGAACCTATCATCAAGGGTCAGGAATGTCTTCACGTGCTAACTTTTGTTTAACATGATTAATGGAGGGTTATTTAAGTTTTCCTTCATTGTACATAGGAAACTGCCAAATTTATCTGGTCCTGTCTGGACAGTAGAACAACTAGACTAGTTGCATTGGTATCTGTTAGCATGGAACCAACACTTCTAGCAACTTCAACCTCCTCCCCTGTCCCATAATTCCCTGCTCTGAGAAAAAAACACCAGATGTCATTGCCAGCATTGATGCCCAATGATTTCTGTCAGTAAGTTTGAGTTGTTAGGGAATTTCTTGTGCTTTATAATTTGTGTAGGTGTCTTGTTATGCTTCATATCCACAGGTGTCAGTGGCTGCTAGTTAGAGACCTATTGAGCTGCTATACCTGTTCTACACACTTTGATCATGCTTCTTAGTACTTCATCTTTTCCTTCATTCTACCTTCCCTTTACCTTGTCAGTCCAAATATCTAATTCATCACATATAATTTTTCTGATGTAAATGAACTTAGAGTCAGGGTTTTAAGTTTGATAAGAGCCCCTTAGTATTAATTACTGCTGTTGTTGTTGTTGGATGTGATAGTGAGTGGAATTAGGCCATCAAGATGGAGAAAGAAGCCAAGGACAGTTTTAAAAAGTACAAAGAGTGTGGTCATTAAAATCTCTCCTAGGACCCCCCCATGTCATATGCATTGTGTGTCTGAATGTGAGGTACTATTGACTTATCTGTAAAATATTTAGCTCCTGCACTGTGACAGCAGAAATAAACTTGTATTTGAAGGACTGTTTTAGTCAGAAGTAGCAGGAAAAGAAAAGACTCCATTCCCAGACAAGGACAAAACTTCCCCTAAGACCACTAGGCCAGAGAAGAAGAAGGAAAAGCACAGAGCAGAGGATGCAGATGTCCCCATTCTTGAGAAAAGTACTTCTTCTTAAATGTCAAGGGTATCCAAGTCTTGACCATGGACTTCAGCCATTGCTATTGCAGCCATGTCCTCTTTCAGTTCTCAGCAGGACTCATCTGATACCACTGGCTTGGCAACAATGGAAAGAACCAGGAGTTTCTCATCCAAACACAAATTGTTGAGGTTCCTAACACTGAGACCTGCTTCTTGTGTGTTCCTATGGGTCCTAAAGGAGCTTACTGCCTTGAAATGGAAACATACAATGTCAGTCTTTGTGAAGACACAGCTTCACTATGGTGCCATCTTGACCCTTAGTTCTTAAGGTAGCTTGATAAGATGCCCCATCCACTTTTCTAATTATTCCTTCTCCAGCCCCTTTTTCACCACCTACAAGTATGGAATTGGCATCCATACCTGTTCTTATTCCATCAGAGCTGGTAGATACCTCTTTTTCTATGCTTTTGCCATTGGCATTAGTGGTTTCTTCAGCACCAAGCACATTAAAGCTGGGGATCACTAGGGCCGAGGAGCTTCATGTCAAGCATCCAGTACCAGCGCTGACCCTGATGTTGTCAAGGCCATTGTCAGAGTTGGAGTGTTCAACTTTCAAACCTTGGGCACTCAAATCTTCTGTGATGAATTTGTCTGTGGAGCCTTGGGTGCCAACAGTGTCACCTCTGTGGTACAGGTGGCAACCGTTGTCATGCTGGAAGCTACAAGTCTGTGTGCTTCAGGAGACCAGATAATGCAAAAGAGATCTGAAGTAGGATCCTTGCAAGAACTTGTACAGATTACACAATGCCTCCCTGAGACACTGCCAGTGCTAGGTTCTTTTGTTTTATTGCCATGATTGAGTTTTCATCTAAATGACTATAAATTCTGTTGGTATGAACTACAGTGTGTAGTTTGTACATTGTCAGATATCAAGTTATTAGTCTATAGTCTATAGTTTATAAGATGTCGACAGGTTCACTCTTAAGGATGAGTATAATTTTTTCTGTTGTTAACCAGGTTGGCTTCTGTTTGAGGTGTGCATATAAATAATTCTTACTCAGGGCAAAATCTTCATGCAAAGATGTTAATACTGTTATTCAAAAGTTCCCTACTGCATCTAGGCCTGGAGTTTTCCAATTAGGAGCATTTCTTAATTTTGTTTCAATTTTTCTGGCAATTACTTCATCCTATTTCACATCCCATACATTTGAACTTCTTATTCTTTTTTTTACTTCTTCTATCCATTTAGCATCTATGTTTCACAGGATTGTTAAAGTTTAGAAATAAAAAACAAGAGAGTTTTATCTTTTAGTCTTTAGTCAAATAATGCTTCAGGATGTGCAAAGTTCTTGTTTATTCAATAAGCAATGCTGGGTGACTGCCTACTAAAATTTTCAGATCAGTCTCAAAAAATAGAGGAAAATACCTAATTTATATGTTTTTTCTTATCAATTTCATGTATGCAAAACTTTGACATAACATAGCATTTAACAAATAATAACATTTTTAAATATTTTATGTCCTGATCCTCGCTTAGAGCTTCTCGTGAACAATTGACAGTATGCCATTTAAAACATAGACCACCTTTGCTGAAGATTTATTGGCTTGCAACTTTTTAACATTTGGTACCAGTATGCATTATCTCTTAGACATCTTTGCAAGGACTCATCCCCTAGCCTGAGAAGGCCAGAGCGTAATGTTAATTAATCTGGTTTCCATGGATACCTGACGCTTTTAAACATAACATCCCTTAACTCCTTTAGCACTTACTTTGCCTTTAACTATCTTGTCAGTACAAACAGAGAGTGTACAATTGTAAGACACTTGAAATATAAAGCTACTACTTATGTGAGACTATTATGTCTTGCTTAATCATGCATTTATTTTTTTATTTTACTTTTGACATAAACATATTATAAACATCTTATTTGCTCATTTGTGAAGAAACTGCAAGTTAATATGCATTTTGTGAAGAATAAACATGAGACTTAATAACCTTTCATAACAGCCCACCCTTTGACACTATGAGTGTCATCCACAACTATATTGTGATTTTTTTTTTTTTTTTTAATTTGATAAAATATGCTTTGAGGTTGTAATATTTATTATCTTTAATAATTTGTTCATCATTAGATGGTTTTATAAGTGGCACTGCGTGTGCAGGTAAAAATTAAGCATGTTGTAATCACAGCCTTTAGAACAGAAAATATTAAAACAACTAAAAGAATAATACCAATTACTGTAATGATACCTTATAATATTCTAGTTCCCAGGTTACCAAATGTACAGCCCAATCATCCAGAAAGTATCCACTGTTTAGCTGTACTGTCCAGATCCTTGACTCTTTGCTCCATGAAACTGGCTAACTTTTTTTGTTCATCATAATAGTCACTAATATAGGAACAAGAATGACTTTCTATTAGGGCACATGACTCCCCTTGGCAGCTACCATTATGCTGAGTGCCAGCTGATTTTGTAATACCACAGTTCGAATTTTAGTCATTTTTCGGTTTGCCATCCTGATGTGATGTGAATTGTGATTTACTACCTCCT
Organism: Protopterus annectens; assembly: GCF_019279795.1. Taxonomy (NCBI): domain Eukaryota; kingdom Metazoa; phylum Chordata; order Ceratodontiformes; family Protopteridae; genus Protopterus; species Protopterus annectens. The sequence continues at coordinate 866,005,089 of NC_056729.1, forward strand.
GAAGAATTTGAGCAAACATGGTGATTTTGGGCATTGTTCTTTGCAATCCATACCCAGGAATAAAGACTGAAAATACTTGCTCTGCCCACTGAATTGCTCATTTATTTTTTAGTCTGCCCGCTGGAGGGTTCTCAAAATGTTGAATTGCAGGAGTGATGTAGCCCACAAAACAGCATCCAGACCAGTTTGCAGGCAACCAGGGGTAGGCATTATTTCCACAAACATAGTAATGATCCTCTGTCATGCCCATGCCATGCTCCCAATCATAACTTTTTAGGTGTAGAGAGTTTAACACACTTTCATGTCTAGTGTTATTGCATCTGCTGGCTTCCACTGGTACAGTCCCATTTTTGGCATAACATGTCTCCATGATTTGTGGTTGCAAACTGAAGAGGCATAATCTTTGAAAAGTCAGTCACATTATGCCAAGTTAGATTAATGTCACAATTTTTTTTTAAATGTCACTTCAGATGCAGGGATTGGAATCATGGCAATCTCTGCCTTACAATGATGGAGTATATGCAAACACACCCAATAGAGTATATGCAAACACACCCAATAGAGTATATGCAAACACACCCAATAGTTTGTCACATTTCAGTTAGCAGCATGCTGTTGAAGAACGAAGAAGAAACTACTTTTTCTTGACCAGTTTATAAAAGGAAACACAACAAAAACAAAGTAACAGCACATGTTGCCACCGGATTCATCATGGGCTGTCTGAGTTGATTTTTTTTAATACTTCACTGGGGCTGATGATTTATTCTTTGTCCTTTGATCTTTTTTTTGCTGGCAAAGATGATTTGTCTGAGGCTTTCACAAGACAGCTCTTTCAACAGTGTGATGAATGTATTCAAGTTGGTAGTCCTGCGAAGTGAACGGCAATATAGGTGGTGAGCAGAACCTGGAAAGGGCCTTTTCACTTTGGACTTAAACAGTCTTTTTTTAGAAAGTTTTAACATAAACCCAATCACCGGGCAGCAGTTGGTGACAGGGCTGGTTAGGAGGTTGAGGAAAAGCTTTTTGAATAATTCTGTGGTACTGCTGTAAGAAATAAATAATTTTTGTGCGCTAAGACAATATAAGATCATCTGTTAAGAGTTCATTTTTTTTTTATTTGACACAGAGGGAGTAGCTGTAAGGGCCATGGGTCTCCCCTATTAATATCTCATAGGGGCTCAATCTCCTTGTAGTGCCTCTGGCCATTTATGGTTTGTCTCAGCACAGATCTTTGAAATCTTATTTTTAAGTCCTGTTGACCTTCTCTATTAATCCAGATGACTGTGGATGGTTGGGACAGTGAAGACTCAACTTAGTATTAAAAAATTTGCATAGCTCTCTAGTCAGGGAATTGTTAAAATGAGTCCCCTGATCAATATTGATAGTAGAAGTTTCACCAAATATAGGTATACATTTAAATACAAGTTATTGTAACAACTCTTACAGAATCTGCCTTATGGCATGGGTAAGCTTTCACCCATGCAGAAAACATGGAAACCAACACCAATATAAATTGTAAATTAAGGACCTTTGATATCTGGACAAAGTTTAGCTGCACATTAAGAAAAGGTCCCTAAGGTGGTGGTAAGCATACAGCTTTAACATTCAAGTTTTTGCTAGCATTATATATTTTAAACACACTGTACAATTATTAACATACTGAAGTATCAAATAGATGACATGAGGCACATACCAACTTCAGGTAATTTGATTAAATAATTCTGTCTTGCCCTCATGGGCTGGTAAATGATATGCCCTTACCAGGTAAGGTAGCAAGGAGGCAGGTGCCACCAGTTGGCCATCTGGATGTTGCCATAACCCATTGGTGGATTTACTGCATATGTCTTTAAGCCACCTCTGAACAGTTTCCTGTGATGCTTTAGCTTGGAAAGCTGACATTCTTTTAAAATCAAGCAAATCATCACTGTTAGAGTCTACCAATAATAACATTGCATGAACATATGCACAAAGTCCTTTTACAACTTGCTTAGCAGCTTGATCTGCAAAGTTATTTTTCTTTGAAATAGTATCTATACCCTTTTGATGGATGCTACATTTGGCTGTTAATTTGTTTAGGTAACAAAACAGCATCTAAAAGAGCAGTGACATAGAAAGAATTTTTAATCTGACATTCTGCTGAAGTTAAAAATCCTGTTTTCAAAGATGGCCAAAATTGTGTACAATGCCAAAGGCATACCCACTTTCAGTAAATGTATTAAAAGTCTTGTTTTGGCTAACTCACAGGCTCTTTGTAGAGCCACTAACTCAGCTACCTGGGCAGAATATACACCCTCTAATCTTTGTTGAAGCAAAACATCATTACTGGTGCAGACAGATATTCCTGTGACCACATTTTTATTTTGATCTGTTTCACAGGAACCATCCACAAATAGGTACAGTTTATCATTGGGTATAGGAGCATCCTTTAAGTTATTCCTAGGAGAAAGCAGATAATTAGTTACACACCTCCACACAAAGTCATGCTCTTTACCAACCTCAGCAATAGGTAACAAAGATGCAGGATTTAGAACAGGACAGTGTATGAGAGAAATAGATGGTTTAGAGAGAAGAGGAATTTCTTGTTTATTTAAACATTCAATCATGAGGAGATTAGTTTTTTTAAGCAAGAGAGTTGATACAGAATACAGGACAGGCAGTAGGTAAAGTTTGCTTTAAATTTTGAAATTCATTTTTTTCTTCGCTATCCCAAGGGAGGGGCTCTAGTGTATCCTGTCTTAAAAGAATTATCAAAGGTTTAGCAATTTCTGCATAGTTAGGAATCCACTGTCTGCAATCATTTTTCATAACTAAGAAAGATTTAAGCTGACACTGAGTAGCTGGACGTGGGGCTCTAGCTACTGCCTCAGTACGAGATAGCAACATTTGCCTGCTACACTAAGCTATCAGATGACCAAGATAACATATCTGAGATGACCATAGCTGTAACTTTTTTCTTGACACCTTATGGCCTTTTGATGCAAGGATAGTTAAAAAAATATATTGTATCCTGCTGAAAAGAATCAGATGCTATTAGTAAATCATGTACATATTGCACTAACAGAGATCCACCTGGAAATGCCACATCTTTCAAATTATTTTTCAGAATTTGAGAAAATAATGGAGATTCAGTGTATCCCTGTGGTAACTGTGGCCATGTATACTGCTGTCTCTTATAAGTAAAGATGAACAGAAACTGATTTTCAGGGTGGATAGGTATAGTAAGGAATGCTGAACACAGATCTATCACAAAAAATATTTGGCTGTAGGTGGTATGCAACTCAGTATTGTTGCTGAATTTGGAACCTCAGGAAAAGCTGGTATTGCTGCATTGTTTACAGCCTTCAAATCTTGCACAAACCTATAAGTATTCTTTCCTGTTTTTTTTTCGCTGGAAGAATAGGAGTATTACAAGGGCTTTTAGCTGGCACTATTATTTTTTGTTGTATCAAGGACTGAATTACAGATTTGATTTCCTGCTCTGTTTCTGGTTTTAATGGATACTGCAGAACATTAGGGAGAGATTTGGATGGATTTAATTTTATTTTTACTGGTTCTGTAGAATGTAATATACCTGCTTTATTAGCATGTTTAGCTCATAAGTTAATAAGTACCTACTGCAGCAGTTTTTCAGCTGCGTATATGACTTTAACAGACTGTTCCTCAGCTTTTGCTAATATTTCCCCCTCTGATTTTGTTGAAACATCCAAATACACCCCTTCTGGTGTACAGTAAATAGTACAACCCAGTTTGCATAACAGGTCTCACCCTAGCAAACTTACAATTGCAGTAGTACTCACTCCTTTTTCATTACCTCCATTGAACACACCTACCCCATATCAACACTTTTGCTTAACTTTATCTACCCTCTTGACCAACTCTTTCAATTCACCTTCTTAATACTTCCTACAAATGCTAACCTCTGAAATTGCAGTTAGCCCATAAGAAAAAAAGTTTGTTGGCTGATATGATAATTATTGAGCTCTACGAAATGTAACCATACTAATTAAGCATTGTAAACTTTCCTAAAAAATGTCATGTACATGGATCCTATGAGTTCCATTATATGCTTATTTTTGTAATTTTTTTTCTGTTTGTTTTCATTTGTGAATACTGCTTACTCATTATCATAAAAGTAATTTTTTGTTTTCATATTTGAACATTTTTCTCTATTTGTAAAACCAGCAAAAAACAGAGGTAAGGCTCCAGGCTGTACAAATGTTTATTATAAAACACAGGACACAAGCGCTTTCACCAAATAGGCTTCTTCAGGTGTACTAACATAAAGTACTTGCATCTCTATTTATACTAATCATTCAATTACTTCAATTAAAATTTTTAAAGACATATTATACTTAAAATATAATATACAGAAAAACATAAAAACAGTATAGCGTATGTATGAAACACATATAAAAACACATTTAAAAATACATTTATAATATATACATAAAAATGATTCATTTACGTAAAGGTTTATTTTCTCATTTAAGCCATGACCCTTTGTTGCCCTTAACCTGATTATCCACATAGCCTCTAAAGCTTCAGTTTGTGTCTTAATATCTCCTCCTCTTATGTTTTCAAATATCCTTCCTATAGCCCTAAATGAAAAAATATGTTGCATACTCGTATCCTTAATATGCCTGGACATAAATGTTTGTACAACCTGGAGCCTTACCTCTATTTTTTTGCTGGTTTTACAAATTTTATCTTCGTTTTGAGGTACCTGGTCATTGCTGGATTCCTTTTGCTTATTGTTTTTCTGTAATTTTTCTCTATTTGCTTTCATCTGTGAATACTGTTTACTTATTATTGTAAAAGTCATTTTTTTGTCTTCATATTGGAGCTTTTCTCCAGAGGCCTCTGCTGAAAATAGGTTTTCCACCCAGATGTACTTTCCCAGCAAACAAATGTCAAATAAATAAATAAAAGGTAAGAATGCCCTTTTTTTCAATTGATCCTAAAGAAATGGGCATATGGTCTGAAACAGGATATGTAAAAGTATAATTTCTTACTTTAACTGTCTGTACTTTATGTTTTGATACTGGTGTCTGACTGAGGTAACTTTTAATACAGACCTAGTAGCTCCAGTGTCCATCAGGAAAGAAATTTTCTTTAAATGTATTTTTACCGTAACATAGATCTTTGGATCTATTGGCACCAGAGGATTAAGATTTGTTTTTGTTTTATTATTTTGACATAGTCATTACAGTGATTTCTGACTCCAATTTGAGGAGGTGGCGGAGGAAATGCAGTATTGTTATAATTTGGCTGCCATTTAGTCCAGGTAACTTGGACTCGGAATTTGCATGTGTGACCATTTTCCTCTCCAGTGTCCTGCTTTTTCACAATTATAGCAAGATCCACCAGATGAGGCAGGAGAGACACTGCCAACTCGTTGTTGCCAACCAGCTGCACCTTGTTCCCTTCGATTCCCAAAGTTAACAGATTATCCTCAGTATTCTTTTTTTTGTTTTTCCTGAGTTCAGTACAGTGATTTGCAGCAGTTAGTAAAGATTCCACATCCTTTCCCTGACAGTCTATAAGCACTTGCTTTATCTGATTTTGTACAGGGGTTGCAGACCGCACAAAAGCTGCTGCAATAGCTGGCTTGGCTTGTTTTTCTGGATCTGGTATCCCTGAATGTCTAGAAAACACTGCTTTAAGATGACTCAAATAATCTGCAGGGGTTTCCCCTTTATTTTGCTTACATGCCCGCATCTTAGACCAATCTGTCCTAACTTGACAAACTTTTATAATTTTATTTAACAATGCTGTCCTTTTGTTTATTAGTGCATTTCCTGTGAGAATAAAATCTGTTATTTCAGCCTTTCAGAGTAACTGTATTTTGTTATTTCATCTGACATGACTACCTAAAGCAGTTGGTTTAAAACTGTCAAAGTAGGATTATAACATTTTATTACAGTTTGTATTTTTTCCTTAACCCTTAATGGATCTTGTCTAATATTTGGAAAACCTTTGGACTTAGTATGCAAATCAGCAGGGGTCCAAGGGCAATGAACAAGCTCTCTATTATTAGCCCCCAATATTTTTTTTAAAAGGTATCAAAAAATCCTCTCCAGAGGCAAGCACCTCTTATTTTACCCTGTTGTATGAATGTGTGTGGTGGGATATGGGTGTATCAAGTACTAGTGCTCCTGCTGGAAAGATAGAGGCTTGTTGGAAATGAGAAGGAGAAAAAGAAGAAGACTCTTCCCTGACTGAAGACGCCTGTTCTGATGATGAGGGTTGAACAGGGGGGACTAGGTTGACATGTAATGCTACTGTGCTCACCTGGTGTTCACAGAACAGTTGTCCATAATGCAGGGGTCTGAGAAACAGTAGCATTTTGTGCATGACCCACCCATACCAGTAAATATGGGGAAGGGGTGCAGTACCTACTGGAGGATTATCATAAGTGTCTGCTTTTTGGCCATCCCCAGTTTCTTCCAAATCTGCCCAGACAGGATAAAGGGATCCCTTTTTTTGATCTGTACTGCCGTCTTAACCTCTTTCACCTGTTGTGGCAATTTAATACTAGTATCTTGTAATCCCCTTAATGCTTATTCCTTTTTTCTTTTAACAGCTTTAGTATACCAAGAATAAAGTTGTTTCCCACTTACCTTGTTTTTTCTTTTAAAAATACCCTTTAAATTCTCTAATTTAATTTTTTCATAAGTTTCATTTAATGGATTCACCAGAGCAATTTTTAATAAACTGAAACCCCTCATTCAAATACAGCTTTCCTTTCTATAAAGGGGTGGGAGGTTGGTGTAATGGTTAAGGTGCTTACCTTAGAAACACAAGGTGCAGGGTTTGATTCTCACGTGGGGTAATTGGCTAGGCTTAAAATGGCCCCCGAGGACAGTTAGCCTAGTACTAATCTATGAATAATTATGATACATAAAATACGCAGGTGTTCTCTTTAAAGGGATTTGATCCTGCCTGCTTAACTTTGTTCCCATTTTTCCTATTAAGACTTGCATTGTAGATCCTGGATCTTGGTAATTTAGAAAAGAGGAATGATGACATCAGTTCACACACCACTCAGGGAGAAAAGGGTAGGGATTTTGTCATTGTGCAATGACAAATAAAAGGTTTCAATCAGCCTTTTCCAACAGCACCCCCTTGCTTTCATCCTGTCACAAGCAGAACATTTTCAGCTCTAGCATTGTGATTATGATAAGGGGAAGATAGATACTGTGTCCAGAACTGACCACTCTTTTGGACCCTCTGAGGGTACTCTCACACAGTCACACCTATGTCCCAAAATGCTATGGACTCAAAAACCTGATTACCAGCACACCCACACCTATGTCCCAACATGCCATAGTCTCATTAATTTGGTTTATCCACACACTCACCTATGTCCCAGCATGCTATAGGCTCATGAACTTTATGCACATGTACACACACACAGACACACACACACACACACACACACACACACACACACACACACACACACACACACACACACACCTATGTCCCAGCATGCTATAGGCGCATGAACTTGATTTAACTTTAACCTCTTTTTTTTCTTTTTTCTCTCTCTTTTACTTTTACTTTTACTTATACATTAAACAACACAAAACATCTCTCATACCTCTCACCTTTTAGTTGAGGGTACTACCTTGCCACAAGGCACCTCCTTGTGTTAATTATATTTTTGTTGTATGTGCATACACATTAATAAACTTTTTTTATATATTTTGTGGGGTTCTCCCACTATTACTTTACATATACCTAACAAGCAAACTCAGTCATTCAAAAAAAACAGTTACTTACTCATGCCAGTTTTTAACTGCAATTATCTGAGAGGAAAAAAACATTTTTCATAAATCCATTTTCCCCTAGTGTGTTTGCACATCCTGAATAGTTAACAGCTTTAGTTAGGTATCCAGATCTCTGACTGTTCCATACAAAGAAGCATGGAATTCACAGAAGAACTTTTAATACTGGGACCTTATAATTTTTTCTACACTGTCCTGCAGCAACACTAAAGTTCCGAATCTGAGTCATGGCACCAGATGTTAAAGTTTAGAAATAAATAACAGTTTTACCTTTTAGTCTTGAGTCAATAATAATGCTTCAGGATGTGCAAAGTACTTGCTTATTCCACAAACAGCAGTGGGAGACTGCCTGCTAAAATTTTCAAGTAGTCTCAAAGAATAGAAGAAATACATCATTCATATATTTTTTCTTATCAATTTCATGCATGCAAAACTTTGATGTAACATAGCTTTTCACAAATAATACAATTTTTAAATAATTTATGACCTCGTGATCCTCACTTATAATTTTACGTAGATACTTGACTATATGCCTTTTAAAATATAGACTACCTGTGCTTAAGATTTATTGGCTTTCAGCTTTTTAACATTTGGTACCAATGCATACTATGTCATAGACGGATACTCTAGAGAGTCTCAAAGTAGTGAAATGTCGAATTTCAGTACTTCGAGACTGAATACATGAAAGTGCAGTTACGCAAAACTGCACTATGTTGAGTGTGGAAATGTCAAATCCACTATCGTGGTGTCGCATTCGTGATGTGCGGTCCAGTTTTTGGATATATCTGGGGTTTCAGGTAAGCGGTGTTTGTGTAAGGGTATTGGCTAGGGATTTTAGTGTGTGTAGTGTTTTTTTTTGTGTGTTTGTGTGTTTAGTGAACCTTGGAGTTAGTATATATAAGTAGGGGAGGTGTGGGGGGGGTGCAGGGCGACTTGCCCTCCTGCTTATAGGTAGGGTAGTACTGTGTGTGTGTGTTATGTTGTGTTTGTGTGTGTTGCTTTGTTTGTTTTAGTGTAGTTAGGTAGATACGTGTGTGTGTGTGTGTGTGTGTGTGTGTGTGTGTGTGTGTGTGTGTGTGTGTGTGTGTGTGTGTGTGTGTGTGTGTGTGTGTGTGTGATTGTGCTATTCGCGGTTTTAGATGTTCGGGTATTTGGGTGTTCGACTATTCAGTCTCAAAATACTGAAATTCTACATTTTAGTATTTCAAGATTGTCTAGTGAAACAGTCATGGACATCCTTGCAAGGACTCATTGACCAGCCTGAGAAGGTCAGAGCATACTGTTGATTAATATGGTTTCCATGGATATCTGACACTTTTAAACATAACATCTCTTAACTCCTTCAGCACTTACTTTGCCTTCAACTATTTGTCAGTACAAACAGAATACAATTGTAATACACTTGAAATATAAAGCTACTTAGGTTCATAGGTTCATACTAGGCTATCTGCCCAAGGGCATTTATAAGCCTAGCCCATAGTTATTTGGCTTTCGCCACCCCTTTAGTTTGAATAAAACTATGCCTATTATTTTGCTGTGCCTCTGTCAAGCAGTGACACTGAAGTAATCCCTGGGGTATATCTGCGATCCCCCATCCATTGGTCAAGATTCCTCTTGAACAAGGCCAGCGAGGTGCTCTGCCTCACATGTACCAGGATTTTGTTCCACAGCATAGGGAGTCTCTGGGTGATGAATCTGTCCCTCCAGCATGTTCTATTAATAACCATGTCAAGGTTTAAGTCTCCCGCCCTTGTGGTTCTGAGGGATCTAGATTTTTTGAGGTGACTTCTTATCTGAAACTATGTCTTGCATAATCTTGCATCTGTTTTTCAATTTTCCTTTGACATAACATATTATAAACATTTTATTTGACTGTTTTGTGAAGAAACTGTAAGCTAAGATGCATTTTGTGAAGAATAAACATGAGACTTAATAACCTTCCATAACAAGATCTTCATAGATATTTCTCAAAAATGTGTCTATTTTTATATTTTTTGGTAGTGTTTCTATTTCTTTTGCTTTGTTTCCCAATTCTCTATAAAACTTTTTAGGTCATCAATAAATAGCTTACTGTGTAGTTTTCCTTTATATTTATCTGCATGTTTTTCTGCTTTTGCTAATATCTTTAGTTTGCTATTTTTAATTATGTATGATAGAGCCTGATACTGCACATTGCGTTTATCACATCAAATATTTTTGTTAATCTCTTCCTTCTGTACTCTTCTAAGAGTGACATTTCTGTCTTAATTGCTTTATAGTTTTCTCTATTCACTACTTCCATGATGGCATTTGATTTCTCCGCTACCTTTCTCTTACTGCTCTGTGTTTCTATGGTGACAGTTTATTAATTTAGCTGCATAGTAATATATCCTGTTTACTTGTGTTATATTGCATAGATTTGTATGAGCAGTCTTGATTACTGTGTTTGTTTGTTTTATCAGACTTCTGACATTGTAGGTCTTATTGACTTTCTGTAATCTACAAATTATCACAAATGTCAGTTATCAGAACCAGCCTTCCAACATTTTCTTGTAGGGAAAATCATAAAGTCTGAATATGTAAACTTTATACGTATTTGCTTAAGCATGTTTTTTAAGCTTGTAGCCAGCTCGCATGTGAAAAATATTCTTCATTGTCCATTGGCATCACTGAATGGTTGAAAAGTGCATTCCTGCATGCAGAAAAAAAAAAAACAAGATTTTACAAGTTTTTTTTATCTGGTTCAGTTATATGTTTGATTATCTGAACAATTTGATTATCCAAACTACCCTAGGTCCCAATTAGTTTGGATAATTGGCTCTCTACTGTATTTCTTTCTTTGAACTTAATATGTCTGTCTACCTCTATTAAATCAAGCAACTCTTCCTATAGATCACTTTCTTCTAAATTAAGGGTATATTCTTTGTTCTCCATTTTATGTGGGCATTCTACAGAAAGTTCCAAAACATATTTTCTTCAGCTTCATTCTGTGTTATCCATTGCTCTTTCCATGAGAACTCACTGGCCTATCACTCCATAATATTGACTGGGTCAGAGTTCACAATTTCTTGTTCCTACCTTACTGTGCAACTCCAACTGAATTTTTGTACTGGTTTCCTACTGAAGGCTGCAAAGTGTCTTCATATGGCAAATGATATGATGTTTCCCACTCCACTGGTTTCTCCTTAATTTGCAGACTCATTGTTTTATCATGCTGTGATGTTATCAGAGTTAGATTTTTTACACTTAAATTCATAACTTCTGTTTCTATTTCTTTGACTTCTCCATTAGTAATCATCTATTTTGCTTTCCTCCTTTGTTTTCTTATTTTTTGTATTGTAAATTTTTCCATGTCTGGATACCTTTGCCTTTCGTTCTCTTCAAATATCTTTGGTGCTGCTTTCTTGTATTGATTAATTTTGCTTTCTCCTTTGCATAAATATTGTACCATGTTAAGTCTCTTTTTCTTTCCCACGTCCATATTTTTCTTCAGATGTCTCCCAGTCCTGCTGTTTCTCCTTACTTGGGGGATTCACTGTTCCATCATGTTGTGTTATAACCTGTGTTAGACTTTCTATACTAAATCCTTAACTTTGCAGGTATTACCTAACTTCAGAGTCTATTTTTTAATGTATATTTTACCAATCTTCTGTTTTACGTTCCCCCTATATTGTTTGTATTGTGAAATATTCCATAATTAAGTGCCTTTGCCTGAATGTGTTTAAGAATATCTTTGAAGATGCTTTTCTGTAGTGTTTAATGGCTTTCTTCTGTGCTTAATTATTGCAGCATATCAGATCTCTCTTTCTTTCCCATGTCCACGTTTCTGTTTTTATACCTTTCAAAAATCCCTAGATTTTGTTTTTTATATTTTTGCACTTTCAGTCTCTTCTTTTTCCAAACAACCTAAGGTTTCTTGGTCTATGTAATGCTTTTCATGACCCTTTTGTATTAATGCACACAAACTTGCATTTGAAGCTTTTGACAGTTTTTCTTGTGCAAGTATTTTTCTTTCCTCTAATTTCTCCCATAATCTATTTGTATATTTTCTGTCTGAAAACTCTGTGCTTCTTGCATAATAGCAACAATACATAATTTCTTTCTTATCCTCAGTAGTCCACTCTATCACCTTTATGGCTCTTTTTTGCCGTCAGTTTTTGTGTTTTTTGTGGACCACTACTTCGTTCTACAACATACTGGTATATGGGTTGACCAAAAGAGCTTCATCCTATAACTCATTTTTCAGATCATCTCCACAGTCAAGCACAATGACTGAAGTTCTGTTGTAACTGTGCCCATTTTTTGGTCAACTTGATTTCTTCTACCATCATTTGTGAAGAAGACTACAAGATTTTTTTTTTGGTGATTAACAACTTGACTTCTGATTTGGAGGCATTGTGTTACATCTCAGCTGCTGTAGACCCAACAGCAAACCATTTTAAATGAGTGCTATTTGAAAGGTAAATGTCACCTGTAAATAACAAAAAATGCAAATATTACATCAACAGACTACATACTCATCAACCCCCAGCTGCGTCATTGTAGCCTGACCATGAACGTTATGAACAGAGTGGGTGAGAAATGCCTTTGATGAAGGCTTCCACCAACCTTGAACAAAATTATGAACAGAGTGGGTGAGAAATGCCTTTGATGAAGGCTTCCACCAACCTTGAACATAATTCCACTGAATAAACAAAAATTCAGATGTAGCTTTTGTTTCACAAAGACAAAGTCAGAAAGGCTGCAGAGGTGGGCTCTCCTACTGTTGCTGCATCTCTCACAAGGCATTACTCAGTACAAAGTCATATGGAATTTCTGAATCTGTAAGACAATAATTAAGGACTGTCAGACCCAAATGATCCTTTCAGTGCCTCCATGCATGGTTAAATTAATTAATAAGCTGTACAAAAAGCTGGGATGGCGTGTGCATTAATAGCATCAGATTAAGTCTGTTTTCCAGCAGTCCTGATGAAGGTTTTCCTAGGAATATGATGACTGTGATCCTGCCATAACTAGAACATACAGTCTTTTTCCCCTTTTCTGAAAATGGAAACTGACACCCTAGTTTATTAGCACAGATTTTTTTGCCCTCAGCATTCATGCAACATTAAAAGGGAACTTTAGCCATGAAATCTCAACAATATCCCATTCCTTCAGCATCTCTGGTATCACCTTATCCAGTCCTATAGCTTTGGTACAGTGAAGCTACTTGTTTGCTGAGACAATCACACCTAAAATGGGGCAAGACTTAGTTGCATCTGGTACTGCCACCTCAAATGTGGTCATACTCACTGTGTGAAGATGTTTCCCCAAAGTACTTTTTCTTCCCCCTAAAAGTGTCCTCACTCAATGTCAGCCTTTCTGGAACCCTGCCAAGAACAATTTGAGCAGTGCAGTGCCAAATTTTGTTCTCCTGTCTTCTCTTCATTTATCTCATGGTTTACTTATGAAGCTCCTCAAACACCCCAGCATTTAATTTGGCAACTGTTGCAGCTGTCACCTGCATTGCCTGTCACTATCTATTGGTCAGATCTGTAGATCCATCTCATAAATATTGCAAAGCCATTATCTTTAACTTGACAGTTTCCTATAGGGCCAAGGGAAACCATCATAACAGCACTGACCATTTCTGCCTACAAATCCTCAATGAGGTCACAGCTTCTGAAGTTAGGAAGAGGACCCATCTGAATTTCACAACTCAGCCTTAATATCACTACCAAATGGGGGGTAAACTTGTCTTACATCATTCTAACCTAGAGTTATTGTCAGGATAGCTTCAGGTTTCTTTTATCTGTCTAGTTACCACTTCAGCCATCTAACCCAATTCACCACCAAGGGGTGATTAATATAGGAATAACCCATGGCTGTGTGTGAGTAATGCTGGATTTACCCATGGTTGGTGTAGTTTGGTCATGAGGTCGAAGTCTGAGTGACCAAACAAAGCCAACCGTGGGTAAATCAGCATTACCCACACCCAGCCATGGGTTATTGCTGTTATATAATGGCATTATTTAAGAAAAAATTAACTTACTTTTCTTAAATAATGTACTTGTATAATGGCACTGTGGTGCTTTTCCAAGTTTTCCCTGGTATCATGGGGCTTTCTTGATGTACTGAGCATGCCTATGGGACTTACATTCCCACACTTACGCAGTACATTGGTGTTGAGTAAAGTAAACAATGGAGAAAGGAAGTTGCTTTCTTTTGTTGTTTTTAATTTAAAAAAAAAATGAAATCCAGAGACTTCCAATGTACAGGAGAGAGGAGATGGAGAAAATATAAGGATAATGAGGTGCGTTTCTCTAACATACCTGATTATCCTTGTATTTTTCTCTGCCCCATCTCTCTCTCTCTCTCATTCATTTGAAGTATCTGGTTTTTGTAAGTTTATTTTTTTTTTAAATTAAAGAAAAGTAGAATTTTCATAGCATAGATTAATAGAAGAAAGTCCGGGTGACCGGACTTTTTTCCATTGTTATATGCTGAATTTACAACAGGCACACTGGTTGGGCTGACCAATCAGAGTACTCGTCCTTGAATGTTAACGGCCAGTCATTGTATAATATACAACTCAGCATGTGTCATGATGTGACGGTCCAAAACATATGGCATCAAATCTGATGACATGATTACAGAGTTGATTACTGACTTTTGTCCCAAGGTGTTCTGGCACCAATGCACTTATGTTTTTTGTGGCTGAATATGATGTTTGATATGGACAATTCATGACTAGCACAGAAGTCCAACATTCTTCAGCCAGATTTAGATCAGGTAAGCAATTCCTTCCAGTTGCCACTCTCCCAAATTTCTCATTCATTTCTCATGTGAGTGTAATAATCTCGCAATATAACTGCAGTGTGAGTATCCTTTCAAGTATTGTACATACCCTTTCAAAAAGACTAGGTACCACAATCCACAAACAATAGAAAGAGTTTTCCCTTTTGCAGTTCATAGCTGAATTAATTCAAATGTCTTGTTTGCTGGAATAAATTCCAACCATACAGCACTTTACTAGGTGCTTGCTAGTATCATCACACCCACCAAAGGTCTCTATGTTGGACACAACTCCAAAGCAAGGGACAGACCACCACCATCAAGAAGTCTTGTTTCAGAACCAAGCCTGTAGAGGTAGATCAACTATACACAACTGATATTTTTCATCCTTCCTGCTTTTCCCAGTTAGGGGTTACCACAGCGGAACTCCGGTCCACTAATGATTGACTGTCAATTTTTTTATGGTGCCGAGGTGCCAGCCCGACGACCAACCTTCAACGAAGGCACGCCTATTCACGCATGTCTTTTGAATGCCACTCGACCGCGAGGAGGACATGCAGATTCCACACAGAAGGCACTCCAGCTGAGAATCGAATGGGAGAACCTCTTGCTGTGAGGCTACAATGCTAATTTTCTATAATTGGTCAAGTTTCTTCTTTATCTTCTGCTATAGGTTGTAAAAATTAACTGGGCATTTTTTGAACTGGAAGTACAGCAGATTCTTGTTTTATTACATAAATAACTGTAGAAATGTTTTTCTTTGTTTGGGTATGCGTGTGTGTGTGTGTGTGTGTGTGTGTGTGTGTGTGTGTGTGTGTGTGTGTGTGTGTGTGTGTGTGTGTGTGTCTGTGTGTGGGTGTCTCTGTCTTTGTGTGCCCTTGTGTGCCTGTTTTTCTGTGTGTGCCTCTACTTGATTGTTGGATACTGTCAAATAGCAATTTTTTGAGCAGTGTGTTCAAGTCTGAAAGAGATTTAATTTCATTCTTTGTTGACTGCAAAATTCATCAGAAGCAGGAAGTTGGAATAGTTGTGTATATGACATATGAGCTGAGTTGAGAATGTGTGTGAATGTTTGTGGGTTAGGGCTCCAATAAGTGATGGGTAAGGGCATAGAGTTAGTGGTGTGTGTGTGTGTGTGTGTGTGTGTGTGTGTGTGTGTGTGTGTGTGTGTGTGTGTGTGTGTGTGTGTGTGTGTGTGTGTGTGTGTGTGTGTGTGTGTGTGTGTGTGTGTGTGTGTGTGTGTGGTGGGTCTCTGTGCATGTGTGCACACCCATGAATGTTTGCTTGTTATGGTTAGAGTAAAGACTAGGTAAGGGGATAGCTTTAACAGTGTGTGCAAGTGTTTATACGTTAGGGTTAGAGTAAAGGTTAGGTAAGGGGGTAGATTTTATGGTAAATGTAAAATAAATCACCACAATGTCACGGCTCCATGGAAACCCGGACTCTGATGATGCCTATTTGTAACTTGGGTGAAAGTGCTAAGTCTGTTGTTGAATAAACCTGGTTTCCATGAAGCTGTGATGTTGTGGTGATTTTTTTACATTTATCTTTGTTGGAAATTGTCACTTTGTGTGTGACGTGTGTGTGTGTGATTATTTCGAGGTTCTAGATTTTATGTTGTGTGTGTGTGTGTGTGTGTGTGTGTGTGTGTGTGTGTGTGTGTGTGTGTGTGTGTGTGTGTGTGTGTGTGTGTGTGTGTGTGTGTGTGTGCCTTATGAAGTGGTGCCATTAGGAAAAGGGGTTCTTGTAAGTTAATATGTAGGTTAAAGTTAGAGGCAATGACAGGATTAGGGCTAGCAATCATGAGTAAGGTGAATCATAGGGGATGAAGCCCCCTTAGCTATCTTACTCATGCAGGCTAACTCCTCTTCAAGTAACAACACATACGCCATCCTAGTAAACGCACACACAATCAGTACACACATCCTAGTAGTAACCATTCACACACTGTCCCAGTATACACACAGATAGGCATACATACACACACATTCACATGCACATACATCCACATATAAATGTATTAGAGTGCAGTGAGAATGTTGGATATCATGCAGTTGACTTTATGCAGTCTCAGTAGCTTAACAGGTTTCACACTTGCCTTGGCTGCAGCAGGATCTGGGTTCTATACCCATGCCAGGTACTTGGATTAACTCTTTAATAATGACACTGTAGTACAGCACAAGGGGGATGTTGCTTCCTAGGATATGCCATTGTTCAGGTAAGATGGTAAACCAAGGCCTCATGTGCCTCAGTTAATGATAGTTCATTTGTATGTAAAAGATCCCATGGAACTTATAAAAAAGAGCATGGTTATTTTATCTCAGATAGGACCCATGGAGTTAGAACAGAGGAAACAGTAACGAGGCTGGTCACTAGCAGAGTCCCACATAGCTCTGTGCTGGATCTGCTGCTTTTAGGCATCTATATCTCGGAAGTCAAGGCCAATGCCTAGGGCCTCTGGCTGACCAAATTTACAGATGATGGCAAACTAGGACCAGTCATAGAATCCCGCCCCTCAGACACTTACATTCTACTGGAAGGACTAATACATATATATGACTGGCATCAAAGCCACAGAAATGTATAATAGTATCCCTTCAGAAGTCAGCCACCCTAAGAAATTTCCTCATTGATAGCACACCCCTAAGAGTAGGACCAGTAGTCAGCGATTTGGGTAAGTATGTAGATAGGAACCTGCCTTTCAGCCAACATGTGTCTAAGGAAGTAGTAAAAATCATTCTGTGTTGCTCAACTTATAAGCAAGGACATGGCATCTAGGAAGTCATTGTTCCACTATATTCAGGTGACATGCAACAATTGGAATGACCATGGAGTTTCTTCACAAAAAGAATGCAGGGCATAAATAGCATGTCCTATGCAGATCACCTCAAGGCCGTATATATAGATCTATGCCTGGCATACAAGGCATCCTTGGATCCCACTCTGATGAACATTATCCTGTTCTGCAAAATGAGCATTATCAGAGTTACTTGATCCAGGTATTTAAAATTTACCTGCAACATAAAGAGGACATGTTGGAGGGACAGCAAATTCTCATTCTCTGGAACAGCATTCCATCTGTAGGATAATACAATCATAGGAGGTTACCAGGCTAATGGCTTTTTTAAGCCTAGCCTTTCATGCCTCGATTGTCTCAGTTATCATTGCCCATGGGCTAGAATGGCATTGATATATGCCTGTACCTTAGGGCATCTACAAACTTCCTCTGTCCATAAGGACCACAGGCAACACACCAGGGGTGAATTTGGGATTTCACATCCATTGGTCCAAATTGTGTTTGAATAGGCTCAGGGAAGAACTCCGTTTAATATGAATAAGGAGTCTGTTTCAGAGAATGGATAATCTCTGAGACACTTACCTGCCCCTCCAACATGTTTTTTTTCTGTCATAAATGAGGTTTATATCCTTAGTTTGAGTAATTTTAGTGCCTTGTGAGTTAGGCATAGATCACCCCTCAGTAGCCTGTATGAGACAGAGTACAGGGACAGGGACAAGGCTTTGAGGTGGTCCGCGTATGACATATTATTTACATCCTGTATTTTTTTTAGTGAAGAACCTCTCTGGCCACTCCAGCTGTTGCAGATGCCTGGTCAGGCATGTGCTGAAAGGGTGCATTGTACTCAATTATTGGTCTAATGAGGGCTGACTGCAGTGAGACTATGATCTCTTTAGATCTGGATGCCATGCCTTTACTTATAAGTTGTGCCATGTAGAAGGAATTTCTTACTACCATGGACACATGGTGATCAAAGTTCAGGTTGCTGTCAACCCAAGTTACCAAGTCCCTTACCACTGGGTCTTCTCTAAGGGAGTGTAATTAATATTGTAATTAGCAGGGGTGGTCATCTTCTTAAAGGGTATAATTATGCATTTTTTTTTGCATTGAGTTTTAAGCCATGGTTCTGGCACCAGTTATTTGCCTATGTCAGACCCTCCTGGAAGTTATCTACATCTTTGGGGATTCAGCGATTGCACCCAACTTGCAGTCAGCAAATTTGGTCATCCAAAGGACCTCTACATTTACCTCTACTTCAGAAAAGTATATTTCCAACAGGGGAGGTCCTCGTACTGTGCCCTATGGGACAACACTAGTGACAAGTCTGTCGGGAGAGGTGGATTCATTCCCCCCAACTTCACATGTTCTGTCTGCGAGCCATGTGGCTATCCACCAGGGACACAGGGACTTATGCATAAATGTGTGAATTTGTCTATAATACCCGAGTGATGTGTCATGTCAAATGCCTATGCAAAGTCAAGGTATGCAGTATGTACTGTTTTGGCCTCATCAATGGCACTAATTACCTTCTCTAACAAGTCCATCAATTTTGGTAGGCATGACCTGCTCTTGATGAAACCAAACTGGCATCAGACCAATATTTGAAGATTTCCTTTGTCTTTGTTTGCCAGGTCAATGATAATTCTTTCCATGGCCTTGCATATAAGACTAGTTGAAATAATCTATGTGAAGCAGAGCTCTTCTCTATTCAACAGAAGTCTGGACCATTGAATAGGAAATAAGAAATGCACCCACATCTAGCACCTATGGCTCTAATGCATAGAGGCAGCCTGTAAGTCTTGCCCTAGGTTATAAATACCATTTAAAATAACTTCTAAGGCACATAAACTTGTGGAATACAATTGAGATGCTCAGTTAAACTTTCAAAGACCCCAGTGGTCATTAGCCTAATATACACCTATTAACATATGATGAGGGTTATAATCAACTGATCAATGTATTGATGATCATTCAGTGTGTTGGTGTAATAGTTAATTGTCAGAGGTGTGATGTTTAATTTACCTCTTGTTGTATTTGTTGTGCAGATATGATATGTCTTTCCGATGTGGATTTAAATGACCACTACATACAAATGATGAAAACACATATATTTTTTACCATGCCATGAATTACAGCACATCCCAAAGCTGCCTGCAGCAAATTAAGTACTCATCCCTACTTTTATTTATTTTTTTATTTGTTTTAATCCTTGGCAGACGTCCTGATTGCTTTGGAAAGCTAAATCTGTCCCGTAACACATTATGAGAGTACAGATTGTGAGAATAAGTAGCCCTGTCATTTGTTGTCAGACTACGCTTCAATTCACTTAGAATAGAACACCTGAAAAATGCTGCTAAGTTTGAGATTCTGCAGATCTTGAGACACTGATTGGTCTGCACTGAGTTTTACAAGTGTTGTTCCCACTGATGTACTACACATTCTCTGAAAGAAGCTTGCAAAAGTGTCAACAAATTATTGAGATAAAAAAGACTTTTTACAAAGAGTAGTTTTGCAAGTTTCAGTTCCTGACCATGTTACTCCTCCCATCTCCCCTCCTTCAATGAGCTAGAGTCCACATCTCCAGCTTGGCTAAGTTCAACTAATTAGTCAACTTAGCATGACAACAGACGTCAAACAAATCACAGCTTGTTTTGCCACTAAAACAGTTGCCTCACGTGTCTCTTTGCTTCTGAATAGCATTTCCCAGGAATTATTTCTAAAAAAAAAACAAAACGCACATAGGTCAATCTATCCATTTCTTAAAATGTGCACAGTAAAATATTCGATCTGAATTGCATTCTGGCTGCTTACTTGGTTATCTTTGCATTGTTATTCTATTATAGCATAACCTAAACTATAGTATTTGATGCCAAGCTTTACATAACAATGAAACAGTTCTCGGTTTCTTCTTAACAATGACCTACCAAGCCTCTGCTGTGACGCAGTACTTTCAGCTACTATAGTTTTATGTTGTTTGTCTTAGTTATATACTTGTAGCATATCTCTCATCCTCTCAGCAACAGAGTAATGAAAAAAGCTTCCAAATCAGATACTAACAGTAATACTACTGATTTAGTAACCTCACAAAATATGACTACATGAGTTAGCATTAATTTTCTGAACCAAAAAAAAAGTCCTTAATTGCAATAAATGTCATTATTTGTTCATGAGAATCCAAGATGTTTTTCAAAAAGCATTATGGATCACAGTTTGTCAGAGCAAAAGTATAAGCCAAAATTAGAGACAGTTGTGGGGTACATAAGTGATCTGACACTACTACTCAACTGTTTTCCATTGCAACAATCCCAAAGCAGGCAAGCATGTACATACTTCATGACATACCTGCACTGAAACAGTACTAGTAGCTGTAGCAGTGATATCCAAACAGGGCACTCTCACAATATTCTGACAAACACAGAGCAATATATATGTCTCAGTCAAGCAATGATGAAATCGCTAGGGGCCACACTGAGCACAATTTTACTCTTAATCTCTCCATTTCATAATGCATAACATTCACCCCCCCCCCCCACACACACACACACTTGCATGCTCACCTACACATGCATGTTCATCCACACACACATGCATGCTCATCCACACACACACACACACACTCGCCCACATACACACACAAACACATATGCTCACCCCTTTACACACAGACACACACTCATCCCCCCACACTCAGACACATGCTGTGCCCACATAGACACATGCTCACCCGCATGCACAGTCACATGCTTCGCCCACCACACACATGCTCCATCTGACACACAAACACACACACACACACACACACACACACACACACACACACACACACACACACACACACACACACACACACCTCGCCCACCCTACATATTAAAAGAAAACATTGCACCACTTACTCTAAACTGAAGGAATGAAACCTGCTTAATTCAGAAATTAAAACAGTAAGCATATGAATGAATACAAAAAGCATATGTGAAGGCAGCTGAATAACAATGAAACAGACTGCTTCTGATAGGAAGGGAGTGGCACTTCAGGAAATGTCAGTCATACCATCTGAAAGGGGACTGCAGAATTCAGGACTCCTAAGTGTGCTTAGGTTTTGAACAAAAGACAGTGGAAGAAGAGGTTTGACAAAAAGTAATGGTCTGACAGTCATGCCACAGCTAGCCATGACCCCTACAGGCAGGGCTGGTGCTAGCATTTTGGGGGCCCCCAGCAAATTTCAAGTGGGAGGCCCTACCCAGGAGAATGCAAAGTGTGACCACATTGCTGTGATGCCCCTTTCCCTGTCAAGCTCACTCAACACTGTTTAACGATCACTGTATAGTGTTATGACATTCAGACCATTAAAAAGCTTAAAGTGCCAGGGTACACACACTGACTGGCATTTAGTCCAATGTTACATGATGGCAAGTCCCTGTACCACAGCAAAGTAGCCATGCACAAAGGTACACGCACACACTGGCATTTGGTATCCGTGTTACATTATGACAAGTCCCTCTGCCACATCAAAGTTGCCAGTCCCACAGAGGTGCACAAAGACATTGTGCAACATTTTCACAGCCCCTATCAAACATCTAAATTCTCAGCATAATTCCAAAGCTGAAAATAACTGCAGTCCAAAGGTGTATCATCAGGGATAGTTGGCAAACTTAGAAAGATATTAGAAAAACAGGGTTTGCATTAGCATTCATTAAAATAATCAGAACATTCTTCAGAATTCTCACCCCCCCCCATGTCTCAGCACAAATCTAGATGAGGTAAAAACAAAATACAAAACAAGACAAAGGCCTTACATTACGGCTTTAAAATAATGTGCTTATGAACTAATAAAGATGATAGAATAGCAGATCCATCTTAAGAACCTCAAGTAAGCCAGATGAGCTGGTTCAAATGAAGCAATGTCAGCTTCTCTAACACCAACTTAATATCCCAAGGAGGAGCCTCTGGGTTTCTTGGAGGTCTTTTATGCAAAGCCCCATTTAAAAAATATGTTGACATGTTAATGCCTTGAAAAAGGGGGATCCATGAGCAGACATGCTGAAATGGCAAACAAATGAACCATGATAGAGGAGTAAGACAGGCAAATACTAAAGTAGCTCACACAAATGTTGTAAAACAAGTGAAACACTAGTCTGAATGGGTTCAGGTTATGTTTTAGCACCAACTAGAAAACATTTTCTAGAAGAGGGCTTTCTTGCCTCCATTAATACCTCCTGCCCATCCTCAGTAAACAAGTTCCTAATTGCCCCTGGCCAGTTTCAAAAGAAGGGATAAACACTATTGTTTAGGCCAGAAAGGAGTCACCACAATGATCTTGGGGATTCCTTCTGAATTTTCAGAATTATCTTGAATGTCAGAAAGGGTAGAAATACAGGAATATTCCTGTCCAAGGAAAGGAAAAGGCATCTGTCTTCCAGGCATTCTTGCATGAAGGCTTGGAGCAGAATTTTGCCAGCTGATCATTCATTGGGAAAGCAAAAAAGCCTACTTGAGGAACTCCCCACAGATGGATCAGATCTTGTTTCCATTCATGAAGGTCTGCCGTTGTCCTGCCCAGCTTGTCTGCCACACAGTTTTGCTCTGACAGAATGTAGGAAGTAGGAAGTAGAGTGAGATTCTGGCATATCTCTCAAATTCTTAAAGCAAGAAATCTGGAGAAAGCTATAAATAAAAGTGGGACAATGGCAAAAAATAGGGACAAATTTTAAATATTTCTCTATCAAACTTAGAAAGTAAATAGAATAATAGGTTTTGCATTAACATGAATTTACTGAAGGGTGTGAAGTCTGAACCTCAAATTTCTGTCATTATTTTCTAACTTCAGTCCTTAATGATTCACCACTAATTTGCCAGAAAACCACAATTTTATGAAAAATGGACCAAAATATAGGCAAAAATCTGGACATTCTACAAAAATCTGTAGAGTTGAGAGGTATGGATTCTGATGTAAAGCTATATCTCATGATATCATGTCTAATCTGCAAAGGAGGTAAGACCTGGTTCTCCCTTGCTTTTTTAGGTTCCACATCACTGTGGTACTGTCCATGACAACTTGAAGTGGTGCTGGGGACCAAAGGTGATTTAAAGAGTTGAGTGCCTTGATTAGGGTAAACTTCTTCTTTACATTTATACAGTTGTGTATGTCTTTGTTTTCCTGTACATTTATGAGCTTTTGTCTTGCATTTGTTGTCCCAGATACTTGCACTTTTATTCCCATAGCAAAGTGCAAGATAACTGTGGTGATTGGTTGTTTTGGAGCAGGAAGGGAGAGAGACAGGGAGAGACCTGGATTTAGGGTATTTGATGTTTCCACCAAGTGATTTCTCTTCTCACACATCCCAGAACTGTAATCTGAAATGGTAACAGGTGATGGTGCTGGGAAGAAACAGACTTCAGACACCATTGTATCTTTCTCATGTGGAGTCTTGAAAGGGGTATCATGAGAATCATAGATGCCAGGAGACTCAGAATCCTGAGGTATTCCCTCTCTTGCCCATTGCTAACCCTCAATCCATAGTGGCTGTATGTGTAAAGCCAGAGGGATAAGGGGAGAAACCCTGGAATACATCTAAATGTAGATATATTTTTTTTCCTGTGGAAGAAAAGCTCTTTATACTAAGAATCTCTTGGATGAGATATCTCACAAGAGAGAGAGAGAGAGAGAGAGAGAGATTCCTGACACTTTGAAAATGAGTCTGCATAGATAAGCAGAACATCTAAATATAGAAAAATTTGAATACCGTGTAACCTGCAATGTGCTATAACTGGAGCTAGACACTTTGTGAACACTCTTGGGGTAGTGGATAACCCAAAGGCTAAGACGGAGAATGGACAATATAATCCAGATACATAAAACCATAAGAAACATCTGAAGCCTTAATGGATAGGAATGCAATGATAATCATCTTTAAATCTAAGGTTAACAAAAAAATCTAAAATGGGGAAGAAGGGGTAAGAGATTGTGTTGTAAAAGGATCTTGAAATTGGGCACTATCACAAAGTGGTTTAAGAAAAAGATCCATAACTGATCTCCAGTCATTTTATTTCTTTTTTTTTTTTGCTTCAGAAATGTTCTTGAATGAAAACCTCTTCCCCACTAGGACAAAGGAATGATTTATATTACCTCCTCCTTGTAAAGCATATGCTATAGGACAGGAGGGAACTGAGGGGTTTGGTCTGGGAATGTGGAATAATTCCTTGCAAAGAAGGGACCGCTTCCAACTGAGAAAGTCTCAGAACACATTTGTCTGAAACAACCTGTTGCCTAAGAAACAGAAATGGAGGATCTGACTTTCTGGAAGGGATAAGAGACTGCCAGGTTAGGAGTTGGGACAAGGCCCCTTACATACTTATTTTGACTTTTTTTCCCCACTGTCCTTTGTTTTGGGGGATTCCTGCTTTCGTTTAATGAACCTACCCACCATTCTTTTTTAATGTCTACTTACCAGCATATTTATTTATTCTATTTTTTTTGCCATTTGTTAACCGGGTTAGTCTGGCTGAGCAGGTATCCTTTTTCAGCAGAGATCCGAGGAGAAAAGCTCCAAATTACAATGTTTACAATTAGTTACAAAAGTGAATTACATATGCATAAAATGGGAAAAACAACAATACAGCTATAGACAATTACAAAAGTGAGGATATAGATTATGGTTGAACATTCTTAAGGAGATGCAGTTTTATATTTTATAATAACATGCATTTGAAAATGTAGTTGAGTGTTAAGGAATAGGTGAGAGAGGAGAGGAAGGTCTGGCAGACATGCAAGATTGCAATTGTAGCATATAGATGATTTGGGGAAAATTGTGCGGGAGGCAGGATAAGTTCAGGAGAGGCTGAGGTGGAGATTGTGAAAAGAACTAAAAAGTATTTAGGAGGCTGTTTGCATGGGTTACAGAAGAGGGAGGTAGAAGAGAAACAACCTTAGGTGTGGGGGGTTAGGATAGAGGAAAGTGAGAGGGAGTGGGTAGATGGGAGAAGGGGGCAGGGAAGGAGGAAATTTTCAAGTAGGGTCTTTACAGATGCAGGACCAGGAGTTGCATAGGAATTCCTTTAGGGCACATTTGAAGTTGAGTGAGTTAGGGAGGGATCTGTTGGAGAGAGGAAACTTGTTCCAGGGTGTGGAGACTGCATGGCTATAAAGACTTTTGCCTATGATTTATTTGGTTTGGAGATGTGGAGTAGGTGTTGGTCTGAGCTACAAAGCTCATGGCTGGGGGTGTAGGGGGAGATGAGAGTTGTTAAGGAGGGACAAGCTTGGGAATGTAGCAAGATGGAGTATATCATGTGAAGCTGAGGCAAAAGTAGTTGGTTATGGAACTCTAGTGAGTTTAGTTTTTTTAGAGAGAGGTAGTGGTGTGAGCGATAGGGGATATTTGTGGAAAATCTAGCAATCTTATTGTAAGTTTGTTCCAGTTTAAGAGATTCTTTTGGAGGTTGGTGAAGATAGGGGCAGCATAAAGTAAGGTAGGAAGGAGGTAGGCTTGGGCAAAGGATATTCTGGATTCTTGGGTAAGGAAGTTTTTATTTCTGTAAAACAATCCCATTTTCTGGTGGGTCTTTTTGATGCAGTTGTTGATATGGGTATTGAATTTTAGTTCATCTGTGAGTATGCCAAGTAGTTTAATATGTGGTTTGGCTAGAATAGTTGTAATGTTTAGGGATGAGATAGTGAAGGAAGATTTGAGGTGATGGAGAGGTTTGGGAAGGAAGAAAAGAAGTTTCATTTTGTTGGGGTTGAGTAGGAGCTAATGAGTAGTGAGCCATCTTTCAACAGAGTGTAGATTGTCTTGTGTGCAGGTATGTAGGTCAGTAAGATTGTCAGAGGTAGAGATGATTGTGGAGTCATCAGCGTATTGAATACGTTTGGAGTTGGGGTAGGATTGGAAGAGATCATTAGTAAAAATGTTAAATAGTAGTGGACCCAGGATGGAACCTTGGGGTACTCCAGGAAGAAATGAGGAAGTGGCTGACATTCATTTAACTGATTGAGCTCTATTTGACAGGTATGAAGAGAACCAGTTAAGGGTGGAGGCAGAAAGGTTTAAGGAAGACAGCTTAGAGAGCAAGATATTATGTGAAACAGTATCAAAAGCCTTGGAGAGGTCTAAGAAGAGGGAAGATACTAACGTGTTGTAGAGTGAGGTGAAGATGGAGTTGGTGAAAGACAGTAGGGCAGTAGTGGTACTATGGTGTGGGTGGAAACCATGTTGGGTAGGGGTGAGGAGATTTTCTTGAATTATTTGAGACATGAATTGTTTGTGAATACACTTCTCTAGGATTTTTGAGATAGGGGATAGGATAGCGATAGGCCTAAAATTTTAGGGGTCGGTGAAGTTACCACCATTGTGCAGGGGAATAATATATATTTTTTTCCATATTTGAGGGACTAGGTTTTCCTGAATTGTCCTGTTAATAAGTATGGAGACTGGATAGGCTATGGAGGGGGCTGCTATTTTGAGGTAAAGGGGACGTAGGTTATCTGCTGAAGAGGAGCAGGTTTTGAGTTTCGAGAGTAGTGATCTGATAACAGTTGTGGGAATAGGCTTGAAAGAAAAGGTGGTGAGGTTGTAGGGAGGGGTTGGGGTGTTATGATTTAGATTTGTGTCAGATTTGATTAGTTTCTGAATGGAGTGTATGAAGAAAGAGTTGAGAGTAGTAGAAGTTTCTAGGGGGAGGAATTAGGGAAGGGGTTGTGAGGGGAGGGATTACCTGGGTGTAAGACTTTATTAATGGTACTCCAAAATCTTTTGGGGTTAGAGTAGGATTTTTTTTGAGGGTTGAGGTAAAAGTTTTTCTTGTCAAGGAAGATTGTTTTTTTGTGGTGTTACGTAGTTCTCTATAGAGTAGGAGGCTGGATGAGATTCCAAGTTTGTTCCAGGTTTTCCATGCAGAGTCTCTTTTTCTGCATAAGAGAGAGTATGGCTTTACTTATCCAAGGTGCAAAGTTAGCTCTAATGTGAACTTTTCTAGTAGGGGTTAGGGAGTTGAGAGTAGTAAGGAAA
The DNA here is from genome assembly GCF_019279795.1 of Protopterus annectens. Classification (NCBI taxonomy): domain Eukaryota; kingdom Metazoa; phylum Chordata; order Ceratodontiformes; family Protopteridae; genus Protopterus; species Protopterus annectens. The sequence goes on from NC_056729.1 coordinate 866,032,433, forward strand.
ATGCTGTTGAATTTAAGGACTGCTTCCTCGAGGGCAAGGCACTGGGGAAAGGACCAATTCATAGATGACAGTGATTAAATAAATCTGGGTTGAAGTTGGATAGATTATGGCAGTCCCTGTATATGTGGGATTTGAGTGTATGGGATAGGTGATGATTTTTAGCAATAGGGTGATGATCACTTAGTGTGTCTGGGAGAGTAGAGAGGTTATGATAGTGGTTGGGATGGGAAGTAAGCATCCAGTCTAGTGTGGTACTGGTATATGATAGATGATTAATATGAGTTGGGGTGGTGATATGTTGGGTGAAGCCATATAGAATAACGCTGGAATTAGGGGAGAGGGTGGTGAGAGAGTTCCGGTTGATATTGACATCACTGATGATAATAGTTTCATAGGTTATTGTTTGGGATATCCAGGTGAGAAAGAGTTCTAGTATAAGGATATTGTTGCCGGGTGGTATATAGAAGGAGGCAATAGCAATTCTGTTGTGATTGTTTAGATTGCAGTTAACTATGACTATCTCAGCTGGGTAGAAACTAGAGGGGGGAGAATGGCAGAGGGTGGAGAGAGAGGTTTTCTGAGTAGAGGATAGCTAACCTGCCACCTTTTTTTTGGCGGAATATGTTGTAGCCTGTGGGGAGGATTTCTTTGTTTGATATTTGAGGTTTAAGCCAGGTTTCAGAGATGGAGAGTATGTCTGGAGAGTGTAATATTAGCCATGAGTGGAATTCAGGAAGTTTATTTATTGCACAATGAATATTGAGGCCTAGGATTTTAAGGTGTTTAGCATATGAAGTGGGCAGAGGTGGAATGGGAATTTAGGAGGAGGTGGGAGTAAGTGGTATGTGGGCATCAGAGGAGAGGGTATGTGGACCAGGGTTAGGATGAATATCTCCTGCAAGGAGTAGGGAAAGAATAGGGATGAAGGGGGTAAACCTAAAGGGAAGTAGCCGGTATAGTTTGGATTTCAGTGTAGGGGGGTAGTGGAATTTAGTGTATAGACTATGTCTAAATAGGTGTAAGAAGTGATGAGAGAACAGAGAAGATAATATATGAAAGCAGTGAGAAGATAGGTTGTTAGAGTGAAGATAAGGTAAAGTGGGACTAGGGGTTGAGGAGGAAGAGGACCATGGTAGGATGTGGTTAGAGTGAGAAGGGTAAGTAATGGAAGAGAAAAGAGAAGGTGTAGAAACATGTTATAAAAGGGTGTGGCAAGGGAGGATCAAAAAGGGAGTGTGAGATTTCAGCAGAAGTGAGGAGGCTGTACAGTATTAGTTGGACAGGTGGGGTGGAGGAAGATAATATGAGTGATTGGAGGAGTGGCAGGAAGGGGAAATAGCTCAGAAGTTGAAGGGGAAAATTAGGAAGGGAGTGGCAATGAAATTGAGATAGAGGATTTGATTGGGTTGAAGTGTGAAGGGTGTGGTGGGCATGGCCTGAACAGGGTGAGAATAAATGTAATTGATGTAGGTGTGGGTGGGAATGGGGGTAGGGTAGGGGAGCGGAGTGAGCCCGAGCATCAGCATATTGCTGAGACTGTTTGTTTTGTTTCTTGCAGCAGTTGGACAAGGGGACAATATAACCTATGGTAAATTTAGAGAGGGAGGGATAAAAATAATCTGTGAGATTCCCTGCATATCAGCTTAACCCTTTCATTATATTTTTGATAACCTTTGCAGCAGTAGGACTAAAATCTCTATCCAAAGGTGAATGCAAAAGCTAATTTTTTACACCCTCTAGGAGGGTGTAAATGAAGCCAAGCAAACCTCCTCAACACCGTACCAGTGACAACCTCACTGGATGTAGTATTTACAGTCATAAACACACTTTAAATGACTAGTGACCTGAAAAATAAACCAAATCACACAAATCAGATTTTTCCTGACAGGGAGTAATTGCAGATAAAGCATTCCTTATATTTTTAGTTAGTAACAATAAACTTTAACATAGGAGCCTGACAACTCAAAATTATAAAAAGTAAAGCTGCCGAAACAAATACCTTCCCTAAACTTATACAAATTGCTTTATCATCCTTGTCAAAGGGGAAGGATTGGAGTTAAAATGTTTGTCAGCAGCTGGAATAACTAAAGCTATAGCTGCTGGGTCATGATTGGGAAGAGTGTATAAAGACTGACTAACTTTATACATTACATCCGGAAAATTGCAGGCAGTGACACACACTTTCTCCAGAACTGATAGAAATGGGGAAATGGGTAAAGGTTCTGGAAATTACTTCTGCAACAGCTGATAGTATTTTCTGGTGGAATGAGAAACCTCAGTGTTCTCCCACTGAATATACTTACACATTCTGAAAATAGTCTCTGAGAAGGAGCATCATTGATAGGGAGATTCAAGTAAAATGCTCCCCGCTGAGTCTGAATCAGAATTCTGAAGGAAAAAAATGTACTTGTTCCATTATATCTTCTCTGGATTAATTTCTTGAATCTCTTCAGGACAAGAGGAATCACTTTATCTTTTATCAGAAACCACCTGATAAGAAAGGTCAGTAGCCTGTACAAGACCATGAACTGGACTCTTAATAAACTACTCCTGTCCAGTGGCAGTTGAAGTTTAGTTTTCTGTTTCTTTTCGACAGGAAAATTAAATCAAACACATTTTTAATGGCAGCAATAGCTTCCTCAGGGATAGGCAAAAAATTCTGGTTAAGCAAGGATACTTTCCCTGCCCCTTCTTGCACCAGCAGCAAAAGTGGTTCTCCCTTTTCACTAAGAGGAGCCCAGTAGCTGCAGTGGACATTGCTAAACCCCAGTGTATAGTGGCTGTATCTGCCACACAGATGGATCTAGGGAAAATGAGAGTGGTCTGAGGAACCAGATTGGTCACAGCAGAGTCTCAAACCTGCATCTGAGGCAAAGTACCAGTACCTTTATTGAATTATCACTTAAGATGCAAGCAACGATACTTTTATAAAAAAAAAAAAAAAAAAAAAAAAACACGTGACTAACTTCTACTAGCTAAGAATTATGAGTAATGATCTTTGAGATATAACAAAATATTTATTAATGATTAATCAGATAAAGGTGTGTTGCCTGAGCAGCACTAAACAAGCCAAAATATTTGTTTTCTTTCTGGTCAGAAAACCACCCCACCTCCCGTGCACTGGTGTATTATAACCATTTGAAGTTGCTGTTTCACAATAAAAAAAAAAAAAAAAGAGCTGGTTTCCTGATAAGATGAATTTGCACAGAAATGCCTCCTGTTACAATAGAATAGTTACATTTGGCATCAGTCTCCCTCATAGGATCTGCCATTGTCATAGATTTAAGCAATTAAACTGTCTTGAACTACACAACTACCTAACATACTCACAACTACTTACAGCACACAAGCTCTCATTAAAAATGCCTCGCACTGCAAAACATATTACTGCCCTACTGTCCAGGACCTCTGTTCTAATACCACCTTCTTATTACTTACAAATAAGATAAAAATAATGTTGCAGGAAACCCACTTTAGTCCCAATATGTTGCTAAACTCTGGAATAGTATCCCCACATGAATAAACTCTCTGACAAACTCAGTAGTTTTAAACCACTGCCTAAACAACATCTTAACCAATCCTGGTTCTGCACATGCTCATCACAAGGTTAAGACTTTGTATTCACTATACAGTACTCCCCAAATACTCTGTTTAAACAGAATGCTCTTAACCTCTCACTGTAATGACAAAACAATGTTCATACATAACTGCTGCCTGTACAATCCACTAAGTTGCATGTGGACTTTCACTTTAGTAACTTCCACCTCAGTACACCTTTGTAAAATCTTAGAATGTATAAATGTAACTACTGTTTGTGTACAAATGTAAATAGAAATGTAACTACTTTGTGTTTAACTGGAACTTAGTATAATGCAATGTAAGCAAGTGGAGCTTTTCTCCCTGGGCATCCACTGAAAATAGGTATTACCCAGTTGGAGTTTCCCGGTGAACAAAAACAGATAAAATAAATAAATGTATTTGCTGAGTAATATTTGCTGAATTTTACATTGACAGCTATTCTTTTTAACCAAAAAAAGTAATATCGCAATAAAATTACAACTAATCAATAATCAATCAGCAACTAATCAATAATCAATCCCAATAAAATCACAACTAATTCTCAATCCTAATAAAACCAGACTAATGCTCTTCTCATCCAGTAAAGTCAACAGATCATTCCCCTTCCTTATCTATTCAGCAAACAAAACCAAAATTGAAACAGTATCCCACGCTAAACTACTTGGAGTCACCACTGATAACATGACAACATATTCTTAACCATTAAAAAAGTTCACATTAAACTAGGCTTTCTCTACAGATTAAAGCCATTCCTCAACAACTCAACTAGAAGTCTATTGCTAGGACTCCACTACTCTCTACCTCCTTTATGCATCTCCTATCTATACTAACCTTAAGAAAGCAGACTTGGATAAACTCACATTCTGCTACAATAAGATTGCTAAATTTGCTACCAACTCACCACACAGATCCCACAACTGCACCACACTCTATCAACTTAACTGGCTGGAGCCACCCAAATTACTAACCTTAACCCAGCTCAGAACAGCCCATAACATAATACACCACCCTGACAAGTGCCCGGCACTTCTACATCTGCTGTATCCCTACTCTACTGTAACAGAATCTTACAATCCTCTGACAAACTCCTCCTTCAATTTACTAAATCTAAAAACAGCTTCTGGGACTCACTATACTCCAACCTCATATCTAGGACTTGGAACTCTATTCATCAATCTATCCTGGAAAATATAAACACTGCAAAATTCAGGAATATTCTCAAATCTCACCTAGCTATCTCCTGGTTGTGCTCATGCTCAGCTCCGGGCTAATCACCAACCCACTTACACTCTTCCCCTCACTTTCACTTTACTACCCTTCCCACAACTATGACCCTAGCACACTTACGCCCACATAGGCCCTTCCTCAGTCCATAATATCCATCGCACTCCCACCAAGCAAATCCATTCACCCCCCACCCCAACACCCATCAGACTCTCTTACTGACTTTCCTTCTTCCTCTTACTAGCTTTTTTTCTCGTATCACTCACATTCCAAACCTACCTCCATATGTATATATGCAGACAAAAATTAAACAACAAGTAATCTTTGACAGATGTAGAGAAAGGTCAATAATACCTTGGCCTTGTACTGTTTTATAACCCAGTGCTTTTGTAGCACCTTTTCCTGAATCTTTTGTTAACATACATTGTTACTTTTTGCATGCTATTTTCATATATACTATTGTATTGTATGGAGCTTTTCTCCCCAGGCCTCCACTGAAAATGAGTTTTCTCACCTAGTTGAACTTTCCTGGTAACCAAATGTCAAATAAATAAATAAATAAAAAATTAAATTAAATTAATAATTGTTTTCTTTGAACAGCTGTGAAAACCTCTCACCCTCTTAGTGCAAGGAATCTGGTTAAAGCCTAAAATAATAGTGGGACAAAGACCCAAAAGTAGGGACAGATTTTAAATTGCTCCTATAAACTTAAAAAGTTGCTAGAATAGCAGGATTTTTGTTAGCATGCATTTTCCAAAGGAAATGAAGTCTGAAGCTGAAATGAATGTCATTACTTAGGGATTTCAATCCTCAATGATTTGCCAGAAACCACAAATTTTATATGGAGAACAGACCAGAAACTATGAGGCAAAAATCTGGACAGTCTGCAAAAATCTGTACAGTTGAGAGGTATGCATGCTTTAAAGTTTAAAAAAGTAATGTTCTAGTGTGCAACCCCCCATATGTAACAGTCTGATTCTGAATCCTCTACACACTCATGCATGCCCACATGTAGTCACGCATACTCGCATACCGGCACTCGCTCACTCACATATACACATGCACTTGCGCAGTTTTATACATGTAATTGCACACTAGCATGCATGCACTAAAGCACACTCGTATATACACATGTACTCAGGTACAGTGATGATACACATCATACCTCTCAATCTCTTACCACAAGAAATCTAGACAATGCCTGACATAATGGTGGGAACAAAGGCCCAAAAATAGGGACATATTGTAAATATTCCTCTTATAATCTTAGAAAGCTGCTATAATAACAGAATTTGTGGTAGAATACATTTTCTGAAGGATATGAAGTCTGAAACGCAAATGCATGTAATTATTTAGTGACTTTAATCCTTGGATCATTCCTGTGATTTGTCAAAACAACACAATTTTTTATGAGGAACAGACCAAAAATATGAGGCAAAAATCTGGACATTCTGTGAAAATCTGTACAGTTGAGAGGTATGATTCACATACTTATACACTCGTACACACGCACATACACTGATGCACACTCGCATAGATGCACTCATGCACACCTGCATATGCACATACACTCATATACAGTCACATACACGCACTTGTAAACACCGGCATACATGCACTCACAGACACTCGCAGACAACCGGACACATACACACATACGCTAAAACATACTTTTTTTTTCCAGATTCTTGTGTTTACAAGAATCAGAAGAGACAGAGAAACCCGTGGGTGCTTCATGTGGGGGCCCTCATATGAGGGGAGATAATTGGGGCCCCCACAGCGGCCGCCGGTTTGGCAGGTGCCTAACGCTGGCTATGCCTACAGGTATCTTAACTGTGCTGTCTGATGACTTGTCATCCATCTTACTTCAAAGGAAAGAAAATGTAAAATCACAGTGAGCTGTGTTAAATGGACAAATTCTAATGTCATTAACCTCCTTGAAAATGTGTAGAAATGTACTCAGGATATCATCCAGCATCTCAACATATATGGGTTTATGGGTTAGTACTAGGCTAATTGCCCTTGTGAGCCATTTTAAGCCTAGCCAGTTATCCGGTGTGAGATTCAAACCCTGTGCCTTGTGTTTGTAAGGCAAACACCTTAGCCATTAGGCTACCCTCCCAATATCCATATATTTATTTATTTATATATATATAATGTGTGGATCCACTGTACTTCATCGAAAGAACACTTCTTTGAAAAAGAACAGTAGACCCACATTTACGCGAAAGTAACTGAAAGTGCACTTTCACGAAGAACATTTCAACAAACCGACCAGGAACACCAAAACAATGTTTTTGCAGAGGGGAAAGCCCCCTTGCAGTCCCCACACCCCCTACTTAAATATATCAACTCTGACATCGCACTACAGTGAGGAAACAGGTAAATTCCCTTTTCCCCACTGTAGCATGCTTTGGCGCCTTAGTTTTCCTTAACGGTTCGTTGAACCATTCTTCGCAGAAGTGCACTTTCAGTTAAGTGCACTTTCGTGTAAGTGTGGGTCTACTTCTCTTTTTTGAAGTGATGTACTTTCGATGAAGAGAAGTAGACCTATATATATATATATATATATATATATATATATATATATATATATGTGTGTGTGTGTGTGTGTGTGTGTGTGTGTGTGTGTGTGTGTGTAGCTAGATAGATGTAGGTATCTGTAAAATTCACATGCACATATAAATGTCAACAAAGACAAAGTAAAATGCACACCATTTTTGAATACACACATACTTTCATATATAATATTGGTTCTTTCAACTAAATTACATTTCACTAAATCACTGTGGACTGAACAAAACTGACAATCTCATTTGACTGAAATCACATTTGAATGAAGCATGACTGAATGAAAATTACAAGGCCTACAGAGTGTCAGTGTTGCGTTTTTATGTTTGAAAGGAAGCAGTGACTGACTTTTTTTTCTTTTCTCCACTGTTGTGTGACTGCACAATTAGTATATTTAAGTAAGGGAGTCTGTGGACCAAATACCTCCTAAATCATCACCTTCGATATCTGCTTGATATCTATAAAACTTACAAAAACTGTGTTTAAAGTCTATAATCACACTGTACAGCAAAAGTCTGGAAAATGATCCCTGCACCAATCAGGGCAATACATAACATTCATTTATTTAAGTTGCAACTAAAAGCATGCCTTTCTGACTCCTGGCTTTGCACTTGCTCCTCCCATGGTTGAATTATTAGCTCATTCTCCGCTAATACCTATATACATCATATCTCTTTTCCTTGGTTTCATTACTCTTACTTGTAGACATACCTCTCAAGTGTACCTCATTACGAGGAACGTACCTCATTTGGAGTCTTAAAAAGTTCATCTTCCTCGAAGTTTCACACTGAAAGGGTCTGTCACACATTCAGTGTTAGGAGACTTTTAACTGATATCCATGGTAAATAGAAAATAATCATATTAATTCATTAAAAAAATCTTAAAAGTAAAACTAGCATATTTTAACCATTCTATGATTTTCCTAGTCAAAGATGTTAGTAAGCTGTTAGTATGTGTTCCACTTTTTGCCCACTTGTTCCACATTATGAGGGCTAGCATTCTTCATTTTGGAGATGGAAGGTTAAGAGCTATGCTGATAATGTTAATTTACTTATTATTTGCCTCCCATATTTACCCCAATTATTACGTCTAACAAATTACCTTTCCTCATTCTTTCCTCTCTTCCTCTCCTCCTCCCTATCCACCATTTGAATGTTTCCACCCTGACATTTGCTTTGCGTGAGTAATGAACTGTCACACTTAAAACACTTCAGCACGTTTCAATGCTTGCATTTATTTTATTTTAATGATGGTAGATATGTATTATTATATATGTCCTATGTGTACTAATATTTGTATAAATCTATGCATTTACAGTGTAATGTAGTATGATGTCAATTTTCACCTATGTACATGTATTTGCTGTTCTTTAATTTGTGGAGCTTTTCTCCTCAGGCCTCAGCTGAAAATGAGTAAAATTGTGGAGGCTCTTAAAAGTTCATTTAAATCTCCAAGGCCTCTGAGACACTGAAATTACAATAAGTATCTTTAACAAAGTCCAAAACACATTACTGGTACAATACCCACCATGACACATTCACCCACATCTCAGTGTCTCATTGTCTAAGTCCATAAGGCAGACAACCTGAGAATCCAATATTTTGGTTATAGAAGACGCCATTGTGAGACACACTGATGTTCCACTCACCACACAGAGCAAGGAGAGGGTTATGGTCAGTTGCCTAATAGGGGTCAGGTTCCACCAGATCACACCCACATTCAAGTCACTGAACCACAAACACCAGCATGATTTGGTAATAGTCCATGTCTGCATAAATGACCTGAGACATACCTCCTTGAACTATATGACGAGAGACATGACAGAGCTCCCCAACTATTTCTCCCAGGCAGGTATGAGCCTAGCAGTGAGTAGCATTCTACCTTCTTCAAGGCTGATGCCACAAAACAAATAGAAAATACAGTCTTTCTACTCCCTGCAAGCTCTTCTCTCTAGAGAACATAAATGCCTGTGCAGTTACTGAGACATGGTTCAAAGCCACAGAGAGCACACCAGCAGAGCAGGGCTATAATGCCTTTCACACATTTAGACCAGCTACTGCAGAGAAAGGGACACAGGGTGGAGGTTTCTCTATTTACATCACACTTTAAGATGGGTCAAGCAATATGATGCACTTGAGCTTCTCCACATATAACTTGCCATAACCAAAACTGGGAAACTGCATGTTTGGCAAATCTAATGTTTAGTAAAACCAAGTCACAGGTTTTCCAGGTCAAACAAATGAGCAGTGGGCCAAAAGAATTGCACTCTCTCTCACTCTGTCTATATATGTATACATATATATATATATATATATATATATATATATATATATATATATATGCCAGATGTAATGGTAGAACTGAAATTGTTTACACAAAATTACATTTCCAGTTAAACACACATCATGTTGTAAAAGTAGAATCAAATGCTGAGGCATTTATGGTAATTTTAAGGAAAAAAAATGTGCAATCCCCCCTCCCTCAACCTGTTGCTTGCTCCTTTTGAAAAAGCTTGTGAAAAGGATTTGTACACCCTTCAACATAAGCATTTACACCCACATTACAACCTCACCAAAGATGAATGCTTGTTGCTTAACCAACGTAGAAATGATACATCTATTAGGGTTATGAAACCTGACAAGGGTGGGAGGATTGTTGTCATTAACAAAACTGACTACGATGACCAGATTTCAAATTTACTTCATGACACCAACAATTATGAGACCATTTCTATAAATGACATTAATGTGGCTTATAAGAAAATAGACTTATTTTTGGAAGACTCACTATCTTGAGGATTAATTTCTTTTGACACTTTTTACTTTTTAAGAAACAGAAAACCACTTATTCCTACTATATTTGGAATCCCAAAGGTCCACAAAGGTATTATGTCACTACCTTATTGGCTAATAGTAGCTGCTAAGAATTTTAAAACCTACTGTTTGGCAGTTTTTGTGGACCGTAAGTGAGCCATTTGCTCTCCAGAGCATATTTTGAAAGATTCATGGGAATATTTAATTAAAAATAAATGTCCATATTTTAGTGGCACGTGTTTTTTCAACAATCGATGTAGTGGACCTGTTTACATTTATTCCTCATCAGACAGGTTTGGAATTCTTACCAAACTTAATGACCGATTGATCAACTTCATTGTGATGTTATGGATTTGATTTTGACTCATTATAATTTTATTTATTTTGAGGGTGAATATTTTCACCAGGTGTTAGGTGTAGCAATGAGAGCAAGTTGTGCCCCACCTATGCCAATCTGGTTATGTACAGGTGGGAAAGGGAACACATTTTTAAATCTGATTACCACCATCACTAGCATTTGTTTTTACATTTCTTGGATTACATTTTTATTCTTTGGGAGGATTTTAACCCCATCTGTGATGATTTTGTGCCATATATTAACCAAACTGGCCCATTTTTAACTTTTACTTACAAACATTCTAAAGAGAGTGTGAACTATTTAGACATAACTATTTCCAAAGACATTAAGAAAAATGAGTTTGTTTTCAAGAGATGCAGGAAACACACATTTTCAAAGAGTTACCTCGATTTTTCTAGCTGTCATCCAATTTTTTCTAAGAAAAATATTTTTAAGGGACAGCTGGTTAGAACTGTGAGAATTTGTTCTGATTACAATGTTTTTCTCCAAGAGCTGGAGGAGATTTTTAAGATGTTTTTAGATAGAAACTTTCTCCAAGATTTTTTAACAAAAATTCAGGAATAAATGATTAATAACTGGGGAAAGAAATATACACCATTGTTAGGTGTGGACACAGTGGTCACAAACCAAGAGCTGTTAACTGAACAGGGGGACAAAATTTGCACTGATGGTCACATGCAGTTCTTCCTCAAAAATGGTGAAAGATATTGTTAGGAACAATTGGAATATTCTGAAAGTGAATGAGAAACATTTTAACATTTTACAGGATACACCTAGATTTGTTTTTAAGACAGGCAAATTTTAAACATTTATTAGAACACCCCAAAATCTATCCCACGGGTACCCAGATTAAGGGCACTAGAAAATGTGGTATTTGTAGACGATGTTCATACATTCTAGAAAAATAATTTGTACACTTAGATGGGTTCAACATTTGCTTAACACATTGCAACTGTGCTTTTAAAGGAGTGGTTTATTTAGCACCATGTGAACGATGTTCCAATTATTACATTGGCAAAACTAAACAACATTTTAGGGAATAATTTATGAGCATTTTTACTCTATTTTAAAGCAAAACTCTAACAACACCTTATTCAAATACAAACAGGTGTGTATTAATTGGAAATTTAAGTTTTTGGAAGTGGTCCCACAATGAATGGGGTGACTCTTGGGGTGACTCTTGGGAAACCAGAATCAAGCACAGATAATTGATCTGGCAATTCAGATTGAGTGCATCTAATAATCAGTGCTTAAATGAACATGCTCTATTATCCCTATACTCAAATTTAGAGCTGCCAGATTATGATGAATTTTTAAACATATGGAGATATTTTTAAACAAACATTGTTATGTATATATTTATTCACACATTTATTTTACAAAACAACCCCTTGATGGTTTTTCCACATATATTTTTATATGTAATTTTTTTACACTGTATAGTTAGTATTGATACACATTGAATTAATTTGTTTGACTACCATTGGATATTTAACGTCACATGATTTGTTTAACAAGCTATATAAACTAGTTCAAATGTATAGAATATGGTTATGAAAAAGTCCTATTAATTTTTAGGGATGAAAGTGCTTAACCCATTTTTAGTTTTAGTTTATGTCTGTTAAACTTCAAATTTTTACATTTAGAAACTGAGTTTGAATTTTTACTTGGATACCCGTTATTTATACAAGACACTACTTGAGCATTTTGGTTTTCTTGTTTGGTTTACTGGTTTGCAGCTGCACGGTCACATGCTACAAGTATTTGGTGTTTCTAAGGTTATGAGCCTATAATCCCCATGGTCGGTTGATGGTCCCCCTCTGTGCAGAGGGTTTACTCTTGCTGTCCTCCATTCCACCGGAACATAGCCAGTTTTCCAGCTTTGGTTAAACAGGGATCCAAGGCGGTCTGCTAGGTCATGTTTTAAGTTGTTTAAAATGCAACCTGGGATGTTGCCTGGTCCCACTGATGCTGTTTTTGGCCTTAGAGAGCACCAAGATGACCTGCTGTCTGGAGATAATAGGCTGAGAAAAGCTGGCAGGTATACCTTGGAGAATGATTGAAAGGGACAGGAAGGTGAAGTTTTCTCCAAATCTGTCAGCTAGCAGATTGGCTATTACCTCTGGTTTTGTATGGGTGGCACCATCCACAGCCAGTTCAGCATATAGCTGGGTATTCCCTTTTAGATTTTGGACTTAGTTAAAGAATGCCTTGTGATTATCCTTAGCTAGGGAGGCTGTTTTTGCTTCATAATTAGCTTTGGGGGACTTGACAAGATCTCAGATTTGTTTGTTTAAGCTAGAGAAGCTAGAGAGAGATTTCTTCCTCTGATGAGCCAGTTCCCTTTTGTTCTTAGACATTTGTTTCATTCTCTTGTTGTATAGCCTGTTTATACTAGGGGTCCACAAGGGTGGCTTGTTTTATCTGCAAGACCTGGTTTTAAGCCAGTCAGGTACAGCTGATTCTATACAACTGCTTAAGTGGTTATACAGAACATTGGTGTACACCTCTACATAGGAGTCCATGTTATCTGCATTCAAGGGGGCTTTGAAACTTCTTATACCATCACTTAGTAGGAGGTAATTTGTCTTAGAAAAATTCTTCAGCATTTTTGAGCTTGATTGGGTATCTGGTCTTATAATTACATTGAACAAGACTACTTTATGGTCCGATCTTACCAGGGAGGACATCACACAGCACAGGAGAGGGGGCTCTCCCATGTTAGTGAGTACTATATCCAGAACATTTGAGCCTGTTGTGGGTGTGTTGACTAGCTGCTCCAGAGCATTTGCTTTGACAGAGTCCAAGACCTCTGCACCAGCATGTTTGTGGTCATGTATGTTTCCCAGTTGATGGTAGGATAATTAAAATCGGGTTCCTATCGCAAAACTGAATGTTAAGAATGCCGAAAACTGGAAGGAAGAACTTGGTAGTTCGAAAGGTGAGAATGTCAAAGCCGCGGAAACCTGAATTCTTTCTCAGGGAAAAAATTTGGTTGGCCGTTTCTGCAGCTTCGGCATTTTCAGACCGGGTCAAGGTAAGTGTATGAACAGGTAGTGACGGACTTTAGGGCTAGGGCGCGGGTCAGGTAAGTGTACGATAGTGATGGACTTTAGAGTTAGGGTGCAGGTCAGGTAAGTGTGTGATAGTGATGGACTTTAGGGTTAGGGCACGGGTCAGATAAGTGTGTGATAGTGATGGACTTTAGGGTTAGGGCGCGGGTCAGGTAAGTGTGTGATAGTGATGGACTTTAGGGTTAGGGCACGGGTCAGGTAAGTGTGTGATAGTGATGGACTTTAGGGTTAAGGTGCAGGTTAGGTAAGTGTGTGATAGTGATGGACTTTAGGGTTAGGGCACGAGTCCAGTAAGTGTGCGATAGTGACGGACTTTAGGGTTAGGGTGCGGGACAGATAAGTGTGCAGTATTGACAGACTTTAGGGTTAGGGCTGGGTTAAGGACAGTGCATAGATAGTGGTGTATGTTAGGTTTAGTGTAGGTTTTGAAGGCGTTTGCTGTGATTGTGTTATGTGTGTGTTTTTCGGAACAGCAAATTTTTTTCCCTGGGAAAAAATTCACTGTTTTGAAGTTTCGATGTTAACCATATTCAATCTTCCAAGTTCGAACTTATGGTGTTCGACATTTTGGAAGTTCAGTTTCGTGATATAGACCCATAAAATCATCTATGAGTAAGGTGTTGAGCTGTATGGAAAGTGACTCCAGTAAGTCCAGGTATGCAGTATGCTTTTTCTGTTTCATGGTGGGGGACTTATAGCTAGCTAAGATGTGTTAGGGGGCTTTGCCTAAAGTTAATTGGACATGGAGTAGAGAGTCATAGTGTTTGATCAGTCTCGAGGTGTACTTACCCTTAATGAAGATGGATACACCTCCTCCTTTGGTTCTTTCACGCTCAGTTTCTGGTCTGAATGTATGGAAGGGATTGTAACCCTGCATGGCCGTGGTGCTTTCTGTGCCTTTGAACCATGTCTCAGTGACTACACAGATGTCAGCATCTTCCAAAGTAAGAAGTGTTTCCAGGAAGTGCAGTTTCTTGTTTAGACTCCAACATTAAGCAGCAGCACCTTGAGTTTATCTAGAGAGGATTTTATTATTTTGGGAGGTTGGTTATTTTGACACTGCCTAAAAAGGTACAATAGGGGTGGCTAGTGCCTTTGCCAGTATCTGAAAGCCTTGAGGAGACAGGTGCAGATCATCTCTTGCAAAGCAGCATGGGCTGTCAACCATGTCTTCCCAGGCTGACAGATAGTGGATCCTCTTGGACTGAGACCAGAAGCTAAGCCAATTGTTAAAGCCAACCATTTTTTGTTTGTATTCTGGCATCATCCTTGGAGAAGGTATGTGTACATTATGTGTATTAACCTTGGCTATATTAATTGTTGTTTACTACTTGGCATGGTGAGTTATGTGTGAAATAGGTGTGATGTAGCGGTTAGTGATTTCATAGAAATGATAGCATGCTAGCAAGGAAGTGGCTGTGTCTCAAACGAGTTTGAATCTTTTTCTGTTGGTGAAATTGGAAGGTCTTACACTACTATTCAGTCACAAAGGGGTAATGAGATGCTGGTGACTGATTTATTTATTTAAGTATATGAGAGGACAGAAAATATCATGAAAGTTGTATGACTAGTGCTATTTTTGAAGGGTATGAGCTTCTGCTATCCACTGCACACCATCATGTCCTGTATCCAGGGGAGTTGAAGAAGTACGGGGGAAGATGAAGAAGTACAGAACAATGGCTGCTTTGAAAGAACACGTGCACATTAGTAGGAAGTGTCCTTGTGTTATTGGTGAGGAGACAGTGTCTTGGACTTCTGTTGAGAGTGCCCTGATATGCCTTCTCAAATATAAATAGATTGCATAGGAAGGGAACTCAAAGTTTGGCTGCAAACCTGCATACTGATGACTTGGGTGTGAGAAATTTGTCTATATAGGAAGGCCTTTTTACGTTTAAGAAAGTCATAGATTCTGCTTGTACAGTTTGTGTTATTACAACTGTTGATCATTTGCATACTCTTGGTTCTGTTAAGTTTTGGATGGCAGATGGAACTTTGCCTGTGCATGGAAACAGTTTTAGGCAGCTATACTTAGTACGTTCATACTTGAATGTGTGCAGTAGTTTTAATAGTGTGCCACTTATTTATTTGGAATGCTATTTTTGAACTATTTTGTAATGTGGGCATTGTTCTGCAGCCTGCATGTGTGTTCATGCACTTTGAGTATACTGCAGTTATGAGTGTTTGTGCTAATATTCTTTTTGAGACTGCTAAAGGCTGCATTTTTTCACTTTCATAGGTTCATAGGTTCATAGGTTCATACTAGGCTATCTGCCCTAGGGCATTTATAAGCCTAGCCAGAGTATGTTTGGCTTTCGCCACCCATTTTAAATTAATTTTGCTATGCCCTTTTTCGAGGTTAGTATACTGTGCCTCTGTCTAACAGTGACACAGAAGTGATACCCGGAGTAAACCTACGATCTCCCATCCACTCATCAAGATTCCTCTTGAAAAGAGTCAATGAGGGACTCTGCCTAACCTGGACTGGGATTTTATTCCAGAGTGAAGGGAGCCTCTGGGTTATGAATCTGTCCCTCCAGCATGTCCTATTTATTTCAGTGCTGAGGTTCAAGTCTCTACTCGATGGGATTTGGATTTTTTGAGGTGCAGCATGTCCCTTAATTCCGGGTTGGACATGGCCTTATACGTCAGTCACAGGTCACCTCTGAGCAGGCGGTATGCCACTGAGTAGAGCTGGAGTTTCTTTAACCGGGCAGCATATGGCATCTGTTTGAGCCCTTTGATCCTCTTGGTGAGGTACTTTGGGGTCTTTCCAGTTGCTGCAGGTGTTTGGTAAGGTACATCCCAAAAGGGGCATTGTACTCAATTATGGGCCTGATGAGGGATGAGTAAAGAGGCACGATGACCTCCCCTAATCTAGATGTGAATCCCTTCATGATTAGGTGGGCTATATAAAATGTTTTTCTAACCACTTTGGCCACGTGGTTGTCAAATGAGAGATTGCTATCAACTTGGGTCCCCAGGTCCCTAATTACTTCTTCTGTACTTAATGGATTACCACCTATGTGGTAATTTGTGGGCACTTTGTTTTGCCAAAGGGGATGACTATACACTTTTGGCGTTTAGCTTGAGGCCATGGCTCTGGCACCAGTTGTCTGTTTCTATGAGGCCCTTTTGGAGGATGCTTGTGTCGGCTGGAGAGTTGATTATGGAGTTTGCAGTCATCTGCGAACTTGGTCAGCCACAGTCCTTCCGTGTTGGCCTGTACCTCCGAGAAATATATACCAAACAAGAGAGGTCCCAGGACTGAGCCTTGTGGGACGCCACTTGTAACTGGTTTGGAGTCGGACATGTCTCCAGCAATTCTAACCATGTGGGTTCTGTCCTTGAGCCAGTTTGCAACCCATCTAGTGACATAGGGGTTTATATTTAAGCTGGTGAGCTTATCTATAATGCCCGAGTGGGGTATTGTATCAAAGGCTTTCGAGGTCCAGATAGGCTGTGTGGACCACCTTCCTTCAATGGCCTTGGTGACTGTTTCAAAGAAGTCAACCAGGTTTAAGAGGCAGGATCTGCCCTTAACAAGGCCAAACTGGGTAGGATCCAGTGTCTGTAGGTCCCCAATATCTTTATTTATGAGGTCCATGATGATCCTTTCCATAGCTTTGCAGACCAAGCTAGTCAGGCTTATGGGCGATAGTTTCCAGGGTCCGTTGAGGCACCACCTTTGTGGAGAGGGACCACTGTTGCTGTACGCCACTCTTTGGGCACATATTCTGTAGTAAGGCTGAGATTGAACAGTAGTTTTATGTTTGGGTTTAGCTCTTCTTGGAGTTCATGTAGGACGCAGCCTGGGACACCGTCTGGTCCCATTGATGCTGTGTTTTTTGCTTTGGAGAGGGCGGCTCCCACCTGAGCATCTGAGATGTCAGGGGGGCAGCACTCTGCTGGGATAGATATTTGCCCTTTTGGTGGGGAGGGGGGGGGAGAAGTTTGCGCTGAACCTGTCAGCTAGATGTACAGCTTGCTTGCTTTGTATTTGTCTTCTATATGTTCCAAGGATTAATTAAACATTCAGCTTGCTTTGTGTTTTTAGGGAAAGAAGAGTATGTGTCCTGTTATGAGGAATTAAAGCCATTCTTTCTTGAAAGTGCATGTGATTTACTCAATTAGTAGAGACGTATAAACATGGCTAGCTGAGAAAGTTTACAACTAGACAAACCGAGGATAATTGCTTCCCGTATATGAATTTGTTTGATTTTTGTATCTATCAGATGTGTTTGCTGAGAGTTTACCACATATCAAAACCTTGGGAACTTTGGCATCATCGGGTGAGATGTTTATGGAGACGTAGACTTTTTAGGGTTTGTCTTCAGCTTTCAACAGAGTGCATGATTACATGCTTCTTTGCTTTCTGGAATTCCTTGCATGCCACAGAGCTACTACCAAATGTGATGTATAACTAGTTAGAGTTACGAATTCTAAGGAGTCATTTTCATGTTTGGAGTTTTTGAAAGCTATTTTATTGTGTTTCAGATTTTGAATGATCCTGTTGAGAGTATTGCGGTGGACTCTGTTGTTTAAAGAAATTCACCCCGGGGATCATCTCTGGGGCTCTGCTCGACAGAGGGACAGGAGAATAATTTTCTTGGGTGGAGAAAGCCAGGGTACCTTTTTGGCTAGGTTTATATAGGCACTAGGGCTAATAGTCTTGTACCTACCTATGAACCTATGAACGTATTTCTGACAAAATTAATTAGATGTAATTTTAAACTTGTATTTCTTCCATTCAATATGAAGTTCATTGAAATATGTTGCTTAAATGCAATACATAGGTAATCATTAGACTTCCAGTCCCTGGGAACATTGAGGAGCCCAGTCTAAATTCTCAGTTGCTCCCTAACACTATCTGGTCAAGAGACTTGCTCATGGTCACACAGTAGGCAAATGAGGGGTGAGAATCAAACCCTGTACTACAGGGACTAGAGCTCATAGCTTTAACCCTCTGACAAAATTTAGATCTGTTTCTCTCTCTCTCTCTCTCTCTATATATATATATATATATATATATATATATATATATATATATATAATATATGTTTGTGTGTGTGTGTGTGTGTGTGTGTGTGTGTGTGTACATGTATGCACACTCACTCACACATGGCACTACATTACTCACTTGGACCAACAGTCTGACAGTGATGGGTCTACTGGGGTCACCTTCCCTTATTTGCTTGGAAATTGCATAGTACAACTCTGTGTGGAGGATTGGTATAATGGTTAAGGTGTTTATCTTATCAACAGAAGGTACAGGGGGTGATTATCACATTTGAAAGAAAAATTATCTAGGCTCAAAATGGCCCATAATGGCAGCTAGCCTAGTACTTACCTATGAACCTATAAGTTCCAATTCAGTGGACTGGCCTTTGGAATGAATTGACCCAGTTTATCTAGGCTACACCCACAGTCTACAACATTTGTATATGGCTCCAAAATACAGAGCAAAAACAGGCTGCTCAGTTGTGAACCATAGGGCTGTAGCACTTGCGCAATGTTCCATAGTTATGCATAAGTATTATAACTGCATTTCATGATCTAGTAATGTCGATGTCATGGTATAGTTTTAATCTGATGAGTGAGTATTTATTTATTGTTTGCTTATTAATAGGAGTCTCGAGGAAGGGTTAATATTTGTTTTTCCTTTACATACCCTTTGCATTTTCAGTTCCAGTATTCAATATACCCCTTAACAAGATTTCCCAAAATTTCTGAGCTGTAATTGAATTATCTTTTATTTCCCTTTCTTTATTTGTAGTTTACATCTGATCTTAAAGACATTGGTTCCCTCTGGTATGTTGTGTCTTTATGACAATTAGTAATGTTCACGTTTTCTGTAGTATTCTGTAATAATTTCTTAGAAAAGTTATCAGGATCATTCTCACAATGAAGTGTGAAACTTATATTTATTGTTAACAATTATATGACCACAAGAGGGAGCCAAAGCCATTTGCAATTTAGATGTTTTCTTGCTTCTGTTATGCTATACAGATGCTGTTTCATATTCCAATGCAAAAGGGTTACCTCCTTTGTTGGATTCTTTTTTGTTTTTGTTTTTTTCCCCCTGCATGCTGCACTCTCTGCCTATAGCATTCCACTAAACTACAGAACAAAATAGTATGAAGATCTCACTCAAGGTCTAGCTGCTCAGCACCAATAATCCACAGTGAAAACGAAAAAACTACAACAGACCACCACTAAAATGAACTGTTTAATTACTCAATATAAAACAATAAAAGCACAGATGAAAAATCCACACAGAGATAAGCGCTTTTGGGCTCCTGCCCTTCATCAGATAATTTGTGTATTTGGTGTTTTTAAAGAGAGAGGTGGCGAAGGCTAAGGATAAGATGTATGAAGAGTTGTATGAAAGGTTGGACACTAAGGAGGGAGAAAAGGACCTGTACTGATTGGCTAGACAGAGGGACCGAGCTAGGAAAAGATGTGCAGCAGGTAAAGGTGATAAAGGATAATGAGGGAAACATACTCACAAGCGCGGAGCATGTGTTGAGCAGATGGAAAGAGTACTTTGAGGGGCTGATGAATGAAGAGAATGAGAGGGAGAGAAGGCTGGATGATGTGGGGATAGTGAATCAGGAATTGCAATAGATTAGCAAGGAGGAAGTAAGGATAGCTATGAAGAGGATGAAGAATGGAAAGGCTGTTTGCCCAGATGACATACCTGTGGAAGCATGGAGGTGTTTAGGTGAAATGGCAGTGGAGTTTTTAACTAGATTGTTTAATGAAATTTTGGAAAGTGAGAGGATGCCTGAGGAATGGAGAAAAGGTGTTTTGGTACCAATTTTTAAGAATAAGGGTGATGTGCAGAGCTGTAGTAACTACAGAGGGATTAAATTGATCAGTCACAGCATGAAGTTATGGGAAAGAGTAGTGGAAGCTAGGTTAAGAAGGGACGTGATGATTAGTGATCAGCAGTATGGTTTAATGCTGGGAAAGAGCACTACAGATGCAATGTTTGCTCTGAGAGTGTTGATGGAAAAGTACAGAGAAGGTCAGAAAGAGTTGCATTGTGTTTTTGTAGACTTAGAGAGAGCATATAACAGGGTGCCTAGAGAGGAGTTGTGGTATTGTATGAGGAATTTGGGAGTGTCAGAGAAGTATATAAGAGTGGTACAGGATATGTACGAGGGTAGTGTGACAGCGGTGGAGGTCTGCGGTGGGAGTGACGGATGCATTTAAGGTGGAGGTGGGATTACATCAAGGATCAGCTCTGAGCCCTTTCTTATTTGCAGTGATGATGGACAGGTTGACAGACAAGATTAGACAGGAGTCCCCGTGGACTATGATGTTTGCAGATGACATTGTGATCTGTAGTGAGAGTAGGGAACAGGTGGAGGAGACCCTGGATAGATGGAGATATGCTCTAGAGAGAAGAGGAATGAAGGTCAGCAGGACTAAGGCAGAATATATGTGTGTGAATGAGAGGGAGGATAGAGAAATGGTGAGGATGCAAGGAGTAGAGGTGGTGAGGGTGGATAAGTTGGGTTCAGAGTAATGGTGAGTGTGGAAGAGAGGTGAAGAAGAGAGTACAGGCAGGATGGAGTGGGTGGAGAAGTGTGTCAGGAGTGATTTGTGGCAGACAAGTACCAGTAAGAGTGAAAGGAAAGGTCTACAAGAGGGTAGTGAGACCAGCTATGTTATATGGGTTGGAGACAGTGGCATTGACAAAAAGGCAGGAGTTAGAGCTGGAGGTGGCAGAGTTAAAGATGTTAAGATTTGCACTGGGTGTGACGAGGGCGGACAGGATTAGGAATAAGTATATTAGAGGGTCAGCCCAGTTTGGAAGGTATGAAGACAAAGCAAGATAGGCAAGATTAAGTTGGTTTGGACATGTGCTGAGGAGGGATGCTGAGTATATTGGGAAAAAGATGCTAAGGATGAAGCTACCAGGTAACAGGAAAAGAGGAAGGCCTAAGATAAGGTTTATGGATGTGGTGAGAGAGGACATGCAGGTGGTTGGTGTGACAGAGCAAGAAGCAGAGGACAGGAAGAAATGGAAACAGATGATCTGCTGTGGGTGACCCCTAATGGGAACAGCCGAAAAAAGATGCTGGTGTTTTTAAATGATCTCTGTATGGATTTTTCATCTGTGCTTTTATTGTTTTATATTGAGTAATTAAACAATTCATTTTAGTGGTGGCCTGCTGCAGTTTTTTTCAATTCCACTAAACTACGAAAGCTACTGTTAATTATTATTTTTCTGAAATATACATCACAAATATATATCAAAGATGGTGCTGGACTATGACTGTCAACAAGAGTAAGAGACCAGTACACTAAATCTGATGCAATGCATATTTAAAAATTGTTGTTGTTTGAGTGTAAAGCTGATACATAATCTGTTTTCCAACAAAGGCTGTATGTGTAATTGTAGTACTGCAGTACTTCCTGCTTACTATAATGCCTCTACAAATAGTGGGAATGAAGAAGAGGCAATGAGGCAAAGTCACAGATAGTTAAAAGGAATGCTGTAGGCAAATCTAAATTGTGAGCACCTATAATGGGTCATACCCTTCTTCACACTTCTGTGCCACACACTTTAGATCTGTATACTTTTCAAATAATGCCCACCCTTATATTTACCTTAATGTCATATATTCTACCTCACCCCATTTTCTCTTGTGTGTATAGGCCGAGTACAATGTGTGATTAAATCCCATGCTAACCAATTTTCTCTCTTATATTTGCAAACTAGATCTTTAAAACTGTAACAAATTGATTTTATACCTTGGATTAGACATACTCTGTACTTTAAATATATGTAAAAGTATGTGTATGCGTGTATGTGTGTATATATATATATATATATATATATATATATATATATATATATATATATATATAATCTGTACTGAACCCCGAAGGAACTTTTCACCGAAGCACAAGCAGCCGGGGATATTTCCGCGAAAGTGCTTTTTACCAAAAAAGCACATTTGTGGAAGTATGCCTGCAGCTAGAGGGAGTCATGGTGGAATGACTGTTGCGGAGATCATACTACGGCGCGGATAAGGGAATATTCCCTTTTCCTCACTGTAGTGCAATCTCAGAGTGAGAATATTAAAGTGGGGGGCAGAGCCCCCCACATGGAGGGTGCAAGGGGGCTTGTCCCCCCTGCATAAAAGCAGATTTTTTTTTTTTAACGCACTATAACGAAAGCACTTTTTCTGTAAAAGCGCTTTCGTTAAAGTGTGTTCGGTGATTGTGGATTCGGACTATTGAACTTTTGTTCAATAGTCCTATGTGTGTGTGTGTGTGTGTGTGTGTGTATGTATACATGTATAATTAAATGCCACATGAATGTTCTCTATAAACTGCAAAGTGCAGCTAACAGTATGTCTGCTGTCTCTCTCTCTCTCTCTCTCTCATTGTCACTCTCATGTGACAATTAAAGGTGCCTCTGTTTATAAGCTGGGCTATCGTGGCTGAAAAAGGATTTTGTTTCCATCCCACTCACTTAAATAATGAGGTAACTCAATTAATCAATCAATAAGATATGCATACATATTACAGAGGACTACAGAGATACCTTATTTGAACCTTAATGCAATATCATATGTTAAAAAGATACAATGACAGATCTAGGTGTTTTGCAACATAGTGACAAGGAACATACATTTGAAGCTATGCTCACATATACGAACATGGGTGACTTATGTGAATGCTGATATTTCAGTTCATGGTGACTTATGTCAATGCTGATATTTCAGTCCATGGTGACTTATGTCAATGCTGATATTTCAGTCCATAAATGAGAGCATGCGAGATGTCAGGTAGTGGTTGATTTTAATATATTTTTGGTAATTCAGGCACTATGTGTGGTACTATCTCAGATTACTCTCTAATAGGCAGGTCTGTTTGTAGAGCTCAGCATATGCTGTTTGCTTCCATCCTTCTGCAAAACTGAAAGGCTTGCTGAACTGGCCACAAATGGCACCCAATATTGCTATAGGATCTTGTGTTTTGGGAATCTCAGGGCACCCTGGTTACAACTGAATGTTGCAAAACCTCAATATCCTTTGCATAACAGTTGACTGCTTAAACAGGAATCATTAGCTTTAATTTAACTCCATCATGCAATGTTTAGGATCATAAGCTATATTTATAGGTAGTTACTAAGCTTGTTGTCCAGGGGACCATTGAGGAACCTAGCCCAGATTACTAGTTGGTCCCAAGTAATATCTAGTTAAGTGACTTACTTAAGATCACACAATAGTCAAATGAGGGCTGTGAGAGTCAAACCTTATGCCACAAAAACTACAGCTTACAGCCATAGGTCATTGTGCCATCTGCCAACTGCAGATAAGCTCACTCTTTGTACATAGTGTATGTTAGGCTGCACTAACTGTTTGATATGATCCTAATCACATCCATGTTGCTGGTCATCAGTGCATATACATGGCATAAACTGCTGGTGAATCTGCACCACATATACATGCTGAGTATTTAGTGTGTATACGTGGCATACACTGCTTTTGAATCTGCACAACATATACATGCTGAGTATTAGTGTGCATACATGGCATACACTGCTTTTGAATCTGTACCACATATACATGCTGAGTATTAGTGTGTATACATGGCATACACTGCTTATGAATCTGTACCACATATACATGCTGAGTATTTAGTGTGTATACGTGGCATACACTGCTTTTGAATCTGCACAACATATACATGCTGAGTATTAGTGTGTATACATGGCATACACTGCTTGTGAATCTGTACCACATATACATGCTGAGTATTAGTGTGTGTAAGTGGCATACAGTGCCTGTGAATCTGTACCACTTAGCAGTACCAGTAGACCTTGCCTGGCCTTTTTAAGCTGCAAATAGCTCCAGAGTCAGAAATGAATGACACTGATGCAATATTTGAAATTAATGGCCCTTTTTGCATGACTAGTACTTACAAAAGAGTAACCTACAGCTCCTGCTGTTGAAGCAATTAGATCCATGTTATACATAAGAAGAAGAGTATGGGGCATGTAAATTAAGTACACATCTCACTGCACTCAATTGCTCATCCCATTATTTTTCAATAAACTGCACGCACCAAATGGTTAATGTATTTTATTTGTTTATGTATATATGTTTACTGGGGTAGTACACTGCTCAATATTGAACAATTTTAGGCTCAACCTGGGTGAAATACAAAACATTTTACAAACATAAAATATAGAAATGTAAGCAATGACAGAGTATCTTTCTCCAGAATGCCTTATAATATCGGGAAACATTTCTGACTACAAGGAAAAGAGTTATGAGTTAGAAATAGTTATTTTAAATCTTACAAAACCATTGGGGAATAGCATGATCCGCCTGGAGCAGGAAACTGCCATAGACTGTAGTGTACTGCATTTGTATATGCTTATTACTGGTTGTTTATGCACAACACATAAAGGAACCCTTAACATAGAAGATAAGTAACTCACAACTGTAAAATGATGCCAAAGAATGTTGACACAAGGTGTAAGTCTTTCTAGAGTGGCAAATAAATGTATACACAGAAAATTGAAATTGGAGAAATCATGTACACAAAACACTTTTAAGTTTCTTTTTAAATATATTCGGAATTTATGGATCTTTCTGACAGTTAAGGCGGAGGCTTATGGCTCTGAACTGTTGCCAAGCTTCTTTCTCTACTCAGGAGTGCAGGGTTTGATTCCTTCCATCTGCTTACTGTGTGACACTAAGCAAATCATTTGACTAGGCAGTGCTCTTGGGTTGCTTCAACAAAAGGGCATTTGTGTCCAGTGGCCTTATCTGAATGCCTTTGGTAGGCAGCCAGGGGCCCTTTTCAGCCACATATGTACACATACAAACACACATACATCAGTTTTCCAATGCACATAAACAGATTAGATAGTTTGTTTACATTTAAATATATTACATTTATATAGGAATAAGCAGTTATGCTATCAGTAGCATGTTGAAATAGATTGTGGCAGCAAGAAACCTAATGCTGTCAGTTATCCGTTATCACTGTTGCATCAACATTTATTGTCTCCTCTTAGCTGTTGCCCAAGTTGTGCTCTGAAGGATGGGCTCTTCGAATAAACAGCAATACACAACATCTCCTGCACTCACAAGGTGATATATATATATATATATATATATATATATATATATATATATATATATATATCTATGGGTCTACTGTTTATCATCAAAAGTACATTTCAGCGAATCACACATAAACGGCTCCAGATACACGAAACCTCACTTGTCTGGAAGTGCAGTTTTCCGACTTCTGTTTCAGCGACATAGTCTGCAGCTGGTTTTGCAAGAAGTAGAAGTCCATGTGGGGGGCACAGGGGATGTAGGGGGCCTTGCCCCCCCTGCAAAAATGTTGAAGTGTGTGCTTTTTTTGTTTTTCAGTTATTTGTAATTCGGAGAAGTGTAGTTTCAGACAAGTGAAATTTCATGTAAGTGGAGTCATTTATGTCCGATTCACTGAAATATACTTTCAATGATAAACAGTAGACTATATATATATATAAATATATATATATATATATATATATATATATATATATATATATATATATATATAGGTCTACTACAGATGATCGAACGTTTAAAACATTGACTTTCATATGGCCGAGACCATATGACTGACGTTTCAAAAGTTTGAACACCTGAAAAAAAAATTCCTGGACATTTTGGCAGGGGGCCAAGCCCCTCTGTACCCCCACACCCCCTGCTATTTAAAGATAACTCCAAGATTGCACTAAAGCAAGGAACAGGGAATTTTTTCCATTCTGCGCTGTATGGAGATCTCCGTTCAGAATGTTTGAAGTTTTAAAACTTCGATCATATGGTCTTGGCCATATGAAAGACGTTTTAAGATTTTGATCATATGTAGGGGATCTATATATATATATATATATATATATATATATATATATATATATATAGATAGATAGATATAGATATATATAAATAGATGATAATTAAAACATCATACAGTCTTTTTAAATCCAGGATGTAACACTGTCATAAACTCTATGAGATGACATTTGTATTTTGTGTTCTAAAATTTCAGATCGCTCACATTTTCTACTTTGCATTTGCCGTAGACATTGAATCAGCATAAAAACTTGGCAAAAAACGTGATTGTATGTAAACGGGTTTGTCCTTGAAAGTGCACTAGATAAGCTCTTGTTAATGTGTGCAATAGTTAGAAGGCTAATAACATAAAGCATATGATAGTGGTCATGAGATGTTCGCTGGAGTCACAAGGGTGCTGAAGCTGATCTTCCTACTCCTTCTTATGGCAGAAGGAAGTATATCTTAGTGATTCATGCAAAACATGTGTCCTTTCATAATTTAGGACAGGATCTAGACAGTAGCATAGAAAAGTGACCTGCTTCATAATTAGCACAGCCTCCTATTGTAAAAGAAGTAACCTGCCTCATAACTTAGGATAGTGTCCTACTGAGTGGTATAAAAAGGTGGCCTGCTTATAATGCAGGACTACATCCTGGTGGGTGGTGTAAAACAGTGACCTGCATCATAATTTAGAAATAGATTCTGGTAAGTAGTGTAAAAGTGACTTTCTTCCATAACTTATGACAACTAGAATTTTGTAAACGAGTAGGCATCTGTTGCAAACAAGACCATGTTAAAACTTTTGTGCCACAGAGTTCTCGCAGCCTAGTAAAGTTTGTGGTAAGGGGCCCCTCTGTTTTGGGATAACAACTTCTAATTCCTTGGAATTTGTTATTTTCAGTGGGTGTAGGATGGGACCTTAGCTACTGCAGTAAGAAGTTTATTTACCTCAGTAAGCCAGTAGGAAAAATTTATGCCAGGTACCGTTTACAGGACAGTGTGAAGTTATCATGATTAAATGCCTAATGACTGCATTAGTTTGACCTCTTTAGGAATTGCTCTTAGACTGAAATGTTAGTCATGAACAGATAATAGTTTTATACTACCCCTCATCATATAATTCCTCGCAGTCATGTCCTTCATTGAGGAGAGGATGTTTGTAGACATTATTAGCCTTCACAAGGTTTACACATGCTGTGAAACTAGCAGTGCTGGCTGCTTTTGTTCATATTTTCATTCAATCATTTTAAGCTTTTCTTTTTTTCTTTTTGTTTATAATAGTACCAAAAAGCAACTGACAACCAACAAATCTACATGAACTATATACATGTCAAACTATGTACACTTATACAATGCCCAAAATTACAAAAGTGTGTCACGGTAAGGTTACAATCATTTCAGAGTATGTTCAAAAAACATCCTCCGATATTCTTTGAGATAAGGTTTCTGATTTTGGTTGTATAATTGATACATATAAGTAGCTTTTCTAATGAGTCATCTAGTGTGTAAAAGTCCCGATATTTCCTGAAATAAAGGGCCACATACTATGCCAGTTATAGTGGTATAGGATATATTATAATTTTTCTTGATGCTAGACTAAATGGATGCATTATACAGCCATTTGCAACAGCTGCAGCCCCTGCTTAGCCATGTCATTTGGCTGTAAAATTATAACTAGCATTTCAATGCACGTTTAACAAAACACAGTAAAATGTGCAAGGCACAGTAATCGTTACAGGGTGTATATACTTCTGTTATATGTTTTGTGCATGCAATCATGGTCTTTTAAGGTCATAATCAATACTCTTGATTGTGATATATATAAACATATGATTGTGTGCCATTTTGTAAAAGGTAGTTTTGACTGCGGTATACATGGTTGAAAAAAAAACTGAAAGTATATTTGATTGCAGATACATTTGACTGAAAAGCCATTTTGTTAAAAACCTTCTACACAGCACATGCACCGCAAAAAAGTTTTTATGCAGGGGGGCAAGCCCCTATGCACCCCTTAATTATACATTTAAACTCCATAATCGCACAACAGTGGAGAAAAGAAAAACTATGATATACAGTGAAACAGTGCTGGCACACAAACACAGACTTGTACAAATTTGGGTGTACAACATAACAATGGGTATTGCCATTCCACTCAAAATCCTCCAAATTATGCCCCCCCCAACAACTCACATGAGCAAAAACAGCACCAGAAATACCATTTCTAGACTATTACACTTTTCAACAAAATGGCTATTCAGTCAAATCCACCTGCAGCCAAATGTACTTTCAGTCATTTTAACCTACTGATTTTTCTTGCAATCAAATCTACCTTTGATGAAATGATACACAACCATGCGTATATTCAACTCATCTGTGAAAGTACTGACTGGATTCTACACGTACAAAACACAAATAAAATAATAAAATAACATCCTGGCTAAATTAAGCATAAGCACTTCAAGTGTTCACTTAACTTAAGCCACACAAGAGCAGTGCTTTTACACCTCACCCTTGACACATATGAAAATATGATTTGATTTTTAGTGCTTTTAATATTTAGCGTTGTTATACTTTATGACAAAATTGGCTAACATCGGAATTGAAAGCTTTACTCAACCTTAGAGACAATGCATGATATTCATAGACACAAAATCCATAACCAGAAAAATTGTTCTGCTTTTACTTATCTCCATAACTAAGCTAATCAAGCCATATGCAGACACAAAATCAACTATTTTAGACACAAGCAACTTTCTCTGCTAGACAAACCCAAAATACTTCTGGCAGTAAGTAAATCTTCTTACAGGCCAGAAAGCCACAGATCCTACCTCCTCACCCTCCTCATCATAACCATCCAGGCATCTCGAGGGCAGTTTTCAGCCTCTGACATTCCCAGTGAGTTCAGCCACCTCTTTTGTAACACAGCCTCTGTCTGTCCACAATATACTCAGCCTCCATCTTTTATCTCCTCTTCTATTTAAAGAAAATCGCTCACAAAGTCCTTCAGCTCTAACTGGAGAACATACCATTACATGCACCCTCTGATGCAGACAACCTACTCCTTGGTTCATCTCACTCTACAAATACATCCCTAACGCAGCTCTTCTTCACATTTATTACCTCTGCTTAATTCAAACACAATGCCAGACACATGGAAAACTAATCTTGTCAAACCCTTCCCAAACACTCTCATCCAGAGAACACCTCCTACTTGCAACCTATCTCCATCCTCTCCATACTTTGGAAAATACTTGAAAAAATTATTCACAACCAGCTGTACACTTACATCCAACAGTGCCATCTCCTTACTCTTAAGCAACATGCATTCTGGGTTGGCTGGATCACAATGACAACACTATGGTCACTGGTGAGATACTACTCAACATAGGCAAAGGAGACTTTTCAGGTGCACTCTTCATTGACCTTACCAAAGCCTTTGATCTTATTGACCACTTCCTATTCCTCTTTTACCCTCTCCAAGAAATCGGAGTTAGCTCCAATACTGTCACCCGATTCCAAGATTTCTTAACAAATAAGTATTGCAGAGTCAAACTCAGCTCATTCCTATCACCTTCAACCCCCTTACCAAAGGAGTGTCCTAAGTACTCCATACTTACCCCTCTGTTGTTTTAAATCTTTAGTAACAAACAACCCTTCAGCCCCCCTAACCTTTCTATCACTCTTTATGCTAATGACATGCATATCCTTTGATCCAGTCCCTCACATTCCACTGTTCAAACCCAGCTTCAGTCTGACTTCCACTGCCTTAATTCTTGTCTAAACAACCATAAGCTACTCTTCAAACCATCCAAAACAAAAGGTATAATATTTGGAACCTCACAGAAGCTGAAAAAACCTCCTGAGAATCTCAATATTGCAGGTCTGAATAGTAATCTAGTAGAAACAACCACATCCTTTAAACACCTAGGTTTATGGCTGGACCAGTCACTTAACTTCCATAACAACATTGAAAACACCAAGAAAATATCTCCCTTTCTCTTTAGACCAGCGAAAGTTGCAATAAGCAATGTAGTCCTCCTAGCTCAACCCAAAAACGGGCTTCCCATCGTAGCTACATGCTCTTAAAAAAAAAAAAATCACCCAGTCGATTGAAAACAAACTCTACCAATTCATTTCCAGCTCACCACTCCGAGAAACACAACTGTATCACCCTATCCAAAGCTAAATGTTTGAGTTGTGGCTAGAGTTGAGCTACCCTTGGGGTCTCTTTTTTTTTCAAACTACTTTAATCACACCTTATAACCACCCAAGTTCTCCCATTTGACTTCCTTCTCCAGACCCCCCAAACCAAACTGCACTGTACTGACCACTCCTTCTCCATTCTTGAATCCAAACCCTGGCAACCCCTCCTTCTCACCTAAAGGAACTGTCCTGTTTCCTTACATTCAGAGCACAACTCAAATGGCACCTCTATCCAAAATCTGACTGCAAGTGGTTTTGCACTGAACACCACCCAACTCCTCCTTCACTTCCATTGCTTCTACTTCCACCCTCTGTTCTCACCTGCTGCTTACCTTCCATATTTGCTGCTAAAATTAATCCATATTTTTTCCTCTCTTAATAATACTTGTTCATTGTTTCTGTTGTCTTCTGGGTTTTGTATCTATTGTGATTACTCTGTGTGTGATTGTGTATAAGCTCTGTTTTATTTATTTATTTATTTATTTATTTTTTGCGAATTTCTTCAACTGGGCTATGTCTACAAATGGCATGTTGTGATCAGTGTACTACCCTCTGGTAAATAAATTTAAATAAGTAAATAAAAAATGAATAACATTATGGAGCAACTGTTCTCCCTGAATCTCTCTCTCTCTCTCTCTCACACACACACACACACACACACACACACACACACACACACACACACACACACACACACACACACACTGCAGCCATATTTAATATATTTTTTTAAATTTACTTAATTCATCTTATTTTTCATGTTCATGCATATGGGTCACATACAAGCACACTCATACTGTGCAGCTATATGCATTAATTTGTTACATTTGATTTATTTGTTTGTTATTTTTCATGTTCTGTATATTGCATGCCTGTCTTAAGCATTTCTCAAAATGTGGGTTTACTTGGTACTAGTGTAAGGTTATGACAACCGTTCTAAAAATTATATTAAAATACTACTTCTGCTGCATCATTTAAAATAAATACCCACCCCACCACTGAAAAGTGTGACAAACTTGTAGGCAGCTTACATTTCCCTTATACCAAAGAATGACAGCTGTCAAGTGATTGATAGTCTAGATACAATCCAACAGTTCAGATACAAATTTTAGTTAGAGCACATGATGTAGCCATTCTGAATTCTCAGCGATGTTTGCTGTTGTGTAGCATGCCATACATACTATGGTATAACTTGATGTTATACAGCTCATTCTCCTGTGGTACTAAGTTATGTCACCCCTTTCCTATACCCCAAACACCAAGGAGGACATGAGCCAAGTACCACAGTAGGAGGGGGACCATGGACCAGCTGGAAGCATAATATCTGTTCATCACAAAATGATGGCTTACAACCGACTCCAGCAATATATGGCCTGACTATACATACCAGGAGATTAGCTAAGTTAAGCACAGCAGAATGAAAATGTGTATACTGCTAACTTGTGTTCTTCTGCTTTATTTTATTGTGTAGATTAGAGTAAGACCATTTCCATTTTACATTATGCTGTAGTATTAGTGGCCAGAAATTCATAAATTGCTCTGTTTCATTGCTTGGACTATGCCATGTGGCTTGGTCTGATTTTTAGTAGTTGTTTAATGAATCTTTCTCATCAGATCACAAGCAAGCATGCCCATACTGGCCATGATTTTAGTATTATCATTTTAAGATTTCCATATTCATTGTGTGAGTAATGCTGACAAACATCTGTGTCAGTGATTTATGAATAATATGCTTTCTTGTTACAACTCCTTTTTCTCCATAGCTTTAGCTCTGTGTTACTGAGTAGGCATGTGCATCCACTGTGGTATGGGACACTTGTCACTATGTGACAGCTGTTGCAGTAAGATGCCCAGAGTATATGACAGCTGTTGCAGTATGATACCTAGAGTATGTGACAGCTGTTACAGTATGATGCCCAGATGATGGACTGCTGTTGCAGTATGATGCCAAGAGTATGTGATGGCTGTTGAAGTATGATGCCCAGAGTATGTGGTGGCTGTTGCAGTATGATGCCAAGAGTATGTGATGGCTGTTGAAGTATGATGCCCAGAGTATGTGGTGGCTGTTGCAGTATGATGCCAAGAGTATGTGGTGGCTGTTGCAGTATGATGCCAAGAGTATGTGATGGCTGTTGCAGTATGATGCCAAGAGTATGTGATGGCTGTTGCAGTATGATGCCCAGAGTATGTGATGGCTGTTGCAGTATGATGCCAAGAGTATGTGATGGCTGTTGCAGTATGATGCCAAGAGTATGTGATGGCTGTTGCAGTATGATGCCAAGAGTATGTGATGGCTGTTGCAGTATGATGCTCAGAGTATGTGATGGCTGTTGCAGTATGAAGCCCAGAGTATGTGATGGCTGTTGCAGTATGATGCCAAGAGTATGTGATGGCTGTTGCAGTATGATGACAAGAGTATGTGATGGCTGTTGTACTATGATGCCCAGAGTATGTGATGGCTGCTGCAGTATGATGCCAAGAGTATGTGATGGCTGTTGCAGTATGATGCCAAGAGTATGTGATAGCTGTTGCAGTATGATGCCCAGAGTATGTGATGGCTGTTGCAGTATAAAGCCCAGAGTATGTGATGGCTGTTGCAGTATGATGTCAAGAGTATGTGATGGCTGTTGCACTATGATGCCCAGAGTATGTGATGGTTGCTGCAGTATGATGCCCAGAGTATGTGATGGCTGTTGCAGTATGATGCCGAGAGTATGTGATGGCTGTTGCACTATGATGCCCAGAGTATGTGATGGTTGCTGCAGAATGATGCCCAGAGTATGTGATGGCTGTTGCAGTATGATGCCGAGAGTATGTGACGGCTGTTGCAGTATGATGCCCAGAGGATGGACTGCTGTTGCAGTATGATGCCAAGAGTATGTGATGGCTGTTGCAGTATGATGCCCAGAGTATGTGACAGCTGCAGCCGTATGATGCCAAGAGTATGTGATGGCTGTTGCAGTATGATGCCCAGAGTATGTGACAGCTGTAACAGTATGATGCCAAGAGTATGGGATGGCTGTTGCAGTATGATGCCGAGAGTAAGTGACGGCTGTTTCAGTATGATGCTCAGAGTATGTGACGGCTGTTGTAGTATGATGTTCGGAGTTTTTGACAGCTTTTGCAGTATGATGCCCAGCTCTTTTTTAATGAATTTTCTGGTGGTATAAGCACAGGCACAATGTGTTGTTCTTATTTGTTGGTTTTATATTGTTATATTATGATAAATGTTGCTTAGCAGTTGATAAATGGTGTAATGTAACCTGCAGGTTGACTAGTACAAAACAGAATTCTGTATGTGCTTCACTGCAAGCCATAATGTGGCACTACGATTTTATTGATTAAAGTTCTGCTGAAGAGGCAACATTTAGTACACTATACCCAGAGACAAAAATGGCCATCATTAACACTGCTTGTCAGGAGATAGAAGACTCTCAGTTCATTATACAAACTCTGCTTAACTTTATGGCTGAAAGGCACATCCCACTGGGGTATTTAATGTATGTGTAACAGATATGTAGCATGGATTTTAAGCTGATCAGAACAGCCGAAAAAGTAGTCATTTTGATGTAAAACAGACTACTAGTTTTGGAGTTTTGGAGGATGTGTGCATGTGCACATATGTGTACATATCCATGTGTGTGTGTGTGTGTGTGTGTGTGTGTGTGTGTGTGTGTGTTGATATAGTGTGGGGGTAATATATGGGCAGTATATGATTAATGCATTTTTAATTCTTTAAAACATTTCTCTTGAGGCATAAAGATAATTTATCATGCATGTGAAGAATGGTGGTACTAATTTACTGTGCTTTATTTCTGTGCTACCATCCATAGGGACCTTAACATCATAGGCAGTGAGGTTCTAATCACTTCACTTAATCACATTACAGAATGCTGAAAACCTGCTTCAAAAACTACAGCTGACCATAAGTCATTATGCTACAAGAAATAACACCCGTAAGTTCCAAAGAAAACACAGTGAAGCATGATGTAAGAGAGGGCATGCAGTATGACATCACCTTGTATATTTTGCATCATGCATCGGAGAAGCTTTATGTCGTCAAAAAAGCTAGAAATATTCAAAAGACAGCACAATATGTTGTGTAAAACATATTTCTTAAAATAAACATTTATGTGTCACTGCATTTGGATGGTGCTTATAAAGTTAAATTGAAGGAACTCATCACGTGTCATGAAAGACAGCTGTTAGTTTGACATGAAGTTAACTTAAAAGATTAGATTTTGAGAAATAAAGATAGTGTACTGTTTCATTAAGTAGCGTAAGATAATTTGCTCTTATTTATTACTGCAAGGAAACACCCATAAAAAGAATATTTTGCATAGTTAAAACAATGCTGAAGTGCTTTGTTGTACAGGACTGAATTTATATTTTCTTTTAAAGTCCTTACAATACTTGTAGTCACATTGTGTTGATTTGTAGCCATTGACTCTAGTTGCAGGCATTTTCTATATTGCTCTATCTTTTCATGGGAAAGCACTTCAACAATTTAATAAATGCATGTGTGTGTGTGTGTGTGTGTGTGTGTGTGTGTGTGTGTGTGTGTGTGTGTGTGTGTGTGCAATATATATATATATATATATATATATATATATATATATATATATATATGGGTCTACTACTAATTACCGACACGACGATTCCCCGACGGAAAACTCCCCGACGCCAGATGACCGACATCACACAAACCCGACAACGCAAAACACCGAACACCATTACACCGAACACCATTACACCGACACGGGCGTAAACAACACGACACTACATAGTATACACACTAGCCCTGACCCAAACCCTAACCCTAAGGTCCGACACTGCACACTTCACCTACCTGCACCCTAACCCTAACTCACTTAACCCACCCCTAGCCCAAGCTCCACTAACACACACATCACCTACCTGCACCCTAACCCTAACTCACTTAACCCACCCCTAGCCCAAGCTCCGACACTAACGCACACTTCACCTACCTGCACCTTAACCCTAACTCACTTAACCCACCCCTAGCCCAAGCTCCGACACTAACGCACATCACCTACCTGCACCCTAACCCTAACTCACTTAACCCGTCCCTAAACTACAGTCCCTCACTAGCACACACTTACCTTACCCGAACCATACCTCCGACACGAACACACACTCACCTTTCCCACAGCCTAACCCGACATCCCACAATCTCGAGCACTTACCTGACCACTCTAACTCCGTCACCATCGCACACTTACGCGCCGCGATCGCACATTCCCTTGTCGGTCTTTCCGCTGTCGGCAAATCACCCTGTCGGTACACTTACCTGTCGGTCATCTGGCGTTGGTGAGTTTTCCGTCGGGGAATCGTCGTTTCGGGCATTAGTAGTAGACCCATATATATATATATATATATATATATATATATATATATATATATTTATATGTATGGGTCTACTTTGATTCACTGAAAACTCATTTCACTGAATTTCAAAACACTCACACCAAATCGCTGAAAGCTCAGTTTTGTGAAAACTCATTTAATTGAATCAGTACTGTTGGGAAAATAAAATGTATATGCCCTTTTCCCCACTGTAGTGTGATCCTGGAGTTAGTATATATAGTTAGGGGGGCTGTGGGGGCACAGCCCCCCATATTGTGGTGTGTGGGTACATTTGGTTTTATATTGTTAGCTTTCAGTAAAATGAGATTCATAAATATAAAAGCTAAGTAGGTGGGGGGCTGTCTCCCCCCCAACTATATATACTAACTCCAGGATTGCACTACAGTGGGAAAAAGGCATATACATTTTATTTGACAACAGTACTTACAATTAGTGAAATGAGTTTTCAGTGAATCATAGGAGACCCATATATATATGTGTGTGTGTGTGTGTGTGTGTGTGTGTGTGTGTGTGTGTGTGTGTGTGTGTGTGTGTGTGTGTGTGTGTAAATAAGTGCCTCAGCAATAATGCTTGAGATCAAAGCTACGAAATGATGCATTTAGGAAGCATGAAAAAATAAAAACATCTCCACCAACTGGCATATATTGGAGTACGTCATTTTTCCAAGTACATAGGTCCATAAGTAAGTATTACTACCCAGTCTACGGACCATTACAAACCTAGCCACCCCCCATTCAAAAGTTCACTCCAGCCTCAGTGGGGTGAGACATGCTTAGAATTTGTGGCTGCCTATCCAATTATCCAGTCTTACCTTGAAGGTGGCAAAGGTGCTGCTCTACTTTACATGTAATGGAAATTTGTTCCAAAGATGAGTGACACATTGGAATATGAATGTATCTGTCGATGCAGGTTTGGTTCATTTAACTGAGTATTTGAGGTAACATTTACTCTGTAAATGAAAAGGAAAAGGAGGTTAAAGAGGGTCAGATCTTTCATGGTTTAAAAGGTTAGACACAAGTCTTCAAGAAGGAGTCTGTAAGAGAGTATTCACAGAGAGAGGGATGTCAGCCTGTGCTGACAGCAACATTTCCAAGGACTCTGTAAGAAGCTGAGTACAGAGAGACCTTCCAGTCTCTCCTAATAACTAAGATTTTTGATGCTACTGACCTTTTTAATTATGAATCTCTGATGTGTCTCAAGTTGATTGATCTCTTCAGACAAAAACATGCCAAAATTGCATTATATTCAATAATGGGTCTGGTGAGATATGAGTAAAGGGGAGTTACGGCATCTTTGGATGTAGTGGGAGTTGCCTTTAGAGATTTTATTAGCTAGGCAGAAGGCTTTCTGTGCTACTGTAGAGACATGATGGTCAAGCAGTAAGGAATTATCAACATGTGCCTAGATCTCTTATGACAATGACTGATCAGAACAGTTTGCCACCTATATGTTATTTGAAAATGTTTTTCTTCACTAAAATGAATTATTTTCACATTTAAATTCAGACCATTGTCCTTGACCCAGTTGCTAACGTGGAGTAACCCATGATGGAGCAAGTGTGACTCAGTGCAAGACCAAATAACAACGCCCATTTAACAGTTATCTGTAAACTTAAATAACTATAAACCAGGAGTGTTGGCCTAAAGGACTGAAAAATACATGCCAGATAGAAGATTGCCCAACATTAACCCCCGTGGTACACCACTGGTAACATTTTAGCTTACCACCTCTGACTCTAAGCACTTCGGTTCCTTCACACAACCAGCTAGCTATCCACCGCAAACTGCTAGGATTTATGTTCCGATTGTACAAGTCTGTCAATAGTGCCTACATGGAAAATATTGTCAAAGGTTTTGGCCAGGTGCTGATATGTTGTATGTACTGCATAAGTGTGACCCACAGCTACAGTTACTTTTGTAAAGAAATTAACGAGGTTAAGAAGACATGACCTTACTTTAACAAAGCCAAATTGATGAGGATGTAGGGTTAACATATTTTCAGTGTTCAGTTTAATCAGGTCTGAGACAATATGGTCCATAGCTTTACATGTGAGGCTAGTTACAATAACAGGCCTATAGTTACAAGGGTTTGTGTTTGTGTCAGCTTTGTACAACAGCATTACAATGGCTGTTTTCCTGGCTTCAAGAATGTAGCCAGTGGAGAGGCTTAGACTAAAGACATTACACAGTGGTTCAGATAGTCCACGTTAGGCACTGATTATCAGGCAAACTAGTATTTTATCAGGGCCCATGGATGAAGTAGGTGTTCTTATCTTTTGAGAGGGCTGACAGAACGTGTTCCTCAGTAATTAAAGGAGGTATCTGGAATTGTTGAATCTGTGGAATAGCTATAACTGTGTGGATAGTAAAATTTGCAGTAGATTTTCAACTAGGATATTAGGTATTTTCGTTGGGCCATAGTGTGCAGTTTTATTGTGGACTAGCTCTGAACATTGGTGTTAGTTCTTAACTTCTGAAATAGTTAAACAGAAATTTGTAGTTGTTTTTGGTCTTAGTGGCAATTTTAAGTTCATACACAGTTTTGAGCTGCCTAATGGTACCCTTAAACTCTTTATCAGTTTGCTTAAGTGAGCTGTCAAGTTAAGTAGAATGAGACCTCATATAAGCACCAAGCAGTTTCTTTCTCTTGTTATATAATTTATTTATATAGGTTTTCCACCGTAGGTGTTTTTTTTAATTTCTCATTATATTTGATGTGGATAGGGACTCCCTTTTCAATGCAACTATTTAACTGGGAGTAGAGGCAGAGGTAGCAGTTGTAGTAACGAAATCCCTGAAAGGAGGATTACAGCAGAATATATCTAGGTCATCAAGTAACTGAAGAAATGCTCCTTTAGAAAAGTCCCCTAAACAGAGAGATATTTACTTGGGAAGTACTACTAATTTTAAAGGAAAGGTTTACTAATTATTTGTTTATTTAACAAGACAGAATGATGCATATGGAGATGTGCAAGAAATGCAAATATTGGTGAAGACTAGAGCACGGATTTTGGGGCTTCTAGTAGGATAGTTTAACTATTTGTAAAACTGAGTTAGCATTTATACAGTCAAGAAAGTATTGCACATGCTGGCCATTGGCAGGGTAGGTCAGCCGGTTTATTGATGGATAGTTGAAGTCCCAGTAGAAAAGTGTCGGGTTTAATGAGGATTTCAGCTAATATGAAATAATGATCACACTAAGAAGGGGACATAGAGGGTGTTGTATCACTAGCTATGAAGTGGTGATTAGTCCTGTCTGTGGTAATTTGGACATCTAGGAATTCAAAAGTAGTGTTCCAAGGAATCTATCATGAGGTGACGATATCTTTGACAAATACTAATACCCCCCACAATTGCCAGTAGCTCTGAACACATTATAGGCAGTATAGGCAGGAATAGTGAGTGCTTTCATTGCTTGGAAAACATGTCTCTGTAATTATGCATGTATAAAGGTGTTCAAGTGTCAGAAGAGCCTCAAAATCAGGCCTTTTTAAACCTCCTGACAGTGTGCAGAACCACATTAATGTGTTCCAAATTTGAATTTAGTAGGTTGGAATATCTGTCGTATGGAGTTTGCCTAAAAAAAGGCACTATGTGGGCAACAAATGCTTTAGACAGAATGCATTTGAGCAGGTTTCTGATTGCCATTTGTAAAGGGCTTAGTAAGAGAGGTGCAGACCACTCCTGTCAAAGTATCACATCCCAAGCAGACTCATACTGGATCCAACTAGAGTGACATGAGCTGCATAAGTAGTTATTA
This sequence comes from Protopterus annectens, assembly GCF_019279795.1. NCBI lineage: Eukaryota > Metazoa > Chordata > Ceratodontiformes > Protopteridae > Protopterus > Protopterus annectens. The sequence goes on from NC_056729.1 coordinate 866,072,268, forward strand.
AAGTCAATTATCTTGTCTTTGAATGTCATCATCATTCTGGGTGATGGCAGAATACCTGTAAGGACCAGTTTCTTTCCTGCCTCAAACACATGCATAGCAAGCTCAGTCATATCCATCTGCATGCCCTTTTTAATTCATCATCTAATGTCGTTCACAGAGTATGGACCACTTGAGGTCCTGATAATATTTGTCAGAATGGAGTTATCTAAAATCCCTTGCTATGCCCTGAATCCTGGCTCCAGAAAGACAAGACTGTTGGGGTGGTGCATATGCCTGACAATCGAGTCACCTATTACGAAAACATTACCATGGTTAGATGCAGTCTTGGTAGACCATAAGGGCTTGGAGTCTGTATAAATGTGTTCTCTGACTTTGTGTGTAAACATTGAAGGTGGGTTTGTTGTTGAGCAAACTAAGTTTTTTTTAAATTCTTAGTGTTTAGTCTTGGAGGCTTAGACAGTGTTCTGTTAATAACTTCAGACTAATTACTTAAGCATAAAACACAGAACAGTCTGAAAGAACTCCTAAATGTATCAATACATTCTTATAAACAGAAATATCTAGTTAACACTTTTAAGTTAAGCTTTTTGTGCAGTTTAGTTTAGTTAAGTTTAATTTAAGCTTGTCTCCTCGGGCATCTGCTGAAAAAGGACCTGCGTCCAGTCGGAATTTCCCGGTAAATAAATGTAAATAAAATAAATAAATAATAAATACGTTGTGAAACAGAATGTGTCGATATAAACTGAAAGAATTTGAACTTATATCTTTACAGTTAAGATGCCAGTCATCCACTGGACTACAGTAGTTGCACACACAAATGATAAAAAAAAGAAGTGCTGGCACCACAGCAGAATGAATCACTAATTTGAACACCCAAACACATCATTAAAATAAAGAAAGAAGTTAAAAGGGTTTCACTTCCTACCTCACAGCATTCACTTCAGTGTTCTGACTCTGAGAAGGCAAGGATATGAGAGGGTCATAAAGTTAGCTAGAATCCAGGGAAAACAGGACTGCAGTGTGTATGATTCTGGGGGATTGATGCTTGGACTGCTGCAGCATCAGGGCACAAAAGAAAACCAAGAAGGCATAAAAGAGAACAGATGTTGTGCTTCATTTCACAAGCCACTTTTTTAGCATAGCCTACTTCAGTCTAGAACTTATATCACCATGTGTTACTTTCATTTGTTTTACATATTATATCTAATTATTTCTTAGCTGGTAATGGGTTAAATGATTTTATTTTATTTTATTTTACTTATTTTTTTTAATTATTTCTTAGTTGGTAAGTGGGTTGACTTGTATGGACCTTTTTGGGCCATGACCTTGGTCATATGAGATGCAAAGCCTGCTTATCTGGACAACATAGTGCACCTGCTAAGCAACTTGTATTTGGGTGAATGAAGGAAATCCAAGTATTTAGAAGAAAGGCATATGAACATGGAAAAGACATGCATACTTCACAAAGACAGTAAGAAGTTGTTAGAATGGAACCCTGGCCTTTGGAAAGTAAGGCAATAATGGTATCCATTGTACCAAAGTGCTGCTCCCATGAGAATGACAAGAAATGCAGATTGTACATTTCTGAGGGTCTATATTATAAAGTTGAAAAAACAAAATGTTGACTTACCTTTCATGTACACCTAAATGTCGAAGCTACACTTTATCGAATAGACAAATCAGCGATTTCTTTCCAAGGGATTGGTTGTTCTCTTAAATCTGCCCTTTTCCCATTTATAGTGCGATGTCGGAATTAGTATATTTAGTTGGAGGGGTGTGGGGGTGAAGCCCCCATTTAATAGCATTTATTTTAATGTGTTGTCCATTGGCCTACCGATTTCTTTCCGTTGGAAATAAGTCGATGATTTGGAGTTTCGATGAAGTGCAACTTCGACATTTAGGTGTCGATGAAAGGTAAGTCAACATTTTTCTTTTCGACTTTATAATATAAACACCATTTCTGAGATAGATGCTGCTACATACAACAGTTTTGAAACAAACTTTTTCCAGAGTAATATTTAGTCTTCTAAGATCTAGGACTGGATTCCACAAGAAGAGGACATCTTTGTGATAGCCTTCTCTCATGGTGGAATTCTTGATCTTGCTGTCAGAGATGCATATAAAGTAGGTTCTAAGTTAGGAAAAGCTATGTTGTAGGAAGAGTGAGCTGCAAATTAGCAGTGAAATAATCTGTCTAGCTGGCAATCCCCATAATTTTCCTGAGTATTTCACAGTACCAGAACCACTAAACTAATTACTGGAGTTGGTGCCAAGCAAGCAAATAAGTATTCACAAATGAAGAGTTACAGAGTTGAAGCCATGCTCAACTGAATCAAATTAGTATCAGAGTAATGAAATAATCTAACATGTCCAAATCTCAAACTAAGGCATTTACTACAGTCAAAGATCTTTGATTGCCAAATAAAATAACAAAAATGATTATAAAAATGCCTTGAAAAAAGAGTCATTGTCTTGTCATTCTTGATTAGATAACCCTGAAACATCTAGGACATTGTTTCAGAGTTTGCTTACACTCTTTGAATAATATGCACCTCCACAGCTATTTGTGAATTTGAAGGTATGTGTGAGACAAACAGTAAAGGACTGGAGCACCCATCAAATATGTCTGTCAGCAACATTTAGCAGTATAGGGGATAGGTTATGCTTAAATTATAGCCTGTTTAGCACATGTAATGAAATGCAATGGTGTGTGTTTCCCTTGAATTCTGCTATATCCTAATTCAAGCTTCTAGATTATCTGCTTATTGAAATTCCATAGACTGTAACTGCAATCTTCACAATAAAAGGACTGAAGGTGTGCATGTGTGTGTGGGGGGTGGCGGTAACTACAGATAAAGTGGTATTAGCAAGTCGGATGATTGTGTCATGTTTGTGTTTCACAGTGACTTGTCATTTCATTCATCAAGACCTAAAATTGGGTGTTGCATTGTGAATAAATATTATACCTAATGAAGGGGGTGTACCAAAGCCCTGCATGATTTATAACTAAAGATAAACAATGAGTTAAGACATTGTATACAGTCCTTACCCCCGTCATGTAGTCATAGTAATCTGTGAATGGGATACATATGGAGATGACCCTCCTAAGGATTGTATGTGATTTTCAAAACACACCACCATCTGAGAAGGAGTTGATAGCAATGGAGTAACCTACAGGACTCCAGCTGTATGCATTATATGGCATTGCTGTTGTCAGTGCAGTTAACCTTCCCAGATGATATGTTGCTCAGGATGCATAACTGAATGACATATCCCTGATAAAAAAGAACTCCTCTTTTGCATGATAGGAAAAATTCTTCCAGCAGCAGATTTCCCCATAGTGCAGACAATCCTGCTATCAAAACCACTTATTTCACCTCTCCTTCCCCACTCTCACACAGTGATGCTGCCAAGCTTCCATTAGAGGGAGACTGAACAGCACTTCGTAACATGGCAATGGCACTAACTCTGCTGTTGTACCTGATGAGCGGAGCTTTTTATGAATCACTGTTAGACATGACAGGTAGCAAATTAGTGCCATATATTATACCTTGCAAAACTGCTATTTCCAGCTGTGTGTTGTACTGCTGGCATGCTACACAGTCCCCAGGATTCACGAAACTCTGTGCAAGAATAAGGCTATTCTTGCACGGAGTGGTCCATGTCCATTTAGAATAACAGCATGCATTGCATATGCATGAAGGCATGCTGCTATTTAATCTAAATGTACATGAACCAAGAGCGAGAGGAGGGGGCATGTGTCAGCAGTGCCTGCACATGTAACATGGCCCCTTCACTCAGAAAGTGCTGTACGGCACTTTGTGACACAGATGAGTGTCAGTGTATATAATATTAGAGCTTGGCTCTAATATTATATACTAAACCAGTGTCCGCATACACTAAAATGCATGTAGCTAACAGGTAGCTAGCAGCCTTCAAGTGCACCCCCCCGAATGTATGCACTCTTGCCCTAAATGCAAGGAAGCAGTAGGGCAAGAGGACCACAGCTTGTTTGTGCGGCACACTGCTATGCTTAGCCTGGCTGAAATCCTGAAAATAATAGACAAGTGCTACTGTGATACAAAATGGCATCAAGCGGCTGTAGCGTAGTGGTACTGCCATGATTGAGCATGTAGAACATGCTCAGTTCAAATCTCCCCCCTGCCAATTTATTTAAAAACTTATAAGGAAATTGAATGATAGATGTCAATCATATGGCTCATGTATAGCACAGTAGGGGTGGGAGTATGTAAACTATAACTGTAAGAAAATTGTATATATTTAATATAATAAAAAATAGATTTAAGCAATGCTTTGCTACTATAAGAATTGCTTACGGGCTTTCAGCTGTGCTTACCTGGTGTAAGCATTGCTATGCGGATTTGCACAGAGCTAAGCATAGTTCAGCATATTAAAACTGGCCAATCAAGAAAAAGTGCAGAAAAACTGCCCTATTTAAACCCCACAGGTGGGAATATAGCCATAGCCATTTGGGATTGCTCACAGCAGGACCAAAATGTCTGGTGTCGGTGAAGGTGTTCGCTTCCGAGCGCAACGTTGGGGCATCCAGGAGTCCAGGGTCATGTTTGGGCTCCTAGTAAAAAACCATGATGGCAGGCTGCTGCAAGGCCAGTACCAGGGCTCGCAGTACAAAGCGGAGGCCTGGGATCAGCTTGCACACGATCTCACCAGTGCCACTGGCATACCCTGGACTGGTGAGCAGGTACGTCATCACCATAACATCCTGAAGCAGAGGAATGGTGCACTCTTGGACCAGTGGAGCCATGAAGCCCGAGCACAGGATGTCCCACCTGTCTTATATGTATGCAGTCTTATGTATCTCTAACTAAGTATGGAAAAAGTTCAACTTGTGACTGTGCAGGTGTGATGTCTCCCCATACAGCTGCTGTAGAGAGGTCCCAGAATGTTGAGGGTCATGCCCAGCGACTGGCCCAGCTGTGTTGGCAGTATGGTGAGTACAGAATACCCCCTAATATTAGTAGTAAGAAATCAAAATTATAGTAATGGTAGTACTGCCTGTATATATAACTGTGCTGTAAAAGTCAGGAATAAATGCCTGTGTCAGGCTGCCAGCATTACAATGGAGTATTCCCAGCTGCTATGTAATACAGATGTCAGTAGCAAACAAGGTACAATATGCAGGAGAGGAATATTAGAATATGTATGAGTGTGCCTGAGTGAACCTGCCAAGAAAGTGCCATGTCAGGGCTACTGTAACACTTAGAAATGAAAAGCATTCCCTTGTGCAGATCATGCAGGAGAATAATTGTGGATTTCGGAGGTGTACACAGATATGTATGTCAAAACTAATAAAGGTGATTGCAAACACTGGTGTGTATCATCTGACTTGTACCTGAAAAATAAAAATGTGTATGTCCTGCAGAATGCATTAACTGAGGTGAACTGAGTTAGCATTGCTTGTCTGCATACTTTAGAAAGGGCATGTCAAATAACTGAAAAAGCAACAGTATATATTTCCATCAGAATGTGTTTTGTTTGTCTGCCAGCATTGTCTTGTGTTAACCTTTCAATTTCAGCTATATGTAGCTGTGAATGTACTGAAAAATGTATAAGGCTAACAGGTGTAGACCTAAAACCTACACTGTGTACTCAGGAATCTAAATTGCAGTATGTAGTTGTAAAACAGTCAAATGTGCAATCCAGCTAATGTGCACATGTTTCACAAACAGCGACAGCAATGTCTGTTGTGTATGCATAATTTGTGCTGAAAATGGGAAACAAATAATGCAACATGCCATAATAAAAGTACTGTGCATAAAAATATGTACTAGATAGAAATGTCAAGCAACACACAACACCTCCCCAGTAGCTTAGTCTGATAAGGACTAGGCCTGTAGTTCAATTTTGCACACACACCATGGTTCGAATACAGGGACCGCCACTAACATCTCAGTTTGGTTGTACAGTTGTAAACTGCAATCTGAATAGAAAAGTAATGTACACATACATTTTCCATACAGGGCACACAGGTAAAGAAATCTGAATAGAAATACTAGTATGATGTGTATAACTATGAAAGGTGTACAGTTGCTGTGTTGATCAGCCCCAGTCCTACAAATAGATGCAAGCTAGTCATCTACACTCTGCAGTCTGGCCCAGACTAGCCCCTCAAGTATCACGCTGTCATGGATAGTTAACCCAGTTGCCAAGAAACCTGCACACATAGAATGTCACAGTAGATGTATCAAGAACAACAAATGGTGTACAGAGTGGAAAAAAAACACCAAGAAAAACCAAAATCACCACTCCAAGCAGCCAGAAACCAAACTCGATGGTACCAAATAAAAAAATGTTTAATTCCACACAAAAAGACTCAATAGTAACACAGTCAGTCAAGCACTTTTGTCATCCAAGACTTAATAAGTAACTCCCCCCCTATTTAACACACTAATTAAACTTTTACTACCATACAGCCTTGAAATCTAATTAAATCTAAAAGCAGCAGTACATAATAAATAAAACTTTAAACTAGTACAAAGTGTTTGACAAGTGTGGTGTATAATAATATTTTTTTATTTGGTACCATCACAATAGATCTATGTGACAGGCAGAATACGCGCTCCAGGCCCTGCAACTATTATGTGAATCTGAAATATGTGTAAAAACAGCAATCTAATGTGCACACAGTTCATCTGCACAGGGCACACAGGTAGAGAAATTAGTATAGAAAGAGGTCTGATGTGTATAACTAAAATAAGGGTACAATTGCTCTGTGGATATCTACAGCTGTTGATGTGCTATAGCAGTCCCATGGCCCAGGTAGAGTGTAAGTGTGGTCAGAATGTAGAGTAATGAATAGTAGTGTACTGGCAAATATACTTGATAGCAGTTGTCAGTTGAATATGTTCCCTTCCCCCACCACTCAGCTGATCCAACCATCACACTGAAACCAACATGAGTATGTTCCTAAACAAACCTCTGCTGTTGGGACCATTGTTCCATTTGGTTTATCATTGTTTAAACTGTGTACATACTAATATTCCCTGTTGAATGATCATTTTATTTGCCTGTCTGATATACCACTAACTGTCATGCTGTTGCAACCCTGAATGCCATTCCATATATGCATGGGTTCTGTTTGCTATGGCACTGTTATAATTCCACCGTTTTGGGTAAATGGGAATATCCATGCATGCTATTTTGACTAATGTTGTAATGTGTTGTGCATGACTAACCAATATTCATTGTTAATTTCCACACCATAGCACATATGGGAAGGCAAATCCCAGCGGATCCACCTCTCCCACCCCACCTGGCCGAGTCACCGGGTCCAGCACGTCTGGGACCCAAACCAGACCTCCCTCATCTGCTGGTCCTGCACCACCCTCGGGTGGAACCACTGCAGGGGATGGAGCTTGCCTCCCTTGCAAGTGGGCGATGTGAGGATGTTGTCACCCAGGACGAGTTCTGTGACATAATGCGCAGTGTCCTCCAGATGGAGCTGGATGACCACCTGTGCCAGGTGGAGGGCAGGCTGGTGCAGCTAGAGGGGCAGGCAGCCCCTCCAGCCCAGGCCCAGCACAGCCACCTTCAGGGCTGTGAAGGAGCAGTGGTGACTACCATTGGGTGGGGACATCAGTGCCACTACTACCATCTGGGGGGTTCATGAGCCTCGGATTCCCAACCACCCTCCCCATCAAGGTGTTTACACCCCATGTGTCATACACTGGCCCTGTCTGCTGTCTTGTCTGTTTGCAAATGCAACCTCACCTACCAAACCTGCCTCACCACACTTACCTATAAACCTTCCTTAACATCCCACTCTCACCTTAAAAAAAAGGGCATCTGTCCCACAAAAAATCACATCCCATACATAGCTCTGCATTTCTCCCAGAGACATATACCCATCACACAATCTAACCCTAACAATCATCTGTATTGTATGATGCCCACACACCTCCCTGTAGGGTGTGAGGCTCCAAATTCTAAATTGCCCACATTGAAAGCAGCTGTTGCTGCCAAAGAAATGCAGTGCTATGGTCCTTTCCTATACCCGTCCTGCACATCCATACCTGTTTTTCCTCTTGTTTGTCCCCCTGCTTGCCCCAATTTCACCACTTTCCTATTTCCCTTTTTTCTTTTCTTTATTTGAAATTAGCGTAGGTTTAAGCAGCCGTATGTGGACGTCAATGAAGCTGACCTCACGTAAGTGTCTCTTAGCTCCACACAAACCCGCTTACAACTGCTTTAGATTGCCTTAATCACTCTGTCTCCAAAAGCCCCTGTTCTCCCCAGCAACAAAATAATCAGTCCTTGCAAGTCTCAAACCCAGGACCCTGCACACTATAGCCATTGTGATTTACGTGGGGTGTGGGAGCAGAGCCCCCCACATGGGGGTGCAGGGGGGCTTGCTCTCCTGCAGGAATGTAGTAATAAGTGTGTTTGGTAGTTTGGTGTCATTATATGTGGAGGGGATGTCATTTTCTTGTGATTTGTATGTTATGAAATTCGATGTTATGGGTTTTAGATGTTCTGGTCTCAATGTTATGAAATTCGATGTTATGGGTTTTAGATGTTTCAAAGTAATATATGTATATATTATATATATATAGATATATATATATATATATATATATATATATATGTATATATATATATATAGATGTATATATATATATATATATATATATATATATATATATATATATATATGTATATACATATATATATATATATATATATATATGTGTGTGTGTGTGTGTGTGTGTGTGTATAAATGTGTATTGCGTTTGCACATTGGATCCACACTCTGAACCTCTCATTGCAAAACATCTGACCAAAGGCACTGTTAATGGGGGTGAAGGGGCCCAAAATAAGTACCTCTTGTAATTATTGACATCATCCCATCCTCCACAGCTGAACAGATCTGCCTTGCAACACAATAACCAACACTTGCAAGTCTCAAACCCAGGACCCTGCACAACATAGCCACAACAAGTCAGCAGTAGGCCATCTCAATTGTACAATGCCAGGATGATATCACTAACATATCATGCAGAACAGTCTGTCTACCATAGGGAATGTACAATGTGGAAGCAGTAAACATTCCAATGATACATATATACACACACACACATATATATATATATATATATATATATATATATATGTATATACACATACATACACGTATAAATATATTACTACTTATAGATATGTATAAGAAGAGTATATTTAGAGGGTGCACAGCATATTGAACAGCCAGTATTCCTACAGTTGCCACCTTTTAAAATGGCCAGTGTTTGATTCTTTCATACAAAAGACAATTATTGCATGAAACATATACTCACAGACAATGCAAAGACATGACACCACACACAAGTTTGTATACATAGAAATGTTTATTTGTGTACTATTTCAGTTCTATATGCCATTTCGTATAGCAGTTAGATGTTTGAAATACATAATAAATGAGTAATGTAACTCTCAAACAAAACATTTGATACAGTAATCTGAAAAATAACATATTTTGATGTCCAGGCTAAGGCCTTTAAGTAGTACAACAGTAAAAATAACACTTGCCTTGAAGATAAGAAACAATCAACATTTATTAATTACAGATGTAGTTCAGCAGCCTCCAATTACGCTCTGTACTCAACTCCTAGGGGGAAAAGAATTAAGTTGTCACAATGAAAATGTATCTGTTACATAACAATGCTTAACTTAAAACATCACTATCACACTGACAAATAGAACTGTCTGTAAGATAGTAAGCTCTAGCCCACCACTGTTCCCATGGTGAAATGTATGAAAATGTACAGCCATATACCTTAATGTGTCTTACTACTGATATCCCTCACATGTTGGAACAGCCTAGGTTAAAATCAATTCATACCCCTCCATCATAAAATGTCATACAAGGGCATATAACAGTGTTTTACATATACTGCCCTCTGGACTGTACAAGGTCACACATGTTTTGTCCAGCTGTAGCCCTCATATATATGGACCCTACCCCACAATTTGTGTGGGACTCTGCAACATCACTGGAATACTAGCAGGACTGCCAGCACTAAATAATGATAGGCCACTACTTAACCTCTTACTGCATGACATCTGGACAAAACCTGGTATATAGGTGGATGACAGAGGCTGGAACATAGGGCCATATTTGCAATATTGCTGTTATACACTGTGAAAGTTGCTGGTGTTATATGATTGCTTGCAACATACCCTTACTCAGTAATATAAAGTCAAAAACACAAATGGATGTTGCCATGTACTGCTAGCACTCAACAGAGAGAATGCCACTATGTCAGTGGCAAGACCTGTGTCGTGAACAGACAAAACATAATAGCCAGTCCTCTGACCATCATATGGATAGGCCCACAATTGAGAGCTATGCAGACAGACTGCATTCCATGCAAAACTAGCATGTACACACAAACCCTGTAAAACTAGCGGTATTCAATGCATATAACAGCAATGCTCACACTGTCTGTAGGTCTGGAACCTTATACAAATATGTAGTTTGCCTGCATCTGCAAGTCCTGTTGTAAGAGGTATTGCTACATGCTGTCTGTAGCACTGCTGCCCACACACAGGAAGGATGTCTTCCATACAGGAAAAGTAAAGGTACAACGCCCACATGATGTAGTCATTTATAGTAGTGGGTTGCCATGACATTGTTAATTGGAAGTATTACACAGCTGTCTGCATGCAGTTAGCAAGTGGTGAACACTGATTGGTGCAGAGGCCATCACCTGATCATGAGCATCACCTACAAAATCCATGCAACCTATTCAAACCAGCTCAATCCCTATAGTGGAGAGAGAGAGAGAGAGAGAGAGACAAAAAATAATACAAACCAAACCAAAATAAAATAAAGAAAATAATACAAACCAAAATAAAATAAAACAAGGGACACATACAAGTTTAGACGGAAGAGAGGACAATACTAAAACAGGTATGTGAAACATGTATGCATGTAATTGAATGTAGTACTTGGTCTGTAATAATGGCATAGATGATGTGGAAAGATTTATATGTGTCATCAAGACTTGTTGCTGTAATGATGTCCTGCTGAACAACTGCGATGGACATAGCATCTGGCCCTGTGGGCAGTGGGCCATACCTGTCAACTGTGCAGATCAGCACTGAATGACAAGATGTAAGCCATCATAGTGTGTGTTCTGTACGTCAAGACATGTAGATCAGTGTGGCAAATACCTGAGGGTGGAAGTAATGAGGTCATGATAGACACATGAGTTTCAGACCCCACCACCTTCAGGACAGC